>NC_084947.1:24067869-24382631 GCF_949316205.1 Platichthys flesus | reverse complement strand
AAGGACTTTACATCCTTTGCTTTCAGGAGGCATGACAGCAGTTTGTCAGTGTTATGGCTGCAGTGCACACAGGTCCTCACCCACCTACCCAGCAGAGAAAGTGGAGAGTGATCAACAGAGTCTTCAGGCAGTTTACACAGGAGCGATTCATCTTCCCTGATGATCCTCCCCTGTCAGAGAAGATTTGGAATCTGAAAGAGAAGAGAAGTGGATGTGATGTTTATTAAACACAGTGTAGAGCACAGTGAGGCTGATACACTTGTTAAAAACAAGGGGGACTGCTGCTCCTCTTGGTGGCAGTGTTTACAGGACACCACTGTTTGATATGAAAACACTCAGCCATGAGGCACAATGGACACTTGTGACCTATTCCGACTCCAGTTAATCATTATTACCCTGCTCTTATCTCCACTTGGACCATTTGACAAGTTTGGACCTGAATATCCAAGAATGTTTCATTCATTAACAGTTTACATTTTCTGCAGTCATCTTAAATATTCAGTTCATTTTATAGTTTGATTTAATCAACTTGTAAGTTTGATCAACTCATACAGCTCATTTAAAACATCACGAAGCCTTAATGCATTATTGATATTGGATAACACATTGGAAGCCCAGCTGAACTGATTTCCTTGTCTTTGTTTTGTTTGTGTTGATCTTCTGAAATACATCCGGTGTTTACACTCTTATACAGACATTTATAAAATTCTTACTGTCAGTACAGTGAGGAACTCCTGAAACCCATTTAGCTATGATATAGAAACAATTTGCGGAATAGCCTGAGGACTTACCTTTATCACACGGGATCTTACAATACTTCAGTGACAGATGCCGTCAGCAGTATTTTGGTGCTGTCCCCACCATTCCAGTGTTCAGTGACGACAGACAGGTATGAGGAGGAAGAGAAATAAAAAGGGAGGAGGAAAGACAACTGAGAGCTCCGTCTATCAACAGTGAAGAGGGGGGGCGTCCACCCCTGGTGATAGCTGAGTCAGTGTCAGGAACCAAATATCAACATGAACTTCTTACACTAGTTCGTCCAACTCCTTCCCTTCCTTCGGTTGAACACTCAAGCATTTTTAACACATTACTTAACTAAAATAAGTTCTAAAAACACATGTTGAGCATGAATCAATGAGTGTAGACTGATGGAGAACATGGAAATTTGATGCATTTAGTCTACAGCTTTTTGAAACTAATGTAGTCCTGCTGTAAATCCTCCTTTATGAAGGTTATAATGTTCAATTTGTTTAAACAGTTTTACATTCAACTGTATGGCCTTTTGAAGAATGTATAGTTGTATCTGATGCAGCGCACACACACAGGTTTAAAAGCTTTATTTTACCCTTTAACCTGAACCATGACGAGGGCCTAATCCTAACCTTAACCAGGACCACAGGAATGACGTTTTGCCTCATTAGGACCAGGCTTTGGTCCCAATGTGGTCAACTGGTCCTGAGAATATCAATGTTTAAGTTGCATGTACGTGCACACACTCTTTGTGAGGACACTGATTGACATCCCCTTTCTCCTTAGCCTAAGCATCATAACTAAATACCTACCCCTCATTTACAAAGGTAAAACTTTGACTTAAGTCTAACCTAGACTTAATTCTGGCTTAAACACTGGAAACAACTCACGATGTTCAGACAGGGGACTGGCAACAATGTCCTCAGATTCAAACTGGTCACATCTGAGACATCAAGATGATGTGTCCGTGCATCCTAACATCTAAAGCATGTATAAATACATGAGATATTTACTGCGGACAAAGAAAAATAAGGAAACATTACAACATGAGATAAATCACATAGAAACTTTTACTGAAAAAAATTCAAAGACAGGAGCAAAAACAACAAATGATCTTCACTTACAGTTTGTCTAAAGCAAGTGTTTTGATCTCACAGTAGGATTTGCTGACCATTACTATTTAAATAATGAGAGCCGTTTGCCACAATGTTGGCTCATGAATTAAATCATAGGGACAAACAGCTTGACATTCATAAGTGAATTAAAAAAACCTACACAGACAATTAGAGGAAACGTGAAATAACAGTCTGCAGAGCTTCAAGAGGCAGGTAGTGGAGCTTTAACTCCGAGCATGAACATGACATTAGCTACTGATTGATATGCTTTCAAACAGCAAACAGCAGGAACCAAAATGACATACGCAAGAACAAATAATACAACAAACAAGATCCCAGAGGTGTTGCTGGGTGTTAAATAAAGCAGAAGGTCACAGAAGAAAAAAAGGCTCTGCATTCCTCAAGCACATACTGTCAGACCAGCATGTATCAACTCTACATCAGGGTCCCTGAAGAATGAATAATCATTTTAATTGAAGAATAGATTTATAACAAAAAATTCTCTTGAAGGTGGAGTGCATGCATTTCTTTCCACGCGATTATCTGCAATTTTCATTAATCAGCCGGACCTGAGGGATCTTGTTTTTTGTGCTTCTACCTGCCTCAATAAAGAGAAGCAGTTCTCTCAGCTGGAGTTCTGCAGCAACTCCTTTCTACACAAGCACATGGAAATTTCCCTACATGTTAACCCTCTTACAAACATGTTGCTGTAAATAAGAAGTCGCTTTATTTGAAAGCTTCACTAAGCAGCGCTATTCAGCTGCCTCCTTGTATCTGCATCTAGTGCTAATGCCAGTCAGTGACATTAGTGGCTGTTGTGCTGGTGCTGTTTTAACCTGTTGAGTGAACTTTAGATTTATAAGTGCATTTGCAATTCCAGGGAGAATTTCACACTCTACAGTAGTTTTGCACTTTCTTCTTCAGTTTTCTTTTTATACTCCTCTAAGTGATCATGATCATTTTGCTTAGAAGAATCGCACAAAACTGATGGAGAAGTGTTGATGTATCTTTTAGCTTAAAACACCGGAACTGATACCAGACTCGGTTTGCCTTATAGTGTAGTCTGCATCATCCTAAGACTCAACCATGACTAACACCACAACTACTCATATACAAAAATGAAAACCACTAAAGCTGATGTTCAAGTCATTCTGCAGCAGGACACATTTTCTTTTTTTTTTTTTGTTTAATGGGAGGAAATTTGAAATCTGCAGATTTAAAGGAGACATATTGTGCAAATGTTCAGGTTCATGATTTTGATCTGAAAAGGTTTACATGCTCTAATGTTCACTTTATTCCTATTGTCAGTTACTACAGGTCCTCTTTTTAGATTCTGTCCAGTGTTAGCGCCTGTCTCTTAAGCCCCCCCAGGTTAACACACAAAGCGTCACCGTTAACACATTACAATAAATTGCCTCAAGCAATTTAAGTGAAAGTTGAGCTTGAAGGCTCCAGGTCTGTAAATAAATGGGCGGTTGTGGATTCAGACATAAGTGAGCTAAGACATCTGCAACCCAAACGTCATCTCTGACTGAGGCTCCAGGTCTGAAGTGACTCCCGGCTCCGACTGTACACAGGCGGTTTTCATGGCAGACACTTCGACATGTCATGAAAAAAGCAAAATGAATGACGCCTGAATTCCATTTAGCTCCTTCAGTGTCAGGGTCCTGGTATTGTGCATGATGCCAAACTGTCATGCTTTTAACAGAGCCGCTGTCTGTTGAGTCACTCCTGAACTTTACATGCTGTAAGTCAAAATGGCTGCTGTGAAAAAGGCCTGTTTGGAACGTGTCCAGTGTGTCACCTCTCTGCATGTCCACACACAACATCACCAGTGCTGCTTAGGGCTTTTGTTCAAATCAAAACATCACTGCCTGTTAATGACACAAATATTTATAATTATTTTGCCTGTACTTTAATAATTGTGATGACTTTAGGGTAGCACCCTGTCCCTTCTCTACATCTCCAGGGAAAGCTGTTCAGCAATGGAACTGAATCGACTTCTAGATGATATTGTCCATTAGTTTGACTTCCGTCGGACTTTCAATGGATGTATAAATGTGTGGACACGGTGATCTGTAAAGATGTGTCCTCTTACGTGGCTGCTCCACTGTCACTTTGCCTGTCTGCAGTTGACCTGATGCTCCGCCCTGATTACAGAAACAAAGCTCATCATTTACACAACAGTGAAGAAACAGATCCCTGTAACCAGCTCACTCATTTGTCTGTACAGCAGTGGTGAGGGAGCTGCAGTGTGACAGCGCTGCAGCCACTGGAGACCAAGTGTAAGGCACGAGCTTGTATTGCATCATTTGAACAGATAAATCAAAGGTTACACTTCTAGACACTAAACAGCATTCATATTCACTTTACTCTAACACAACATCATGATCCTGCATATGGCTATCAAATTCACAGTGCATTCCAGATTTGAATTCTAAAGCAACATAATGAATGAATTAGTTCATAACATATTGAAATAGTTCGATTGATGAGAAGTGGATAAAATTCAGTGCCACAGAGAAAGTTAGGGATTTTCTAAAAGACAGTGGTGACAAGTATTTCTTAGTTCAAGCTACAGCAGCAGCTAAGAAGTGTTAGTAGCTTTAGGGAGTGATGGAAAACAAATTATCTGAGAGGAAATTAAGGGGATAACTGCAGAAGCTAGGCATTTAAACAGCACTTGTAACTCTAATGTACAATTGTGAGGTGTCATTGGTCGTACATTTAAAAAACAGCTGGGTTTGACCCAATTGTCACATGAGCTGAACAAAGTGCGTTGCCTGGCTTTTATAAGCTGCATTCAAAGCATGGAGGAGCTCAGTGCAGCTTCATCGGTGCAGCAAGAATCTGCAGTGATCCACTGGTTGACTGGTCTTCACAGCAGCTACGAGTCGGATTAAAGCTGCACACTGGCAGCACCAAGTGGCAGTAATAGGTAGCTACAATTCTGTACCAAAAAAAACTATGAAATGGTGAAAGTAAACACAGCATCTGATTTTGTAAAGGATTTACACATTTTTGTTCGGCTGAAATCTACAGCTTGTCAGTAAGTGCAATGGCATTCTTCAACCCACTGTGCTTTAAGTTGAGATGAACATATTTTAACTTTTTTTTACCAGGGCAGCTTTATCTCGTCCGTCTTCCACTACATTAAAGTTGTTTTCAGACATGATTTCAGGAAGAACTCTGGAGTATTGGGTGTGGACATTCTCCAGAGGTTACCTTTCACTTGCACAACTTAGCAAGAGATTATCTGCTCAGAAATGCAACAAATCCTCTGCATTCAGGTGAGGGGTGGAGCAGCAGACAGAGGCATGTTCATTCAGCTGCAGGGGTCACAGGTTTTTGTTAACAGCACGTCAACATCGGCTCGGATCTCAAAATCTCTCTTGACATGTGTCTTCTAGTATAGCACTGTTTTCATCCGGAAATATTTGTGTTGTTATTATAATATAGTTTTTTGCTTCTGTTGCATGTCAGATGCGTCAGCCACCCCCCCCCCCCCCCCCCCCCCCCCGCCCCTCTTGCTCGTAGTGAATCCTAGGGAATCTCCAGCTGTTTTCATTCATTAGCTCCTCTGAGCCAGGCGGAGAAAGACCACAGAAACTCTAGGGGCTCTCACTCGGACAATCGCCTTCACACATTCACCTCCTCCCGAGAAATTTCAGAGAATCTCCAGAGCTCATTACATGTCTGAAAGCAGCTTTAAAGAATAATCTACAGCTGGCTTACCTGTCCCTGATCTCTTCACCTGTACATCTCGGCTAATTTCTGTTTCTGGGCTTCAGACCCACAAGGTTGTTCACTCATTGTTCATTTGAATGTTTGGTTTCAGTAAGCTGTGGCAAGTCTTGGCATTGTTGTCATGTATGTTGATAAAGCAACAAACATTCTGAAAACCTATACGGATCATTGCTCCATGATCAATAGAAGCGTTTACGTCTCTTTTCTGTCCAGCGTCCGTAAAGCACCAGTCCTATCACTGCCAGCACACCCAGGCCCAGGATGGAGAATAGGAGGGTGAAGAAGAACTGGACTCTGCTCATCCCTTCCTCCTGGATAACAACTGCAAAGACAGAGGATGACAGATGATTATCAAACAGACCACACCAGGTGTCAGGTTGAGCTCATACAACCACTTTATGATGAGGAGTTTTATAATTTGAAAACTTTGTTTTGTCACTTTAGGTTTTTAAAATATTGACTACATTTATCGATGCAATTTTGATATTATTGAAAAATGCCTTTAAACAGGGTTGTTAAAATATTATTTTATTACTTTATTACTTTTTCTTGTTATTACCAGTTTTGTTTTAAGAAACCTCTCCTCATATTAAACTATATTTATTTATGTACATTTTGACAAAATCCACACACCTCATTAAAACAAACTTGCCTTGTTATAACACAAGTTGATAGTGATCAGTGACGGAAACAGAAATATTCTAATCAAAAACAGCAAGGAAATGTTATACCTGATCATCAAAATGGTCCCGTCATTATCGGGACAAGACATCAACATCCATCCCTAAACTGTAGTAGCCTATCAGCTGCTGTTTTCTAGGTCTAAAGTGAACATTGAAATACAAAGCTCCTTAAAGAGCATCGAAAAGACATGGAAACAGAAATATATTTAATTCACTGGCTAAACTCCATCTGCTGATGATTGTGTTACACATAGTGAAGAATGTAAGACATAAAGAGCCCAAAACGCTCACCTTTCAGTATGTGGATTATCACTGAACAAAACTATAATAACCAGCAATCAAGTCACCCATAATATGTGGGAGCTGAGGCAAGGTAGCGCTGTGTCTACCTTGAAACTGTTCCATGTTGTCAACTCTGGGAATGATGACTTCCTCCTCCTCCTCCAGCTCCTTCTCCTCCTCTGGAGTCCTCTCTACTGTCAGCTGGTACAGCTTCATGGAGATGAGGTCATGGTTATCTACAGCAACACAAGTCAGCATGGTTTCAGCTACAAACACTTGAAGAAAGCCTTCACACAAAAGCACTAGTGCCATTTCATTGCAGCAATGATGTGAAAAAAAAACTCTGCTTGGTGTGATAATCTGCAGGAAGTACTGATCGGCAGTCTGTGCGTGTGTGTGTGTGTGCCCGTCTCTATAGCTCACAGAAACTGATGGTCACAAGTATAATACCCTCCCAACAACAGAGATCTCAGAAACGGCTGAGAATCCTACCCATTACTTAGACAGCTTCTCTCTGATCACCCGTGATCAGTTTACCAAAATAATCTCAGGTTCTAAACCAACAACCTGTATCTTAGATCCCATTCCTACAAAATTACTTAAAGAAATTCTGCCCCTAATTGATAGTTCTTTACTTAACATTATCAATCTGTCATTATCATCAGGTTATGTACCACAGTCTTTTAAAATAGCTGTAATCAAACCCCTACTCAAAAAACCCACCCTAGACCCAGAGGTTTTAGCCAATTACAGGCCAATATCTAATCTCCCCTTCATGTCTAAAATCTTAGAAAAAGTTGTAGCCAATCAGCTGTGTGAGTTTCTCCAGGAAAATAATATATATGAAGACTTTCAGTCGGGGTTTAGAGCCAATCACAGTACAGAGACAGCCTTGGCAAAAGTCACTAATGACCTTTTAATAGCCTCAGATTAGGGACTTGTGTCTGTCCTCGTTCTGTTAGATCTCAGTGCAGCATTCGACACAATTGACCATCAAATTCTATTACAAAGACTCAAACAGTTAATTAACATTAATGGAACCGCCATTAACTGGTTTAAATCATATTTTTCTGATCAATCCCAATTCATGCAAATTAATGATGATTCATCTGTGCGCACCAAAGTTAACCATGGTGTTCCACAGGGCTCTGTGCTCGGCGCAATTTTATTCTCATTATATATGCTTCCACTAGGAAACATTATCAGGACACACTGGGTAAGTTTCCACTGCTATGCGGATGACACCCAGTTATATTTGTCAATAAAACCTGAATAAAGTAATCAATTAACTAAACGTCGAACAGCCCCTCGGCTGTGGAAAAATCCAACACTTTCAGTTCGGGAGGCAGACACCATCTGTTTGTTTAAGAGTAGACTCAAAACCTTCCTTTTTGATAAAGCTTATAGTTAGAGCTAATTAGTGCGCCAGAACGTTACTTGTTCTATTTTATGACACATGACACACAGAGCTTCTCTTTCCAGCTTCTCCTTCCTCTTCTCCATCCCTATCCCCCTTCCCCGGAATCCCTTTGCTTTATCACCCGCAGATCCAGGGCCTCTGTGGCCACACCATGGATTACGGTTTGTGGATCGCGCACCGGGGTCGCAGCGTTGGATCCAGTGTGGCGGATGTGGGCTTATCGTAGTGCTGGTGGCGGTGACTGAGGACTGGAGTGGTGTCTGGATGGTGGATCGTGGTCTAGATGGTTGCTGAGCATGGACTGTGCTTGCAGCGGGACTGCTTGGCATGTCATGTTGGGGTTGTCCTTTGGGATGTCTACCCTCATCAATGCTGCTAGAGACTTTGATTAATGATGATGTTGTCCTACACGTGGCATCTATTGCACTTCTGTCCGTCCTGGGAGAGGGATCCCTCACATCTGGCTCTCTCTGAGGTTTCTACGTATTTTTACCCTGTTAAAAGGGTTTTTAGTAGTTTTTCCATACTCTTGCTGAGGGTTAAGGACAGAGGATGTCACACCCTGTTAAAGCCCTATGAGATGAATTGTAATTTGTGAATATGGGCTATACAAATAAAATTTGATTGATTGATTGATATAGATATTAATCAATGAAGTTGGATCATGAATTCAAATCTATCCAGTCACTTCGTCCCTGATGTCCTGACTGTGCGTGGCTGTTGTTGATGGTAGCAGATGAACTACATGCTCATGTTTAAATACTTTCCTCATAAACTCTTAAGTAAATCAACAAATTTCATATTTCAATCATATTTTAATAATTTGTATATTCTGGGTGACTTAACTGTGCAACATACAATGGAAGAATAGCGTCTGAAGTCACAAGATGCGAAAAGCAACATGTGACATTTTCAGTTTACATTATTGACAACATCTACTAAAAAGTTAAAAATCCAAATATTTCCCTACTCAGAAGACACATCATACAGTGACATGGCGTTAACTTTATGTACATTTCAAATGTTGCCCCTTTTTTCATAGTGATCTTCTTTCTGCACGTTCTGCAGGCACCGTGGACATTTTTGTTCTGAGCTCTTATAAAACCACATGACCACATTTACTCGAAGTGTTCTTATCCGAAGACTGAAAAACCTCAGTTATACAATCTGCTTTACTCTGCGTTCCATCATGTTTTCACTGAGACAAAACAAACCCAAGTTGTATACTGCATCTGCAATCTGGGAGACTGTTGCTTGATTAATGCTGGACTTTTTCAAAGCGCAGTTTTAATAATAAATCAAATTTGAACTGTTGGGACATTTATTATGGTAATTGTTTCATCCCTACTTGCGATGAATCTTCATACCTGATAAGTCTCCAGTGGCAGAGGAGGCTCCAAAGAAGTATCCTGTAGGTAGCCGCAGCCCTGTGATGTCAGCACAGTGTTTCCATTCCTGCTTACCTTCTGCATCCACCATGAGCTGGAGGGAAAGGAAGAGTCAGCATGAAACACGGATGAACACTGATGCTAGGAATGGTCTTTAGTGACTTTCATAGAATTTTCTACATTATCAGTGTGACCTTTTTGGATGATAACATGACTTTGTAACATTACAAATGCCCCGTAGCTCAGACTGTATAAAACCACACAGAACATTTGTATACAACTCACAGACACTTCGCATCCAATATTAGAGTTTGAGATATAAAAGGAGGACTGAAGCTGCCTTCAGACACTTCACCAGAGGAGGTGTATGTGTGAACGCAATTGTCAGAGTGAGAGCCGCCGCAGTTTCTGCAGACTTTCTCTGCCTGGCCCCCACTAATAAAGTCAGTTAAAAATCTTGAGGAGCTGATGTGAGAACACAGCAGGAGATCCTCTGCAGGATGTCCAATGAGCGAGTGGGATGTCAATAAAGTTTCGAACATGCGACAGACAAAAAAATAACTCTCAAGATGAAGTAACAGTGCCATACATGAAGAAGAAACAGACAAAGATGCCAAGATAGTTTGTGGTGGTAACAGCCGTTGTTTATGTGCTGTAAACACAGCAGAATAAATAGGTTACATCCTGCCTCTGCCTGCTGCACCACCGCTCATCGGAAATCTGCAGAGAACTTGAGGATGTTGTAAACTTAGCTGAGAATCTCCTGCTGCGTTGTGCATGTGTAAAAGAACTGCAGTGAAAATCCAAACCTAATTCCCTGGAGATGGTCTGAAGGACAGGTCTGAAAACAGCTGGAGATAAACTGCACAAATCCAACCAAGAAGACTCAAAGGTGTAACTGTTCCCACAGGAGCTTTTACACAGTTTAAGAGATGAACATTTTTGTTTAAAAAATTCTGTCGATGTGAGTTATTACGTGTGGACTGTTGGATAACTGGTATTGTGATGGAAATCTGAAAATGCAACAGGCTGAACACCAAATTTGTCTTGTATTTTAGTAGGGGCTTTTTGCAGAAAGGATCAACACAGAGAGTCACAGGGATCTCAGAGTGAAGATGGAGAACAGTCAAATGCAAGGATCTTATATAGCAGAACTAAGGCTGGTGGTCTGAGCCAGTTCAGACTGGTTCTGTAGGCGCAGTTTGAGACAGGAATTACGACACAGGAAACTGATTTTCATACCTTTCCTTTGAAGATAAAGCAGACGGAAATTAAGTTCTTGAACAGTCAATAAGTAATAGAAAGGTCATAAAGGTACTGGAAAGGTCAAAGAGGTTTCAGGTCACAACCAGTTCAGGTCATAAAAGCCTCAGACAGGTATGCAAAAAAGTTACATTTCAACTACAAAATAGTTTTTTTTCCACTACAGTATCCATTTAATATTAACTCTCTACAACACAATAAGGTGTGCAACTAGTGGATTCTGACTGATTCCAAGGTAAACTGTGTAATTAACACTTTAAAGTTTTGTACCGTCAGTCTGTTTTTGGAGTATCTGATGAGGACGAATGTGTCGAAGATCGCATTGCGCACCATGGATGTACACCCTCCTAGTTCAGTGCGGCGTCCATCTTGCTCGTGTTGATATGACAAAGTCCCATTCCCCAGCATCACTGATACATAAGGGAAAGTCCTCTGAGAGGAAGAAAGGGGAGACAGAAATCTTTATATGAAGATTCAGAAACACACACAATCAATCTTATATTTCAATTATAATAACCAACACCAACAGCACAGATGAATCAAAGAAGATGGCTGGAATGAAACGGTGAAGATGGATGGACATTCAGCAGCTCAGAATAAACAGCGGTGTCTGATGCTACCTGAGTTCCAGGTTGTGTCTTCCTCACATTCAAAAAGGGAAGCAGGGAAAGAAATATGACACATTTCTGAGTCCAGCATAAATAATCTAAATAGTCTGGCAGGCTGTTCTCTGGTATTGTTTAAAACTGTGTTACACAGTCAGATTAGGCTGAACGACTCCAGCTGTCACTTACATCGTGGGTCTTGTCTGCATTGAGGTAAGTGTCCATAAATATACCAAGTCCAGTGAACTGATTCATGTTACCAAACACAGGACCTGCAAAGAAACAGTAAGGTACATTAGAGGTCTGAAATCCAAAGCAAATTCATCATACCCATGACATGTCATTATCATCCAGCTTCACTGAGCCCAATAACAGTTGTCTCTATCAGCTCGATAAATCAACCCAGGGTTTAAGGAGCATGGTCACATTTAAGTGGCGCCATTTGCAGCATATGACCAATCACAACACGGAGTCCACAGGCAGCAAAGCAGCACAAACTATAATGTGAAATAAATAGGAGGAACTAAGACAGGAAGACTTAGCTGCAGATGCAAAATGACAAGAGGAGACTGGGGGAAAAGTGTGAATGTGTAAGTTTATAAGTTAATAACATCACTGCAAGATCATTAGAGCACCAGTAAATATGACTATAATTACATTTGTGTATTCCATTAAATTATAGCCTTTATAACAGCCCTGGCAGGGTCAACGTGTTCATGCACGGTACTATGACGATTACCCTAAAATAAGTGAACCACCATCGTAACGTCAAAAGATTAGAGTGTGTTAAACCAAGTGTTACGTCGCTAATCACATATTCTGCTTCAAAGTACAGGCCTCACAGCTCTTCTCACAAACAGCACAGGTCTAAGCTCAATGTTTCTCCACCTCAAATTTGACAGCTGAGGCTGATCATAGAGCCGACTAATCAGTCGATTAAATTGTCAACATTGAATAATGCATCAACACTTTTAATAGCAGATTAATCATTGAAATAATTGTAAGTCAAACTTGCCGTTGGTGGTAATACTGGAATCCCTCCACATGGGGCATTAGATAAAGAGCTCTACTGTATGAGATTCACATAATTTGTAGTTCCGGAGGCTGTCCACAAGTAATGTGTGGACAGAGAATTACGATATTGTGGTTTTAGAAGCACTTAATGTTAAAGCTGAGAGTGCACAAATGGAGCCATAGCTTGGTTCCTATGTCTGTCTGTACAGGAGCTACTGAGATGAAATGAAGAATAAAGTATGGCTGACTGACTGTGACTATATAAGGAACCTGCACTGTCTCTTCATACCATTCTGCATGCGATCTCTGGTTAACCAGATGGCCATTCCGTCCCCATTCATATTCTTCCTTCCCAGGCCGTGGATTTTAAAGTGCACCTTTAGCTCCCAATCCCGCAAGAGCAAAGGCTAGAAAGCAAAAGACATAAGACAAACTGGTTAGTTTTGATGTATGCTATGTGTGATATGCATCTGCCAACATACTATTATTTTAATACGGGCTGAATTAGTCTAATTATATTCTAGTAAATGTAGACTGTAACAGTCTGCATTATTTTTGTAAAATGCTTACATAATGAGCAATCTTACAATTTTCGTTAACAGTGAGGTAGGACATGAGAAGTTTAAGTGTTAACAACAGGCAGGCTGAGCATATGTGTGGGTTTAGTAGACCTCAGGATTTGTACACGTGTACACAGGCAACTGGATTGGTTGTTTCTTGAAGACATTTAACCTCTCATCCAAGAGTCTTCTTCAGTTTTAACAGCCGAGCCCAGACCCACTAGCTGATGGAGGTTCAACGACCTGCCTACTGAACATAACAACTCTCAAATAAGCTGCCTTTAGACATGCACATGAACACAATCTCTGCACATTCTCCAGAGGGGCTGGATGTGAGAACGCAAATGTTCAAGTGAGAGGCTTCAGATAATCTCAGGAGTTACTGCAGCCATTATAGCTTGCCTCTGTTCTCTGTGCCACCCCTCACCGGAGCGCTCCAGAGATTTCTGTGTTGTGAATGTGTTCCAAGTGAGTGGAAAATCTCCTGTTGCATGTGTGAAAGGAAAACTCCAGAGAAAGTCTGGATCCAGTTGTGAGGACATTCTCCACAGTTCATGTCTGAAAACAGCTATAGAAAATGATCCACAGAGCTGAACCCTCCCATTAGTCACTTAGTTACTGAAGAAGCATGTTGGATGCGAGGTGAAAGGACGTCAAGAAACGCAAGCACGTCCAGTTGCCTACGTCCATTACTATTGAAGATATGATGACCTGCATGAATGACAATCTTCACAGGTGGATTTAGTAGACTTACAATTCGACTCCACACGGCTCCCTGCCTGCTCTGCAGGTCTGGGGTCAGCCTCACATGGTCAGGCGTTACCATGGCAGTGCCCATCAGATCCCACTGTGCGGAACTAGAGAAGCCCAACCCTGCAAAACAGTAAACACTTGTTAACGGTTGAATAGTTCACACAGTAACTTAATGGGAAACCCTCCACGCCCACTCTTCTCTGACTGATGACGAAGCAACAGAACAGGTTTCTTCTTCTTGATGTCATAACTACCTTCATAAATCTCTCTTTTATACTGTTAAGTGTGTGAGATGAGTGATCCCCACAATAGACGATATGTGAATGTTTATGCTGACTAGCACTGAACTGCTTGATGGTGGAGTTATTATAGTAACTACTATTGTCTGGTGAACAGGGTGTGATCCATGAAACCAGCTGATCTACAACGCATTCCACAAAATGATGAGAGAAGTCGCCCACACTGAAGAGAAACACTTTGTTCTGGCTACGAGGACAGAGTTCATTTAACCGCTTCATGTTAATGAGTTCATTACTAATACTACTCACTGTGGAATTACAGCAGCTATCATTTCCTTTGTTGTGACATTATGACAGCTCCTTTTAGTTGATAAGTACCTTCAGTAGTTTTACAAGTACTGATCTAAAGTGAGCAGGGATTAGCAGCTAGCCTTGGCTAATGTCCCCTGGGTGTAGCGGTGTTACAGCAGCTAATGTGAGGCTGACAGTTTGGACCTACCACGGTAAGGCTTGGTCAGAGAATACTCCCGCTTCAGAAAGTCCTCCATGAACTCCTGCTCGTCCGCCAGCGACGGGCTCGTCCACACACACGCGGCAGCAAACAAACATGTAAGCGCTCGGATGTTTTTTAAATGAAACATTGGAAATAAAAACCAGCAGCTTCTCGTTCGAGCCAGACTGGACATCTTTAGAGCCGCAACCATCTTTACACACTTCTTCTTCTTCGTCTATTTCTCAATCACTGCTTGTTCCTCTGAGGCTAGTTGGCGGTCAGGTGCATTACCGCCACCTTCTGGACTGGAGTGATAAGCAGCATATTGGCAACAAACTGAAAAAAAAACAAATATAATTATTTTAATTTGTTCATTTGTTACACTATATCAATACATGAGTGACAGTTTCCGCTGGTGCCTGACTATTTTATGAATTGTATTATTTAATCCTTTTTGAATTCTGTACAAATGTCTTCCTGTGTCATTTGAATCCCAGTATTCTTTCCATGTTTTGTGACTGTAATTATTAATGATGGTTTTGATTCTTGCTTTGCTAAATGGTTCTTGTATGTCCACTGCTAAAATATCTGCCTTCTCGTTGCCTTCTACTCCCATGTGAGCAGAAACCTGTAGGAAAGAGACATTCAACCCTCTCTGATGTAATCTGAGGAACACATGACAAATTCCTTAGACAATATCTGGTCTGCATGAGGATTTGATTTATTTAATACTGGCAATTGCTGTCAAAGGCAATGACAATCTCTTTGGCCCGTCCATCTTCCTCCGCTCAATGCAATGCAAACAGAGTACCCAGTATTCCATCTGTATAAACTGACAGGTGGTCGGAGACTCGTCTTTTTACTGCTGTGTCAAACTGCAGAAAGAAGAATGAAGCATGCAATGCCTTTTATTCGAATATTAATAAAAACAAATAAGAGCCTCCCAAAATGGCGTAAAGACACCCTTTTTCTGATTTTCATTAGTATTGTTTGTGTTTTTAGAGCCCTCAGTGAACATATAGGAACAGGCTTCAAATAATCCTACAAATTGATCTCGTCTTTTGGTTTAATTTGATAAATAAAAATCGATTAATGGTTGCGGCAGCAACAATGGTGGGACAGCTAACTATAAATCAGCTTTAAATGTTGTTCTAATTATTGATTCCTAATTCCTTAGTGATATCTGAACTGACAACACAAAAAACAATCCTTTCTTTTACTGTATTACTTTCCCAACACTTACTGTATTTATGGCCGGTTTGATAGGATGTGAATCATTCTGGCTCTGCAGATTTGCCCAATAATTGGCCATTAGTGTAATTGTTTTCTTTTTAGGCGAAGGGGCATTTCTCCAATTTCTCCAAGTGCTGACAGTAGCTTTGACTACACAGCCTCACAACATGTCAATGCTTGAGCCTGACGGTCTGTCTAGGACCAGTTAAATTTGTTTATTGCAAGACCAGTTTAAAATAAATTCTTTACCAACAATTTAAATACCATTGTATCGTTGGCTGAAAATATGTCAAATATGTGTAGTACGGTCTGTTTTACATTTATTGTCCACTTGATGACGCAGTCATCAACCAATTGGATGGAAAGTGTCAATGCTTCCTGAAGCTTCATCTCACCATCGCTGGTTAAAATACTAAAATACTAAAGCTCGATACTCATCGAGCTTTGTAACGATGAGTTAAAACTGTAGTGACTGCATCTGCAGAGCAGGAGACTGTGGCCTAACGCCTATGAATCCAACTTCACATGGTCATACTGTATCCCCCACGTTAATATAAAGGAAATAAAATAGAGAAGTATCTTAAATTCAATGCACATCTGACAGTATTGTTAATCAAGAATGCCAGAGAGAGCATTCAATTGTTGATGAAATGTTAAGCAAAATCTGATATCATGCCCCATATAATTGGTCCACGTGGTTTTCATAGGAAGTTGTTTCTATAGTAACACACTGGGTAGTGCTCATTGATTATCAGAGAAGGTTTTGGGGATTTTTTGTAAATTAAACTTACCACTCTCTTAAATATGAAGAAATAGAGAGTGCACATGTAGTAAAATAATCCAGAAATGATAGTGTGCCATGTCCTCCAGAAATCAGAAACTGTTACACCCACCACCAGCGGCTGTGCTGTTGACTGCAGATATGTGGAGCATTCAGGGGCATTGGTCCCCAGCCGGGGTCATACTATGTTTTGCTCTGGTCTGGGGGCGTTTCTGCCATGTGTGTGAATGTGAATGGTTGTTTGTTCCAGTGATCTGGTGGCGGTCTGTCAAGGGTGTACCCTGCCTCTCGCACAATGTCAACTGGGATTAGCTCTTGCGCACCCTGGATAATCTTTCTCACCCTTCCTCCTCTGGATGGCTGGATGGATGGAGCCTCTGGATTAAACTGCTTTAATTTAAAAAGCTGGATCCTCATATTAGAAAAAAGAGTGGAGTATGATCTGATTGTATTTTCAGTCAGGAAATCTGAAGAGATTAAACTGAAGATATTAAACTGAAAATGTTCTTCAAAAGGAGCACTGATGATAATAATAATGTCTCAAATGGTTGATAAATCGTCAAACCTGGAATTTATGTATATGTTACTTTATTGTGAGCAGTAGTTCCCAAACTAGGGTTCCTCATGAGATACGGTGGGTGTATAAGGGTAGATTCTAAAAATATCCAAAAAAGAATAATCATCAGCCTTCAGATTCTCTTTTCTCCACATGGCTCCTACAGGTGATCATGTCAGATTGGTGACAGAATCAGTTGCAACATAGTTTGGGAACCACTGTTCGAGAGTAGCGCACAGATGTAATTAAAGTATCACAGAGAGCCATCACAATATCTCCAGTTCACTTATGATATTATTATATACTGTATAACTGCATCTGAATACATTTGTGCTTTCACTGCCATGTTTGAAAAAAATTATATTTAACTGTGACATTTAAATAGAAAAAAATAAAACTAAAAATAAGTTCTAAAGTTTGTCACTTACGCACCATATACCTCAAACTTGTTCTCAGCCAATATAATGTAACACTTATTTATGCAAGATGTATTTATCAGTATTAATGTAAAAATTTTACATCTTAATTGTATCAGTGCATGTTTTTATAATCTAATTGTTTTGCTGTCTGTGATTAATATTGGGGTGAAATGTATATTCTTTTCTCACGGTGTGATAAAATGAATCTTATGTTATTTGACTTATTGTGGTGGAAAAAGTATTCAGATCTTTTATTTGAATAAAAGTTTTTGAATCAAACTATTCTTTAAATGCAAAAAGTGACTAAACTCAACATTCATAGAATATTTTCATTTAAAGATCTTACTGTTTGATTTTAATCGTTGATGTACGCTGTATTATTCATTGGACTAACCACTAAGGAAAATCCTACTCGAGCAGGACACTTTAATTCATTATAATGATGAGACCCCTCCAATTGGACTTTTTGACCACTCATCATCTGGACACAGGTAGGTTTCCATCTGACTGTAGGGGAACATTGCACAGAAAATAAATTGTGTGTCAATGTAAATGTTCACCCACTGCTGCTATATATATACTAGGAGTTTACGATTAACAGTCCCTTAACAAACCCTTCAACCAATTACAATCACCACAGAAGAGCCCACAACAAGATAACTGCAATGTCATTGTTAGCACAAAGAGTCTTGAGCTCCTTTCATGCTTAACAAAAAAAACCTCTAATGCTCTATAACAAGCAGTTTTTGACTTCAATGTGAAAGGATACAATCCACATTCATCGTACGTCAAATGACTGGGGTAGTAATGCTAATTTTAACCCCTTTTCCAGATCAACCAGTCAGAGAGTTATTAATGGAATAATTATGGATGGTAAGGGAGGTATAGACCTGTTCCCTCCATCCATCTCAGCCACAAACTCCATCTGTCTACTTTCAAGAAGCGCTTGGGCATCGTCCGATCTGCATTGAAGAGACGGACGTAAAAGATATCAAACGTATTCACAGACCCCCATGCTGTTTATTACCGTTCACACATAAAGGCAAACTTGTAGACTGGCAACAACTAGTCAATTATCTTTTTTTGTAGACTTACTCATATTCAAATATCTTATCTTATCTCATCTCATATTATCACGGTGAGAGTTACGAATGAGTTTTATGTTTGTATTAAATGAGCTGATACTTTGTGCTGGTCAGTGGCTGGTTCAGTGAAGTGTATTGAAAGAATTGGTCATTACTGTAGTTTACAGATATTTGAAACTTTATCTGATGTTATATTTCATCTAACAGTCTGCTCTCTAGTAAATCATTGTTGTTTACTTTGGATTAAGGAACTACTCATTCAGTAATACTCAGGTCCACTCATATCTTCTAGTACCCTATTGTAAGGGAAAACCATACAAACATATGATAAGAGCAGCTTAAAGGTCTATGGACTGACAGTTCATAGTTGGCTACAAGCAGTGTGGGAGTAGAGTATCTCATGTATTCAAACACCAGATACCAGCAGCATTGTGAGAGTGGTAGATAATCACTTATTTATCAACCCTGCATTTTATTATTTGATTTGCCTCATCACAGAAAGCATCTAGCGATGACTTCTGAACCAGCAGTGATTTATATGAGACTCAGCTGTTTGTAGAATCTTCTGCATTATCGTGCCCCATAAAAGAATGGTGCTCAGTTCGAGTAATGGACGGAGCCTTTACTGACATGTGATGGTGGTGGACGTAAATGCGATAAAGTTTTGGACGATCTTATTGCTCTTCGGAGACAAACAAAGACAAAGAGTGGGAATAAGAGAGGAAACATGAAGGTGTTTATGATCCAGCAGTGACTTGGGGCCCTCAGTATTTCCTGTATGTATCCCCCGGGAAGGTATTATTCACTTAGAGTAAGCTGCCGAATTCCAGCTGAACCTTGAAACCTGAAACATCAGTGTCTAGCACCTCTCCTGACACCCACACATCACCATTTGTGTAGCCCGTAATCCGCAGCGGAGACCGACACATGCAGCACAGGGCTGTCTGCGGGGCCATAAATTCTGCCCCAGCTTACTGAGTGGAGAAGACCGCAGGGCATGCTGCATGCAGTCATCTCCCGCTGGGGCAGACTTGCACTGTAATCCCTGTTTGCAAGGTCAAGTGATATTAATGTCCATTCAAATTCAGCGCCCATCTTTATAAAATCCGTCCACACCTGTTGGAGTGTGACTAATTGGGAGTGGATGTTGCGTAGATGTGGTATCATTTCAGCAATGCAGCCAATGAGTGAGGGCACAATGTGGTACAGCAACAATATAGTTCACTATAAAATGGTGTCACTGTTCCTCTATCCTGAATGACAATAGAACGGATTCTCAGGTTGAGCAGGGAAAAGCCCCAGGGATCTGTCCAAGGTCAAAATGCATTCTCATTGCTTTAACATTGCTGAGGAAGCTCAAGTTGAGTTATAATATGTTGAAATGCATATTGTATCTTTTACGGTTGTGATCATGGCATGGGTGGGAATGTCTGTGTCATGATAATGATAACTGGGTTAACAGGCTGGTTAACCTGGTTCTCTACCCTGTGTCATTGCCCGCTTATGACTGAGACTGTGGATCAGATAAAGGTCTGAAGTCATTTTCAACCACTGTTTTTGTTTCCTCTTTCACTGTTTTTTCCGTTTGCCTGGCACCATACTCTCCTTTAGATAGGAGATGTTCTTTAGAAACTCATTAACCTCACACCACTGTATAAAAGCAGGAGCAGGGGTGATATACACAGTGATATTTAATTAAATTTCGGCAAGGTAAGGCAAGGCAGTTTTATGTAAAAAGCACATTTCACACACAGAGGTAGATTTAAGGGGCAAATAAAATAGGGACATAAAAAACTAACATACAGGGACAAGATTAAAATTAGAAGGCACAGTTAAAACATTCCTCAGGTAAAACTGTGTTAAAGTAAAACGAGAATAAAAGATCTAAAGACATTAAAAGATGTAGATGGAATTAAAGGAAAAAATATCTACATTCATACAAATGTAAGTAGAAGGAGTAAAATAATACAAATAAAATAGATAGCAATGTGTAAAATAATAAGATAAAAACAGAATAAATAAAAAGATGCTATAACCCTGGTTGCAGTGGTTCCATTCGGATTTAGAATTAGTCACAAACCCTATTCATTAAATATCGTTATAAATGTTTTGCTATAGTGGTAAACACTTACTTCAAATTGATTTTTGTTTTAAAGGCGAGAAGGTCTATTAATGAGTGTCTTGATGTTTAGTTACCATGACATCACCTCGGTGTGATCTATATTGATCATACAGCGGTTTCAGTGAGTTACATACAGTATACAGCTAACCCGGTGACAGACCCTCAGTGTGGAGCAGGGAATGAATCAACAATGAGCCGACGTTAATGCATCTTCTGGCAGCACACATCGCCTCGGTTAATACGCCATCACCACAGCCGGCAGACAGTTACTGTCCTCTTTGTGTGCTTACAGAGCAGAGACATTAAGAGCAGGCAAACACCTCTGGACATAAATATTCACACTATTCAAATCAGCGGGCCTGGGAGAATATTGTCAGAGCAGTAAGCAGGGTGAAATATAGTCTCCGCACATTTCAGGCGCTCTTTAATGGACTTTTCATTCGCCCTGCTCTTTGTGCTGACCAGGGGGAAAACACATCTTCTTAATTGAAACGCTCATTTCCTCGCTATTTTGTCTTAAACATTTGTTACCCTGATGTGCTGTCCCTCAGTATTTCATGCCAAGGGGGTCCCATCACATTGTTTCATGTATGACACACTGATCTATGATACATATTGCTTTTTAGAACAAAATAAGGAAGTTATGTTCTATTGTTTGTGGCACAGTTTACACGCAGGTTTCGTAGCTTTGGACACAGCTGCCGGACTGTGTGAGATGCAACTCATTGTCTTCAGGGTTTTGGGTAATTTTGTAAATGCAGAGAGATTGACTCCCTCAAACAAGAAAAAGGCTACTTCGGAAAATTAGCGCCAGTCTGCCAGCTTCTGTAAATTATCTTGTAAAGTGCAGTGGTGTTCAGTTTAAGGACGGAAAGACAGGTGAGAGAAATGATATGGGAGGTGAAGTGCTGAGAGGTGTTCATCGATCCAGCCCAGTATATGTTATATTTATAAGGATAGCCAGATGGCTGAATCAAATTTCTTAAGAGGACTCTTATATAAGTCACACTGTTCCATGTCACAATGACAAATTTAACAATTGATCATTATTTTGCCACAAATAGCTTTTTAAACCATCATTTGTTATCTGTAGACATGTAACAATGTGTTTTCGTCACTTAATTTAAGAGTCATCTACAATTCGGGTTTCAACTATCACACAATATTTGGAAAAAGCAGCGTTTTAATGTGTCACATGACTTTGAGAACCATGTCGAATCCCCTTTTCATCACTTCTTCATCACATGTTCAGCTTCATCATCTCTGTCCACGAGGTTGGTTTGAAAGTCTCTTTACTTGAGGTAACCATTTAACAGTCATCACCATTTTCTTTTTGTCTTTAAACTCGATGACTTGTTGTGATAAAGTTCAGTTTACTACATAGTGCACTTTGTGAGTCATCTCTGCAGATAAATAACATATATTTCATAAAATACACACAAGACACAAACAAGAAACACACAAAGGATAGTAAATAACTCAGTAATTTGCTTTGATGGATTGTGGATTTAAATTTTGTGGGAAAATGATTCACTCCTTCATTCACGTATGTTACTTTACAATCAAAGATTTATTTTAATGTTTTTCCATTTCAAATCTTGAGCTGGTGAAGCCATTGAATTTTGATGAGTATTATAGCAGCCTAACTTTTATCCAAAATCAGATAACCCTTGTTTTGTCTTTCCTTACCATTGTTCTGATGGGATGCTTTCTGGGAAAACACCCTAGTGCACCCCCGAAAAAAGTCTCAGCAATGTCTTAAAGCTATACTAGTTGGTGTTTTTTGTACAAAATACATATCATGTACATGCAGTGCATCTTATATGCACCATATTGATGATGTTTTACTGTATCTGGAGCTAACCACAAAAAATGGTTAAATATGTAGGAATTAACTTGACGTCTAGAACATTATCTTCATGTGATAAGTCAAAGGTTTACTCTTCTCATTCTTGACTCAGAAATCACAAATCCTTTTGCGTGGTCAAACCTTTCAGAGGGTATGTGATTATTTTTTCAGAGATTATGTTGTTTACACTTGTTGCTGTGCCTCTTTCTCTCTTCCTCTGCTTTAACCATCAAAATAAATGGAAAACTTGTTTTGTAATAATCAAGAGTCAAAATCCAAAACACGAGTTGTACATTTCAGCATTTCTATTTGATAATTGCTCTCAGGAAACAATACATTTTTAATAGCAGTGTAGGCTCAACTTTTCCCAGTGCTCAGGTAGTAATTCATGCAGTTCACAGAGAAAATTATAATTTCTTGAGGGTTATTTGACATCTAACCTTTTTATAATAAACATAGACTGATGGATTTCAGAGCTCCAAACTCTAAAGAGAGCCTGGTGTGTCTGGAGGGAAAGAGACATTCATAAATCAAGGAGTACCTGAGAACTTTAATCATATTAAGAAAGAATATGGTTTGCTTAGTTCCTATCGCTTATCGCTTATAATGTTTAATAACAGCAAAGTGTCTCATCGTGGCCTGAAATCCAAATGTTAGCGATTGTTGTGCATTGGACTTGTCTTCTTTTTGCTGGTGGGCGTGGAGCAACGATGGCGGGATATCTGAGTGAAGCATCACTTCCCAGAGAGCTCATCAGTGGAGAGGCTGCTTTACAGTTCCAGCTCTCTTTAACGTCCAGCCCTCAATCCATCTCTCTCCGTGTCAATAAGCTAATAGTTCTAATGTGTCAAAATTGATTTCTACAGACCCTCTCACAGCTTTCTCTCATCCCCTTTCTGCAGACACCTTCCAATACAACTGATTTATGTGTTGTGGGTGCTAGAAAAAAGAATATTGATTTTTCTTTTTGCATAAAACCTTTCTTTTCTGATTTTACATTTCAACAAAACTCTGTGTACGGTGAATTGTACTTATTCACAGGTACTTTTTATGGGTTAGGTTAGGAAAATACTTTATATTGTCACAGTGTAGCGCTGGCATCAGGACCGGACACTCCTTAGCTAGTAGCCTGACACCAGACTTTATGATGTGCATCAATATAACACTGTCTTTTAGAAATTGTGAAGCTGAATACCCCTCACCTCCCTCTCCCCCTATAAACATGAAAGAGAACCTGTGGTAGCCTTCGGTTGTCATAAAAACTCAAAAGGTGGTTAGTTTGTCCAGGCTGGGCTCATGTAGAGAGGACCCACTCCTGATGTAAATATAAAAAATTAAACAAAGTACACAGTACATTACATTTCATTTGGCTGCCGCTTTATCCAAAGCGACTTACAATAAGTGTATTTAGGTAACAACAAGAATCAAGAAGATACAAAAATGCCACGCTGGTGTGCATCATGTTCAACACAAGCATCTGAAATATACTGAGGTATGTGGCTCTGGTGTCCACATTCCTGACCACTGGCTGCTTGTAGCGGAGGCAATAAAGGAATACAACTTATTCTAATGCAGAAAATATATGATCTGCCTCTGAGAGAGAATCAGCTGTACAGCTTTGAAGACCACTGCAAGATTATCAGTTTCTCTGGTTTTACTATGTATTCAAATAAAATACATTGTTGTTTCATTCTTTAGTGTACTGATAATATGTTTTTCAACCTCCCAATTAAACAACCACTGGAATTAAATGGCTGCCACATGTAGAGATGCAGATGTAGGATCAATCAGGAGGGTTTTCTTAGTTTTCTCTGGAGCTGCATACTGTATATAAAAGAATTCAGTCAGAGAACCTAATATATACATAATATTTGTATGATCATATAAGTCCGGTATTGAATAGGCCTAAAAATACAGCAAATAAATAATAATAATAATGAATACTGAATGACTGAACAAATAGGTCAGACCTGTGTTATAAACAATACTATTAGATGATTGTTTTGATTGTTTGAGTCAAAAAAAGATATGTATGACAAAAATGAAGAGAAGAAATGGGGAACATCCTCAACTTTACTTTTGAGATAGAAGATTATTGTAAGTCGTCTTCTTCAGTGTGTTTTGAGAGGTTGAGTGCAGATTCGTATAAGCAAATATAGTGTTATATCATTGTGGCAGTTGACCTTGCAACTGTGCTCCCCCATACACAGCCAGAGATCGAACTGTTGCTTTTTAGCATACTTTATTAACCCACCACACACATGAACAAACACAAATAATGGGACCCAAAGGGACGAGCTTTGAAGCTTTGAAGCTTTGCAGCTCTGCAGCTTTGTAGCTCAGTGTCTCTGAGTCTCTGAGAGTTCTCTGAGTGTCTTGAGAGTGACTTCGTGAGGGAGCTCTGCTGCTGCCTTTTAAACCTGAGGATCAATCAGCTAACAGCTCTTACCTGCGCTGATGGATCCTGCGGTGGAGGTGAAGATGCTCTCCCAGCTACCTCCACAGTCATGCTTTAAGCTAAATGTGAATAAAGTTGATTGTATCTCATATTAAAAGGGTTTTACCCTGATGGTGAAGATGCTTAGTTAACCATCTTCACCATCAGCCTGTCTACTTCTCTATACATGAAAAATAGACTTAACATAATCCAAGAGGTAGATATGTTTTCATCGAGACAGAGTTTAGTGTAAATGTGCCATTTAGAGGCAGATGGCAATACAGCACATTATTCTGACATAATACAGCAAGTGAGTATTTACCTATTGTAATTCATATTTTCCTCTGTTCCTCACATGATTGAAAATAGGAATAGGAACATATTGCTACAAAATAAATGTAGATTATAAATATTCTTAATAAGGTTTAATATTTTATGTATTGAACTTGACATGAGCAGAGTAAGGATACAACACAGTGTATTCTGGTGGGGGCTGCCTTCACTTGACTTTCTCATGGCTCCTCTTCCAGTCTGCCCCACCTCGAGACACGTGTGTGTGTGTGTGTTTGTTTGATACCAACCCAGGCCCCGTCTCCTTTAGCACCTCTGCGCTGCTGTTAAACTACATTCCTCCCACCTCCGAAGCCCAAATATGTTCACTCGCACTAACCTGTTACCACTGGGCCATTCATCAACGTTCAACTGTCCAAACACGAGAGGTGTTAGGGAGACAGCGCGGCCAGGGGAGGTTTGGAAGCTTTCCAGTGACCCCGGCTTCCGAGAAGATTTCCAGTCAGAGGCCGTAGTCGGCTGGAAAATCTGATCTGAGATGTTACGGAGTTTAATATTCTTGTCAGAGATATGATCACTATTGCTGCAGCTTAGTTCAGATGCAGTGACTCACAGCCGTAGAGGTACAGCAAAGGCTTCGTAGGCTTCTGCACCTGCTTCCCAAAATACTCACAAGAGCAATAAAATGTGGATTAATCCACGGCTGAAAATAGTCCCAAAACAAATGCACATTATTATTGAAGTATAACGTTTGCTGAAAACCTAAAATTTTAAGATGTATTAGAGCCATTTAAAAATAGAAGATTTGAAGGCTTCTGTCTTTAATAAGGGCTTGAGGCCATAGGTGTCAAATATGGGGGGAAATTGTCAGGAACTTGGACCTCTGTAGGTTATTACTTATGGTGGTTTAATATGAATGTGCCCTCTGACCCAAGGGCGCCAGGGACAGCTTGTTAAACCAAACACTTTTTCCATCTGAGGCAATGGCAGTGACACACATTGCATCCCCAGCCCTCACTGATTTGACACAGTGTCAGAAGTTGAAGTGAAGTTTCAGGTCATTTCACACCTGCAGCCCAGGTGAGGAGATAGCTTTGGTGAATGAGCTCATGACGGTGTCTGTGCCTTGGATGTGGTTGGAAATTGACTGCCACTTGTGTGTGTATGCAGTGGGTGTGTTTGGTGAAAGTGGGTTGGCCTGTGTGTATAGCCTGGTGTAATTGTGCACTGGTGTATGTTTGGTAAAATCCTATCAATCTAGATGCCCATTTTTTTGGTGTTGTCAAACTTGATTGAATAATATTATTTGGTCATATTATAAACAGTTTAAATTCATAGGCTTCTAATATATAGGCATATATTTCATATGCACCTCTAGATATAAAAATACATCTGGTAGCTGTTGCACCTTTCCCTTCATCGACCCTTTGTTGTCTCAGTCTCTTTTATTTCTTCTCAAGTTCAAGCAAGATTACAGTAGCGTGTGAAAAGAGACAACACAGGCTTGTGTTAAGTTCTTTATTCTGGGAACTCCAATGAAAACTGCAGGTTCCACTTTTGTCTGATGAGCGAATCAGCTGCTGTCCTCAGTGAGGCTGTGGTAAACAAATAGCTGGCTGACGTGTGCACGGCACAACATCTGTGATGTAAAATGTTTTTAAAATAGCTCATGGGTTCATGAATTCTGAAACTGACTTTAGTTTGTCTTGTGAATCATGTGTGAAAAATGACTTTTTACTAATACTTAATTACAGTCCAAAATTCACAGTGTAATCATATTTAATGCATCAAGTTACTGTTATGTCCTCTGCAGAGCTGGACCCAAATGTAGAAAAGCAAAGTGCAGAGAAAATATTTAATCAAGAACAAAAAGGCTTGATACAAAACTGATAATAAATACAGAGCAGGCGACACAAGCTGTGTCTCAATTCAGGATTTGCAGTATTCAGAGGCTGCATTTGAAAACCAACACTTGTTTTACAGCAGTGTGACTAGATTGTCCTATTTTATAGACCCTTTAAATGCGGCCGACAAATGAGGCCATTACAAAACACCAAGGAGCATTAAACTAGACCCTCATTTAATTTTGGTTCTGCCTACGCAGTTTAAGAAGGCCCTCTTCGTGGTCTGGGTAGACCGTGTCTTCCGAAGGACACAGTACCTGAATTGAGACACAGATATAGAGACAAACATTTTTAAAGATTAAGAACAATTAAAATGAAATTTAAGACACAGTCAACCATGATTCTATCTTTATTCTGCAGAACAAGTGATTGCATTGGACTACAGAGAGATCAATGGGTCTCCACCAGCGAGAGTGACAAATTATTTGTGTCTCATTCTTATACACAAATGTGAGACTGTAATGGTGGGGCTGTTACAACCAGACACACAGCATGGGGATGGACCTATTGACATAATCTTGCAGACAGTTGCAAGAGGATATGATGTGCTACCGAAACATTTGTGGTTTAGCAACTTCTCTGCATCTATATCATAACTCTCATGTGACCTCAGAGGACTAGACTTCCTCTTGTCTGCTTCTCTGCAGCTGTTTGCAGTTATGAAACTGTGCTTATCACTAAGACTAGTAGAAAAACAGAAAGATTTGCCGTTTTTTCCATCACGTGTTGCAGCATTCTGAGTGCTGATAACATGGAGATGATGATTTCTATTTTCCAGTTTCTGCACTCCTTCTTTTGGCCTCTGTTGAATATCTGCGTTCAGCTTTTATATATAACTTACAAATGTTTCATCTGAATATGGTAAATCCTTTAACAATTTTTTTTTTCTTTTAAACTGACAAAACCTGTTCAGCCAAACCAAAGGAGATGGTGTGACTCTGTGATCACTCACCGTGCTGTTTACCATCATGGAGAGATGTTTTGCGTCTTCCAAATAAAAAGGGCAATTTAAAACCTATCACTTTTTGTTTTCCCAGTAAACACCCACCAATCAGCAGGTGGCAGGAACAGGGATGGATACTGGGGTAAAACTTACGGAGAGTGTGTTACTGGGCAGTGACCATGGGCAGATCTACGGGTTTATCCTCAGTGACAGGTTTCACACGCAGCTTGTGGGCCAAGCCCACAAATAACAGCCAGGCGTCTTGTTTGCCATGATTCTGGGGCCTGTTTCAGATTACTCACTGGCTCTTTGAAGTCATCTGACGGACAAGCAGGGTTTTCCCCTGCATCTCTGCCAGAAAAAGATTGGGTCATCCATAGCTCTGCCACCCACCCACATATTGTGAATGACCTCCGAATAAGACGTGTGCTTACTTAGGCATCTGATCAGAGGGGCTGTAACAAAAGGTCCAGTGTGAGGTATTTCCTGATTTCACAGCGAAGTCCCTGCTGAAACACAAGCCACAGTGTGTTGCTTTTAGGAAAACTGCTGTCACCCTGCACCATTGTTTCATCAAAAGCCACAACTCAGACACTGTAACAAGCTATAAATATCTGAGCTTCAAGCACAGTGGTGAAAACCGTCATACTTTCTCAGGAAAAATGAAACTCGATTGTATAAAGCTTTTGTTCGAAAATCTGACTTTTTTACATTACATGTCATTTAGCTGACGCTTTTATCCAAAGCGACTTACATTTTTAGAACACTCATCAATTTATGAGGGGCCATCTAGGGGTTCAGTATCTTGCCAAGGACACATAGACATGCAGATGGGATAGAGTGGGATTCGAACCGGCAACCTTCTTGTTGCAGAGCACCCGCTCTATCCCCTAGGCCACGCTCTAGGGGATGTAGTTGTTGTAACTACAGATGTGTTCTTTGAGTCATGTCAAAGATGTTATCCATTAAGAGAATAGCAAACAATAAATGAAAACATTGGATACAAATTTTACTGTGAGTTCTGGGGCCAAAATTAGATGAATCAGGACTCTGTAGCTGATTCATGTTTTTGCCCTTTTTTAATACAGAAATCACTCACAGAGGATTCCTCTGATATTGACCCGTGTCGAGCTGAAGTTTGCGCTATTGCAATTTCCTGTTTGACAATAATGTCTCATTTCCATGGAGCTTTTTTGTGTTTGCATAATATCGCACAATGCTATACAAGGCATGTGCCCTGTGTTCAATAAAAGAAAATGTATTTCTTGACAGATGGATGAGGCCAGAGCCATGGGAGAGAGGCTACTGCTTTTATCGTCCAGTCTTATGTAAAACGAGCTTGGAAAGAAAAGGCACAAATAATGCACAGAGACAAATGAATGAGTAGGTTAACGTATGAGGAGGCTTTTTTTCAAAAATTTGGTCAGAAGACTTTATATATGGACACTGTATATTTTTCAAAACTAGCATGCTACCAAAGTTAGCTAAATGGCAAACGTTTCACTTCACACTAACATCCTGTGGTACACAGTGCAAAGTTTATCATGTCAAAACTCCAGGGAAAAGGTCCAACATTTTCAACGGATTTGAGAAAAAGAAGGCCACATTAAAGGAATGAATGGACTTTATTTTTAGACCCAGACAGCACAATTACTCTGCCGAATACTTGGTTAACAAATTTCTTGTTATTCAATCGTATGCCCTGTAAAATGCAACTTCCCCCTCTGGACCTATTCTGGTAGACACACAAGATCCTCCACCAAAAGTGAAAGGTTAACAGCTAGAATCAGCCCAGATGTGGAGGTAGAGTGTAAAAGCCAATAAAGACCCAGATTTTCAGCTTTTAACTTGCTATCTGTGGGATTTTGTAGAAACAAGGCCCACTTCCTGTCTGTTGCTCATAAACAGATAATATCTGTCATTTAGTAGCATTCCCCTGCACTTTCCTCCACTTGTCCTCTCACCTTCAACACTGATGTTTCCATTTCCATTATTCTCTGATTATTCTAATTTCTTCCGTCAACCCTCTGAACGTTGTACTGATGTGTATGATGTTGTGCTAATGCTAAAGGGCTGCCAGGCTTGTTTTCTCTTTGATATAACCATTGATGCAAGTGGGATATCCACTCTTCTCATAAATGACCAACCATACACATTGGAAGGTTATTATTGCTGATCAATAAAAGCAGTCTCTGACTTATGATTTTGTTTGTAATTTGCTAACTTAAATATATATCATATACTTATGTAAATTCAATGATAATATGTATATATACAAATGTGACACTAGTTTAAACATATTTCTTTGATTAAACACAGTATGTGCATATAGGTTTAGCATTTCCTGAACTTATATTTCTGTTTCATTTAAATATTATAAAGAAAAATCTTCTTACAATATAATTTAGTGTGACTATGGAGCTTTATGGTGACACATTGAGCGCCAGTGTGGCAGATTACGCGTGGCACACATGTATCCTGAACCTGCCGCCCTCACTCACAGAAAGCTTTTGCTGGAACGTTACGGCGCTGTCATGGACCATTGAGAAATAAAAACGAGTAACCGAACCCAGACTCTAATCCGACCGGGATAATCGCTGGCAGAGGCTGCACCTCCAAAGAACTGGATCCCGGCAGACTGTGTCCCCAGGCGGCTTTCCATGGGAGGAGAGACCACATCAGTGGAGTTCCTCTAACAACGGGGCACTGGTCCGATAGGGGAAACACATCAGGATATATGTTGTCGGATGTCATCGATGTGAAGTGATTTAAGTGTCTAATTGGCTCAGGTTTTTGTGGGTTGCTTTGGGGGTAATAAAGCTGGATTTTCACCCCCTCAAATAGTTGATAAGAGCTTCATCAGCCTGTGAGGGAAGTTGAGGCAGCATTTTCCTTCACATAAAGTACAATACCAGAGAAACTCCACCCACTGCAGGGTGTCACACTCAGTCCAGAAGTGTCAAGGAGCAAATCAAATCGGACACAGCGGCTGCGAGGCAGCGCACTGACCGTGGACAGGAGACAAAACATCCAGCTGAAAAAGTATTGACGTTTTTACTTTAATGCGTTTTTGTGATTTTTAGATATGTTATGGGGTTGTTAGGATATGTTTCTCCAGCGGGTATCAACGTGGCGTAAAATTATAGTCGTGCGTAAAATTTAGTTTTTCCTTTGACGACCATGCGCAGTTTCTCTGAGCCGTGCGTCCCAGGCGCAGCCCCACACGCTTTTCCAACAAGAGCCGGAGATTCGCCCCTTCGAGGGACTGTCCTGGCCGGACACCCGCTGATCTCAGCCATGACTTTATCCCCTCGAGGGTCTCCAGAGCCCCGCTTGGATCCGATGATTCACACATCTCCTCCGGGTCAGTCTGAGATTTTGTGTCGGCCTCACGAAATTCTGGAGGGAGGGGAGATGCAAGATGATCAGCCCAAAGTTTATTTGGAGGCCGGCGACCTTTGGAGACAATTCCACAAACGCGGCACTGAAATGATCATTACCAAGTCCGGGAGGTAGATTAAATGCAGAATATTTACGCATGGATGAAACGCTACCGTGTTTTAATGAGTGCATGCTTCACGCCGTCATCTCCCCACTCTGCAGGCGCATGTTCCCGCCGCTCAGGACCAGGTGCGTCGGGATGGATAGAAAGGCCAAATACATTCTCCTGATGGACATCGTGGCGGCCGATGACTGCAGGTACAAGTTTCATAACTCCCGCTGGATGGTGGCAGGGAAGGCGGACCCGGAGATGCCCAAACGCATGTACCTCCACCCGGACAGTCCGGCCACGGGGGAGCAGTGGATGTCCAAAGTGGTCAACTTCCACAAACTCAAACTGACCAACAACATGTCGGACAAACACGGATTTGTAAGTTCGAATTTTATGTATCATTTTTTTATAATAACCAAGATGCTGCCATACAGGGCTTTTCAGGTACCTATGCGAACTCTGTGTTTCTAAGGCATACAGATTTTCTGTGATGTATGATGTATAATGTATAAATATATATATATATCTGATCTACACGTAATGAAGTCGTTCTTTATTATAAGCATAAAAATGATCATTAAACGAGACGAATGAGAGATTATTTCCCAAGATTTCCAGATTTTTCTCTTCTTTCAAAAACCTGTTCTTATTCTTATTCTTATTCTTATTCTTATTCTTATTCTTATTCTTATTATCTGCAGACAATCCTCAACTCGATGCACAAATACCAGCCGAGGTTCCACATAGTGAAGGTGAATGACACCCTCAAGCTGCCGTACAGCACCTTCAGGACGTATGTCTTCTCTGAGACTGAGTTCATCGCAGTGACAGCGTATCAGAACGACAAGGTGAGAGTTGGACTTGTTCACTCTGGAAAGGATTCATTTGGTCTGGACTCTGTCGATACAAAGAAGAGCTCAACGTTTCATCATGTTCGTAATTTTCATCATTGGCAGCTATTTCAGTCAGTAAAGACATTTCTCTTGTTAGATCACGCAGCTGAAAATAGACAACAATCCTTTCGCCAAGGGATTCAGAGAAATGGGCAACGGGAGAAGAGAAAAGAGGCAAGTTCATTATTTGAGTTATTGATTCATTAAATGTATAAGTATTATTATTGTTATTATTATTATTATTATTATACAAATAATTATTATAACTAGTATTATTTAAGTAGTATTAGCATTGTTTTCTATTGTTATTACTGACTTATTATTTAACTAGACTGGATTTAAATATCACAGCTGGGTCATGGTACACTTTTAATATTGTTTAGTAGTTTAATCTAGAACAAGGTATCAGCTCTAATAAAATCATCAAGTCATGCATTAAGAAGTAAAAAGTAAAGTGGCTCAAGTAAAGTGTTATGAACTACAGTGTTTGAGGCACAGTGGCTACAAAGAGTCTTGTTTTGGGCTTTGTGCATGGTCAGGTTTAAGTTACAATATTGAGCAATCACAATTTAATTGAAATTATAACACAAAAATCTCTGGGTTGTTCTTGTCCATACTGGATACATCAGGCCCAATATGTGAACCTCTCAGTTTATGACATCAACTAAAGCTATAGCTGTAGTAAGGATTTAGTAAACCTGCAGTCTTGTCGCTGAAAATAGATTGTATACAATTTTGAGTTCGTTAAAGGAATCATTGGAATCTATAATGATCATGGTTTCAAAGGTTATGTATTTTATAATATAACATCAGTGTCTGTCCCACAGCTGAAGATCAGGAGAAGTTGATGATGCAACAGGCCAGTGACCCTAAACATCAAAGTAAATCTATATATTATCATTTTAAATCTAAAAATCCACACTGTGGAGTCAAGGCTCAGATCTTAACCCAACTGGAAAGCTGTGGACTGAACTCAAAAAGATATTCATAACTTTTCCCTCTGAGCAACAATGGCACTCTGAGAAAATGTTTTCTAACCAATGGTCCTGACCCTGGAAATTTTAGGATATGGTTTGACTGTTGGGACAGGGTTAAAATGCTGCCGGGGAATAGAACAAATCATACCTTTTTTGTAATACAAAGTCTGGGCCTAATCACCAGAAATAAAAATATTGATAATCATAATAATGTCTAAAAATATTTTGTATGAAATTATAAAAATTTTAATTTTTTTCAAGATCGCTGAATTACCCGATTGACCATTTAATTGTGTCTGTAATATACCAGAGACATGTACACCATGGTTTCCTAAACCACAAAGTGACAGGACAAAGACAACAAAACAGTTACATGATCGATTAAAAATGATATGAAAGAGGTAAAAATAATCAAAGCCTCACACTGGAGTTGTCACCACTGTGTTGGGAGAACCATCCCAGTGTGAACAGTTTCAACCATAGCCCTCATATATAAAACACAGTGTCTTAGCCAGTAAAACGCTGCTGTTACCAGGATTCTCACATCATTCTTACTCAGTTGTTAATGTTTTATCCTAAAAATAAGCAATAATTTGTATTATTGTCAGGAAACTACAACATTCATCACAAAAACCTAAAGAGATGCGGATGACCAACCTGAAACCTGAACCTATTCAAGATTCACCTCCACAATATCCCGGTAATCCTGAATCTCCAGGTGCAGAAACACAGACTCAACATGTTTATTACATGTTTTTTTTAATGCGTCAACTTCAGTGATGCTACAAACAAGAACACAAAATCAATAATCCTGTTTTTGTTTTTCAAGATGCAGATGAAAGTGATGTTGATGAAAATGATCATTTTGTGGACATTCTTCAAGAGAAGAAAGAAACGAAACCAGGGCCAAAGAGTTCCATCACAGGCAGCAGGGTACAGACTCTAGAAAGAACTCAGAGAGAAACCGACTCAAGAAGCAGCCGCGTTCTCAGTACAACAGCTGATGGAGCGAGTGGATCTGAGCCTCAAGACTCCGAGAAGGAACAAATGTGCAAATTGCACAGTAACGTTGCTCAGAGTTGTGTTTATCCACTGGAATCAAACAGCCACCTGTGGGATCCGAGCAACCCCATCAGTGTATACAGCTCTGCTCAGGTGAACACCTGGAACAGCTGCAGCGCTGTGGACAGAGCGGCATCATGTGGACTGAACCCGGCAGCAGCCTTCAGGACGCCATCAGCTGCAGGGTTTCCCTTCAGCCTCCAACAACACGCACTGGTGCAGGTAAACACAGACCCAATGAACTGCTGATCAAACACATAAATTACTTACAGGACACATGCATTTCACTATTAGATGGATCAATCTGAAGAACTCTGACTCGCTGATCTACCATGGTGGAAAAGAAGATTAAGATCCTTACACAAGTTTCAATACAACACTGGAAGAGTAATTTAACAGAACTGAGCATTCAGAGTCTTAATATATACAAATACAATAATAATAAATTCATGAATAAAATATCCCTCTCTTACAAGTATCCAAAGTGAAATTACTCATCATCGCCAGCATTTTAAAGGGTTTCTATATATAAAATATAATGAGTGACGGAATTTTTTTTTTCTATATAAACTAATAATATATTATAATTTTAGGTTTATATTATGATATCTATTATATGTTCATTGTATATTATAATATTATTGTGATGTCTGAGGCATTCTTGTAGGTGTAAACAGGGCTTTGCTTCCTGAGCTGCACATGAAAATCTTATAATGGAGGTGTTTTAAATTCTTGATTTTCAACATCAAAGTAGCACAAAAGTTATTTCTTGATGAACATTCAGTAAAAGTAATGGGGTCAAAATCCACAGTCTTCAGTCTTGGAAAAATGTTATTCCAACATTTGGTTCAAGCTGGATATATTTTGCTCAACTCAGTTTGGTTAAGACTCATTGGCATTGGCTCAACTTTGGAATGTATTTGATGATGAGAATGAGAGCTTGACAATTTTTATTTTAGGGAAGGAGGAACAAATCAAGTATTTTTGTAAATAACCTACTGGGAATCAGCATTGATCTTTTTGTGAAATTCAAGATAATTAAAGGACTTCATGGGATGTCATTATGCAAATAAAAGTGTTATGGAACACATTATACTGCTCGCAGCATATTGGTATAAACTGCTCTTTAAGCCTGTCAGGACTCATGATTGGACCTGAGCTGTATCTTTAATTCCTTATATGTTGTATGTGTTTCCTTCTCGTTAACAGGACCTGTTGGGTCTTTCCCACTTTGGAGGCCTTGTGTTTTATCCTCACACCAGCTTGTCTCTACGGTCCAAAGAAGATTTCAGAGCCTGCCCGAGTGTCCACAGCCGGGACTACTTCACCTATCCGATGTTATCTTCATCTGTTCCTCGTGTGATTGGCGGCGGATTGAAATATCTCATCCCTGATCTGCTAATGCTTCCCACAACAGAGCAGGAGAACTTGGTTGATGATGCGGACATTGACTGCAGTGAGGACGAGTCACAAATAGGGAGACAATTCTGATCTAATCTTAAATGGAGTTACTGCTGCTCTGAAATGTCCCTGCATGAGTTGGACCCACTCCCAGCAACACACTTGAAAGGCTCTTCTGTGAATGTCAAAATTAAAATTGAGGGTCAGCTTGCATTTTGGTAAAGTCTGTATCTTCCTGAAAATGTGACCCAAGGTTGAATCACTGTTTTGATGAAATTAGCTTTATTTCAACAAAATGTAGCTGAGTTTGTAAATAATATCCTAAATTATTATATAATTAAAATGCCACTTGGTGGATGACATGCAAGCTGAATTTATGTATTTTCTAGAGTCAGAAAATGTCACACCTTTAAAAAGGTCCAGTGTGTCTGAATTAGAAATACAATATTAATAATGATGCTTTCATTATTCCTGAACCTGAGAATTGTTGTTTTTTTTTCGTTAGCCTGGCTAACTGCTTCACTGAGTCCGCCATGATGCACCTCCCTCCAGACTCCAACAGACCAATCAAACACAGTCACATGCAGTCAAATGTCAAGGGTCAAAGTTTGAATCCGCTTGAAGCTATACCGCGGATTTGCTTCGCTACAGGAAACTTATCTTTCATTTGCCCCTTTGCTTGCACCGATTGGAGGTGGGCAGTGGGCAGAGCGTGGCCACTGCTACATTTACTTGTTTGATCGTGCCCTCAGAACGGGAGGGGTGAGGGGAGGCAGTTGGTTGCAATATGCATCTTCACCTCCAGAAGCCACTACATCCTACAAACTGAAACAATTTTCTGAACAGAGTTTGGCCTTTAAATTGTCGAAATTGACTTAAGAAATGCAAAGTCCAAGGATTTAAACACACACAACCCAAATTTAAGTAAATGCCTCAAATACATTTACTTTCTTGGCATTTGAAGAATGCATGAATGCATGCATACATCACTGTATTGGTGTATTGGTCAATACAATTCTTTTTCCTCAAAGACTGAAACAATAAATAATGAAAACTTATGTTTCAAAGAGTTTGTTTGTGTTACTGGTCCTTAAAATATTGTCTACTATCTATTTTTATACATTTTTAAATATCCATCCATTAGTTATACTACTTAACATCCATGTTGCACTGGAGGAGTACCTGGAGGAAGCAAATGCAGAAGAACCCGGATCCTCACTGGAAACATGCTGCCCTCAATTTGAATATTGTCATAGAATAAAGAAAGATCAATTATGTGAATTAAATATATATCAGGTACTTTAATTAAATGGGTCAGCAGTCAGAAATCCAGCTTCTATGCATCATCAGTACCATGAGGATCATATGTGAACAAAAATTCTTGGAAATGACCTACAGGCTTCTATCATCACATCACTCATCACTAGAAACAGTGCCCTTTTTCCTTGGATGATTTTGTAAAATAAAGCAATTATGCCATGTATGCATACACAGATATTTAAAAAGTCAGTGTGTGATTCATGATGACTTGTAGGCAGTCAGGTATGTGTTCAAAACCCAGAACAGGAGGAATCGTGTAAGTATATTAACTTCAAATGCCCAACCACAAGTGCTACATGTAAGTGCAACTAAAGGAGGAGATGTGTCTTTAGTCTGCGGCGGAAGATGTGCAGACTTTCTGCTGTCGATGTCAATGCGTAGCTCTTTCCACCAATTAGGAGCAGTGTTGCCAACTCCTCAGTAAGGAAAGTAGCTATTGGCTGTCCTAAAAGTCGCTAAATGTCGCTAAATGACGTGATCGCCTAATTTGTATAATTTAATGGTCCCTTTAGGACGTACAGAAAGTGAGAAAAAAACACCCTAAATCTGTTTAGAACTTAAAATAAGCTTTCTTCTACAGAAGCATATTACATTCACTTCACAAAAAGTGGGATAATTATCTCGGAAATTCATATCAAATTTAATCAAAAGGCTGTTATATGGGGTGGAACTCCTAGCTCTAGGTCCAACCCTCCTCCTTTGATGTACGCCGCAGGATGATGTGCGCCACACGATGATGTTCGCTACAGGATGATGTGCGGTGATGATGATATGCACCGCAGGATGATGTGTCCTGAAGGATGATGTGAGCAGCGGGATGATGTGCGGTGATGATGATATGCACTGCAGGATGATGTGTGCTGAAGGATGATGTGCGCAGCGGGATGATGTGCGGTGATGATGATATGCACTGCAGGATGATGTGTGCTGAAGGATGATGTGCGCAGCGGGATGATGTGCGCTGCAGGATGATGTGCGCAGCAGGCTGAAGTGCGGATGATGTGAGTGGCACGATGATGTGTGCCCGCAGGATGATGTGAGGTGATGATGATATGAGCAGCAGGATGATGTGCGGTGATGATGATATGCGCCCCAGGATGATGTGCCCTGCAGGATGATGTGCGCCATAGGATGATCGGCGCCGCAGGATGATGTGCGTGGCATGATGATGTGCGCCCCCAGGATGATGTGAAGTGATGATGATATGAGCCGCAGGATGATGTGCGGTGATGATGATATGCGCCCCAGGATGATGTGCGCTGCAGGATGATGTGCGCCATAGGATGATCGGCGCCGCAGGATGATGTGCGTGGCATGATAATGTGCGCCCCCAGGATGATGTGAGTTGATGATGATATGCGCCGCAGGATGATGTGCGCTGCTAGATGATATGCTGTGATGATGTACACCGCACGATGCTGTGCACTGTGCACAGCAGGAAAAGTGTGCCGCACGATGATGTGCGCTACAGGAAGATGTGGCTGCAGGATGATGTGCGCCGCACAATGATGTGGGCCCGCAGGATGATGTGAGCCGATGATGATATGCACCACACGATGATGTGCACTGCACGATGATGTGCAGTGATCATGATATGCACTGCAGGATGATGTGTTCTGCAGGATGATGTGCGCCACACGATGATGTGTGTATCCGGGCTTGGGACCAGCAAAATGAGCCAAAAGAGACACTCTGGCAGAGCAAGTTTTGTTTTTCATACGTTTTTGTTTTTTTTCAGGGTCCTGAAAGGGTTCAGTTCCACACTAGATGTCTGGAAATGTCTAGATTCTTAGATGCATCACGATGTGGACTCTGCATCGATGAAGAGACTGAACTCAATGACTCATGAGGTGCTGTCATTTGCCAGCACCTCGGTACGCAAAACACACTGAGGACGTTGCTCAGTCGTGCCAGTGACGGTGAAACCAAGCTGCAAATAGCTCTCGTCATATTTGCAAAGCTTTTGCTTCTTCGCAACTGGCGCATCAGTTGCCTGACTTTTACGAATCAGAAACTTGTCCATGGTTGTGTTTGTTTGCTGACACACTGTGTGTGATGTTAATAAAGTTGTAATTGCAACGTCGTGGTCTTGTGAGTGTGTTTGTATATATGTGTGGCTGGGAGCGACTTGCACAAGAATAATGAATTAGGAGCCAGGACAGCAGACAGTCGTGATTTTGTTGATTGTTTTTCTCGCAGTGAGGGAACAGCAAGCCTATTGGTAGATGTAGAGCAGAGTGGACGGGATGGGGTGTGAGGTTTGACCATGTCCTGGATGTCAACTGGACCCGATCCATACGCAGCACGATACACAAGTACTAATATTTTTAGGCGAATGGGGGAAGCCACTTATAACCAGTAAAGGGAGCGGAAAGGGACTAGTTCATAATAATGCATTACGCAGCCTTTTACACATATTAACTCCGTAGTAACACGTCCAAAGACAGTATTTGAACTGTACAACCCTTTTTAAAGACAGAAGTAAGATTATAATGTAAAACCTACAGCTTCTACTACAGTGGTGAGGTTCCCCTGACTTTCTGACTCGAGTTGCAGGTTTTGACTCGGGGGTCAGAAATTCTGAGCTTTTCTCTTGAAGTGATATCAATGTATTAGCATTGTGCTGGCCTGCATCATTCTTTTTATAATTGCACATCTTTATTTTAAAGTTACATCTTTTGATGCTGGAACATATGTACATCAAAAGTGTATATATTCAATATTGAATGTGTCGTTTCAAGAGCATTTAAATACTAAGACTTGTAATCTACACTTCACACCACTTGGTGGCGGTAGTGCGCTGAACCATTATTTGCCAACCGCCAATACATGTGAAGAAGATAGTGCCCCAAACAAACAGTCCTGTCGCTGCGCCCGTGGATGTTGACAAGAATGAATGTTTCGTTTTGAGAACAACGATGATCTCGGTGAACCTGAGAATTGTTGTTTTTTTTTCGTTAGCCTGGCTAACTGCTTCACTGAGTCCGCCATGATGCACCTCCCTCCAGACTCCAACAGACCAATCAAACACAGTCACATGCAGTCAAATGTCAAGGGTCAAAGTTTGAATCCGCTTGAAGCTATACCGCGGATTTGCTTCGCTACAGGAAACTTATCTTTCATTTGCCCCTTTGCTTGCACCGATTGGAGGTGGGCAGTGGGCAGAGCGTGGCCACTGCTACATTTACTTGTTTGATCGTGCCCTCAGAACGGGAGGGGTGAGGGGAGGCAGTTGGTTGCAATATGCATCTTCACCTCCAGAAGCCACTACATCCTACAAACTGAAACAATTTTCTGAACAGAGTTTGGCCTTTAAATTGTCGAAATTGACTTAAGAAATGCAAAGTCCAAGGATTTAAACACACACAACCCAAATTTAAGTAAATGCCTCAAATACATTTACTTTCTTGGCATTTGAAGAATGCATGAATGCATGCATACATCACTGTATTGGTGTATTGGTCAATACAATTCTTTTTCCTCAAAGACTGAAACAATAAATAATGAAAACTTATGTTTCAAAGAGTTTGTTTGTGTTACTGGTCCTTAAAATATTGTCTACTATCTATTTTTATACATTTTTAAATATCCATCCATTAGTTATACTACTTAACATCCATGTTGCACTGGAGGAGTACCTGGAGGAAGCAAATGCAGAAGAACCCGGATCCTCACTGGAAACATGCTGCCCTCAATTTGAATATTGTCATAGAATAAAGAAAGATCAATTATGTGAATTAAATATATATCAGGTACTTTAATTAAATGGGTCAGCAGTCAGAAATCCAGCTTCTATGCATCATCAGTACCATGAGGATCATATGTGAACAAAAATTCTTGGAAATGACCTACAGGCTTCTATCATCACATCACTCATCACTAGAAACAGTGCCCTTTTTCCTTGGATGATTTTGTAAAATAAAGCAATTATGCCATGTATGCATACACAGATATTTAAAAAGTCAGTGTGTGATTCATGATGACTTGTAGGCAGTCAGGTATGTGTTCAAAACCCAGAACAGGAAGAATCGTGTAAGTATATTAACTTCAAATGCCCAACCACAAGTGCTACATGTAAGTGCAACTAAAGGAGGAGATGTGTCTTTAGTCTGCGGCGGGAGATGTGCAGACTTTCTGCTGTCGATGTCAATGCGTAGCTCTTTCCACCAATTAGGAGCAGTGTTGCCAACTCCTCAGTAAGGAAAGTAGCTATTGGCTGTCCTAAAAGTCGCTAAATGTCGCTAAATGACGTGATCGCCTAATTTGCATAATTTAATGGTCCCTTTAGGACGTACAGAAAGTGAGAAAAAAACACCCTAAATCTGTTTAGAACTTAAAATAAGCTTTCTTCTACAGAAGCATATTACATTCACTTCACAAAAAGTGGGATAATTATCTCGGAAATTCATATCAAATTTAATCAAAAGGCTGTTATATGGGGTGGAACTCCTAGCTCTAGGTCCAACCCTCCTCCTTTGATGTACGCCGCAGGATGATGTGCGCCACACGATGATGTTCGCTACAGGATGATGTGCGGTGATGATGATATGCACCGCAGGATGATGTGTCCTGAAGGATGATGTGAGCAGCGGGATGATGTGCGGTGATGATGATATGCACTGCAGGATGATGTGTGCTGAAGGATGATGTGCGCAGCGGGATGATGTGCGCTGCAGGATGATGTGCGCAGCAGGCTGAAGTGCGGATGATGTGAGTGGCACGATGATGTGTGCCCGCAGGATGATGTGAGGTGATGATGATATGAGCAGCAGGATGATGTGCGGTGATGATGATATGCGCCCCAGGATGATGTGCCCTGCAGGATGATGTGCGCCATAGGATGATCGGCGCCGCAGGATGATGTGCGTGGCATGATGATGTGCGCCCCCAGGATGATGTGAAGTGATGATGATATGAGCCGCAGGATGATGTGCGGTGATGATGATATGCGCCCCAGGATGATGTGCGCTGCAGGATGATGTGCGCCATAGGATGATCGGCGCCGCAGGATGATGTGCGTGGCATGATAATGTGCGCCCCCAGGATGATGTGAGTTGATGATGATATGCGCCGCAGGATGATGTGCGCTGCTAGATGATATGCTGTGATGATGTACACCGCACGATGCTGTGCACTGTGCACAGCAGGAAAAGTGTGCCGCACGATGATGTGCGCTACAGGAAGATGTGGCTGCAGGATGATGTGCGCCGCACAATGATGTGGGCCCGCAGGATGATGTGAGCCGATGATGATATGCACCACACGATGATGTGCACTGCACGATGATGTGCAGTGATGATGATATGCACTGCAGGATGATGTGTTCTGCAGGATGATGTGCGCCGCACGATGATGTGTGTATCCGGGCTTGGGACCAGCAAAATGAGCCAAAAGAGACACTCTGGCAGAGCAAGTTTTGTTTTTCATACGTTTTTGTTTTTTTTCAGGGTCCTGAAAGGGTTCAGTTCCACACTAGATGTCTGGAAATGTCTAGATTCTTAGATGCATCACGATGTGGACTCTGCATCGATGAAGAGACTGAACTCAATGACTCATGAGGTGCTGTCATTTGCCAGCACCTCGGTACGCAAAACACACTGAGGACGTTGCTCAGTCGTGCCAGTGACGGTGAAACCAAGCTGCAAATAGCTCTCGTCATATTTGCAAAGCTTTTGCTTCTTCGCAACTGGCGCATCAGTTGCCTGACTTTTACGAATCAGAAACTTGTCCATGGTTGTGTTTGTTTGCTGACACACTGTGTGTGATGTTAATAAAGTTGTAATTGCAACGTCGTGGTCTTGTGAGTGTGTTTGTATATATGTGTGGCTGGGAGCGACTTGCACAAGAATAATGAATTAGGAGCCAGGACAGCAGACAGTCGTGATTTTGTTGATTGTTTTTCTCGCAGTGAGGGAACAGCAAGCCTATTGGTAGATGTAGAGCAGAGTGGACGGGATGGGGTGTGAGGTTTGACCATGTCCTGGATGTCAACTGGACCCGATCCATACGCAGCACGATACACAAGTACTAATGTTTTTAGGCGAATGGGGGAAGCCACTTATAACCAGTAAAGGGAGCGGAAAGGGACTAGTTCATAATAATGCATTACGCAGCCTTTTACACATATTAACTCCGTAGTAACACGTCCAAAGACAGTATTTGAACTGTACAACCCTTTTTAAAGACAGAAGTAAGATTATAATGTAAAACCTACAGCTTCTACTACAGTGGTGAGGTTCCCCTGACTTTCTGACTCGAGTTGCAGGTTTTGACTCGGGGGTCAGAAATTCTGAGCTTTTCTCTTGAAGTGATATCAATGTATTAGCATTGTGCTGGCCTGCATCATTCTTTTTATAATTGCACATCTTTATTTTAAAGTTACATCTTTTGATGCTGGAACATATGTACATCAAAAGTGTATATATTCAATATTGAATGTGTCGTTTCAAGAGCATTTAAATACTAAGACTTGTAATCTACACTTCACACCACTTGGTGGCGGTAGTGCGCTGAACCATTATTTGCCAACCGCCAATACATGTGAAGAAGATAGTGCCCCAAACAAACAGTCCTGTCGCTGCGCCCGTGGATGTTGATAAGAATGAATGTTTCGTTTTGAGAACAACGATGATCTCGGTGAGTTACATTCTGCTGTGCGGACAGTTCCTCCTGCTGCTGACCGTCATTCTGTTACAATGTCTGGGTGGAATTCATTCCCACAACTCCTCCACCACCGAGACCCCTGCTTCCTCTCCGGCCCGGGGAGCCACCGGGTTCCCGTTCAGCGAGCAGCCGCCCGACCCGGTGAAGTACGAGATCCCGGTGGACACTGAGAACGACACCGAGACGTACGAGTACAGACCCCTGTCCCCCGTGGTCCTCTGCAGCTATCTGTGAGTAACCTGTCCTTTATATACAGTCTATGGTCCAGCGTCCATTATATACAGTCTGTGGTCCAGTGTCCCTTATAAACAGTCTGTGTGCCAGTGTCCCTTATAAACAGTCTGTGGTCAAGCACCAATCTCGTGCTGATGCATTAGCACGCTAGCTACCTAAACTAGAAAATTCCTCCTGCCGAGAAATTTCGAATGGGTGCCTAGAATTTGCCGGTTCCAGACTAAATATTTTTATTTTTTTGGGAAGAGAGACAGACTGTGTCAATTTCAGAGAGAGAGAGAGAGAGAGAGAGAGAGAGAGAGAGAGAGAGAGAGAGAGAGAGAGAGAGAGAGAGAGAGAGAGAGAGAGAGAGAGAGAGAGAGAGAGAGAGAGAGAGAGAGAGAGAGAGAGAGAGAGAGAGAGAGAGAGAGAGAGAGAGAGAGAGAGAGAGAGAGAGAGAGAGAGAGAGAGAGAGAGAGAAAAAACTGGCTGGTATAAAAGAGAGAGCGACAGACTTGATCAGTAGCTACCGCTATCGCTAACACTGCATACACACTCATTGGCCTCTTCAGGACAGGGCTCTGATCATGTGACGGGATTTTGGGGGCGATTGCTATAACTTAATTTTCACACCAACCACTAGGTGGCGCTATCACTATCGCTGCATACGCACTTATATCTCTGTTCAGGTCTTGAATCTAATGAAGGTTGTTCAATTTGGGACCGATTGCACAAACTTCATTTTCAGACGGACCACTAGGTGGCGCTATCACTAATAATGTGTATGCAGTAATAGTCCTGACTTGATCAGGTCAGGGCTCTGATCATGTGACAGGATTTTGGGGGCGATTGCTAAAACTTCATTTTCACAACGACCACCAGGTGGCGGTAACACTATCACTTCATACACACTAATACAGGAATCTGATCAAGAGCCAATCACATTGCACTACAACAGTTCCCCCCTGAAAGACAATGAAAATAAAAAAAACAATTTAAGCCCCGCCCACACTGGGACTTCAACTGGCCACCTCTGGGTCACTGTCCCTCTGCTCTACTGACTGCAGCACCTACAGTGTTGATCAACACCTGTGAAGTATTCTATAAATAGATCTGACTGTCCCCCCTCCCTCTGCGTGTGTGAGTCCCTGATTACACCAGGTGTGGGAAATGAGAGGGAGACATCAGACCTCAGGAGAACGTCCCGAACAAAATGCTCTAATACAAAATCTATAACTCCTATCCGTGAATTGAAAACACCGTAAGAATTACAAGGCTTGGACGAACAAGTACATATCTATATTATTGTTTAGAGCCATTGACAGTTGATTATTTAAAGAATTCAACAGTTCCCCCCTGAAAGACAAGGAAAAAAACTCAATGTTTTGTATCTTTCCCACATTGGTACTGGAACACGCCATTTTGAGTTACTGTCCCTCTGCTCCTCTGAATGCACTACCTGCAGTGTTGATTAACACCTGTGAAGTCTAAAAATAGATCTGACTGTCCCCTGTTCCCCCTTTGGCCCCCCTCCCTCTGCGTGTGTGGCTCGCTGATTACGCCAGGTGCGGCGTGAGAGAGGGAGACATCAGACCTCAGGAGAACGTCCCGAACAAAATGCTCTAATTCAAAAACTATAACTCCTATCCGACAAATGAAAACACCGTGAGAATCACAAGGCGTGAGCCCGTGTGAGCAGTTTAGAAACGTACTTCTCATTTCATAAATTCTCCTCTGAGACTTATCATTACTTTTAATGGAAGAGACATTTTTTCACACTCTAGCACCGTCATCAAACAAATACTTGTTACTCAAAAACTATAAGTCCTACATGGAAAATGAAAACATTTTGAGAATCACAAGAGTTTACACTAAAACCAGATATATTTTTTATTCGTGAGAGCTGAGAAATGGAGCCCTGGGGGCGATTTACTTTTTATTTTTCAGTTTTAATCTTTTCAGAAAAATCTTCAGAATTAACATGGGGCTCCAATGGGAGAAGGATCCGGAAATAATTCCTTGATTTTTCGATGCGTATATAAGCAAAGTTCTGAGAGATTTGAGAGTGACATGTCTGCGAAGGAAACAATCTCACCACCTCAAATATCTAAAAATCATGTCTGAGGACCTCCGTTTGGGGATTTGAGAGCAGTTTTAGTGCACCCGGGGTACCTCAAAACAGGTCATTTTCACACTCTTGCTCTTTAGGGCGAGAGACCTTGAGTCCCATTCGTCGTTTTTTTCCGCGTTATCGCGATCTTTGAGCCAACTGTTGGACGAATTTCTTATAAAAGTAATAGCACGCTATTCGACGTAATTCCGCAGGTTTATTTCCAGGTCTCGTGAATGTGTGTCAAAATTTGTGGGAGGAGAAGCACGCAGAAATAAAGACGGAAGAAGATATAATAATAATAAGCACCACGGAATAGTAATATGTAATATGTGCCGCCTAGTGGCAGCCACTAGGCGGCACCCATAATAAGTATTAGAACTGTTATACATTGTATCCCGAACCTACTGCTAGAACTTAATAATCAAATGCTGGTCGTTAGCGTTGTTCTACATTTGACAAAAAAATGAGGGGAATTGTTAGGTTGTCAGGTTTTATGTACAGAGCTTGGCGTGAATATGCTGTTACAGATGATCAGACTTTCCCAATACAGAGACATTCCACATCCCTCACTCTCTCATCTCTTTGTTCCGTTTGACGATGAAGACCTGATGAGTTTGTCTACTGTCAGGACCCTGTGGATCACGCAGGAAACTACAGTGCTCTGCAGGATTTGGGCCACGGTTGTGTCGGGGTAAGTGTTGTTTGTGAGGCTGGTGTCATGTTGTCAATGACAAAGCACTTCCCTTACAGGTTCTTTGTTTGTTTGTATCATCAGTGGGGCGGCCAGACTCAGAAAGAAGTGAACCTCACTCGTGTGATATGCACTGCACTCGATGATATAGAGTGTGCCGGATCCAGAGAGTTCCTGAGAGGAGAAGTGCCCTGCATCAAGTAAGTGATAACAGAACTGTCACACCCAATTCAATTTAAAAAAAACTATATGAACTTTTGAGGAAGACTGAGACCCCATTCAGACCTGGTGTTAACATTCATCCTTACATGTCACTTAGCTGAAGCTTTTATCCTAAGCAACTTACAATTAATACATTCAACATTTTATGAGGGGCAATTTTTTGTGGGGGGGGGGAATCCGCAGCTTAACCAAGGACGCTTCAGCATGGGCTGGGATTCGAGCTGCTGACCTTCTGGTTGGAGGACAACTGCTGTACTCTAGCTGTGCATAATCATTCATTCAGCCCCTCCCGACTCAGCTCTCCCTCTCTTGCTCGCACCAACACACGCACGCACACACAAACACACACACACCTACACAAGCATTGTCATCAGACACGTCTGCAACAACTTAATATGGTCTTCGCAAACATTAGTTCTACTTATTTATTTGCATATACAGTTGGGAATATGCAAGGTTATTAAGATCATGTAATTGTAAGCACACAGTATATCAGAGTAAAGGAGAACATATAGATATTAATGTTAATGTTAATATTAATAAGGATAAAATAATACTGCATTGTGCTACTTTGTTAGACTCCTAATGAAACATGTGCAGCAGAGGCATTCACATTATATATTCAATCCTAGGGGAGGGAATTTTATCTAATTATCGATCATCTGGATCAAAGTTTTTTGCTTCTGGACCTTTTTTTTTTTTTTCACTGTGTGACCACTAAAGATGCATCTTCACCAGCCTCATGATCTGTGCTTTGATTAAGTATTTTAGACTGTTAATGTGTGTTGTAATTCACAAAGAGAGCTTTTCAATAAAAAAATCTGACTACATCAGTCTGTAACAGTGGTCAGTGCTCTCCACACTTATTTGACACCCATTCAGTTTAAGACTTGTGAGCTACGTTTGTAGCCTTTAGTGAATCAGGGTGTCCCCGCCTGTCCCCCTCGGCAGCATGGAGGTGCATTACTCTGCTGGTCAACAAGACATTCTGCTCCTTTGATGTTTTATAATCCCTCACACTTAGATCCGATCTTTATAAATACCTTTTGAATTCATTTTTATGTTCCTGGATAAATGGGACGTAACTTCTTCTACAACAATGAAGTTAAACAAAAACTCTGTGTTGTGTGATAATCTGCGGGAGGTACTTCTCTCCGGTCTGCAGCCTGTGTGTGTCTCTGTCACTCACAAAAACTGACCACATGTATTTAGTTATCTATCATTGATGAAAGATCATGAATCTGGATTGTTCCAGGCGCTTAAGCTCTGATGTCCTGACTGTGCACGGTTCGTGTTTAAATACATGTGTCATGAACTCTGCTGTTCAGGTCCTAATAATTTCTGATTAGTGTTGGTGTTAAGAGGGGGTGCCGAGGGACGACACTCAGACAAGAGACCCTGACACGGTGAAAGACTTTTAATGTGCATCTGTCCTTATCCTGAAGAAGTGCTGGTTATAATATGTGGATGCATGTATGTGAGGCTAAGGACAAGGTGGCAGAGCTGAGTACTAATTAACATTTTCTTTTAAATGAGTTTGTTTGCATGTACTTCATGATCAAATTAAATTTTCTATGCACAAATCACAACTTGCCTAATAGGGCACAATTTTTAAAAGGTGCTACACCCTCTTAATTTTAACCCCTCGATTATCATAAGAAAATCTTCGTAACATCATCGAGTTGTATGTGGTAATCATGACAGCAACAGATATTCAATACAATAAATACAGAAAAGAATGAGAAGAGTGACAGAGTGACGCGCATGTAGACGTAAATCAAAAATATGTTTAGTATTGACTGTAAGTAATGCTTTCCTTCCATTTATTATGGACTGTAGCTAAACTGGATGTTTCCAGATGTGCAAATTAACTCAGTACTTATATTTGAAACTGTCATTCAGTTTGATGACATAAAAATACTGTAGTGTCATGTTGACCACTAGAGGGCAATGTTTACTAACGTGTAGAACCACCACCTCAACCTTTATCCACAGCACCCCATGTTCACTCAGCGTCTCTCCTTCACCAGCACTTGAGGGTAATCTCTATATAAACTGCACCCAGATCAGAGATATGCAGCAGCTGGACACTATCAAAGCAACATCTGTACAAAGAAAATCCAGCTGTGGGTTGCATACTGCCTTAGTAGAGTCTGTAATGTCCTGTTTGCTTTCTGTATCGCATCCACATCCTTATACTGTACGCAACAGATATTATTTTGATTGAGTCTGTATTTGCATCTTTAAACTCATTATCAATCAATCAATCAAATTGTATTTGTATAGCCCATAATCACAAATCACAATTCGTCTCATAGGGCTTTAACATGTTGTGACATCCTCTGTCCTTAACTCTCAGCAAGAGTAAGGAAAAACTATTAAAAACCCTTTTACAGGGTAAAAATATGTTGAAACCTCAGAGAGAGCCAGATGTGAGGGATCCCTCTCCCAGGACGGACAGAAGTGCAATAGATGTCAGGTGCAGGAAAACATCAAGATTATAGTTTTTAGCAGCATTGATGAGGGTAAACATTTTGAAGGATAACTTCAATACTATATATCAAGCAGTCCTGCTGCAATCATAGTCTATGGTCAGCAACCAGCAGGATCATGATCCACCATCCAGATCGGATGCCACTCATAGTCCACTGCCGCTTATTAGGATCCATCATGAGCCGCTGCCACGCTACTGGTCCACCGCCCCTATCTGATGCCAACGCGACACAGGATCCGCCCATTACCTCTACTGAGTGGGCCACATGGTTTTCATCGTACTACCATACAAACCAGTAGCCAGTCAGATTTACCTTGAGCCTTTACGTTCTGCCGCACTAATTAGCTCTAACTATAAGCTTTATCAAAAAGGAAGGTTTTGAGCCTACTCTTAAACGAACAGATAGTGTCTACCTCCCAAACTGAAAGTGGTAGATTTTTCCACAGCAGAGGAGCTTGGTGGCTAAAAGCTCTGGCTCCTACTCTACTTTTAGAGACTTTGTAATCCTGAATTCTGGGAGCGCTATATTATTAAGGGCCTTGAAGGTGAGGATGAGAATTTTAAATTCTATTCCAGATTTAACTGGAAGCCAGTGTAGCGATGCTAATACTGGAGAAATTATCATAATTGATTTCCATAATTTCTACGTGAATATTAGGATATTTATTATTTTACTCTAAACACTAATGTTGATTTTTCCCTCTTTCTCACTCTCTCCCCTATATGTGTTTGGCCGCTGGTTTTCCACAGATACACTGGACACTACTTCATCACCACGCTGCTGTACTCCTTCTTCCTGGGTTGTTTCGGGGTTGATCGCTTCTGCCTTGGTCACACCGGCACCGCTGTGGGGAAGCTGCTCACCCTGGGAGGCCTGGGGATCTGGTGGTTTGTCGACTTGATTCTGCTCATCACCGGCGGCCTGATGCCTAGTGATTACAGCAACTGGTGCACATACTACTGACACCAAAAGAATGGTGTTACCAAGGACTCTGACCACCTCCCGGTTCGATCAATTTAATATTGAGTCCGAGGACCTGCTGAGTAGTCCGGGGAAAAATTATCTTATTCAAATTGAATTCACTTGAAATTTACGACCTTAAAAAGAAAAGACCTCCGAATGACTCTCCAGGCAGATTCTCAGTCCATTCTTTTTAGTACTAAATCGTAAAAATAAGGTCACCTTGGTTTGTTCAATTAGCCTGAGCCACAGAAAAAAGTGATTTATCGTCGCCTTTTAGTTCTGATCTGTTTGGTTTCTTCACATTGATTTATTACAAACAAACCTACATATCAACAGGAAGTCACATGGACTGACAGATAGCTTATTGATTGGACAGTTTTGGCATCTGTCATCCTGCATCATCAGGAATGCGGTGACCCACATGGAAAATTAAATTGAAAAAAAAAACATGACGGCTGAGCTTATGTCTGTACTTCCTGTGTGGCTGCTGTGATTCATTCTGTAATTCATGATGAGGACACAAGCAGAGTTCACCTTCTAACATTAATGTATACGCTGCGCATGAGAATACTTTCTGAAAAGTTCAAGGTCTGTAGAACTGCTGAATTATAATTGTGTTTAGTGTTTATATCAATGCTAAAATCACATATCTGCATTTATAAACTCATAAAACCACAAACTAACTGCAAACACTGTACAGTCCACAGAGCCCCTGCTTAGGTGTGACTAATTCTAAGTAGTGTGAAAGATTGTGTGGACGTAGCTGGACTCTAGGTGACTGGTGCGGTACAGAGGCAAGATGACCAACCAGAGGACTTTGTTATCGTAGACGCCATGTCAGAGGTTTTAAAGTGGGAGGAGGGCCACCCCACAGTTTCAGGGGAGGCTCTGGGAATGGAAGTAATCTGGTCAAAGAGAGAGCGTTTTTTTATGTGTCTTTTCACACATTGCCAGAGTCAGAAACTCATAGATGCCTCAGGAAAGTTATTAAGATGAGGTGAGTAGTTTTTTTTTTAGAGGAGGCATTGTGTTATCTTAGCAGCAATTCCTGGAATGCTGCCAACTGTTATCAAGTTATCCTGTTTAAGCAGCATATATAAAAAAAACAATGTGGTAGTGCTGATGATGATGACTGTCCAATCAACAAATAATCTATCAATCATGTTCACTTCTCTTGGTTTGTTGTATTTAACGAGAATAGTTTTTCCTAGATTGAGTGTTGACCTGACCTATAATCTCTCAGAACATTTTTACGGCAGATAGTTAAGCATGTCCTGCTTTGTTTTCCACATCTTGGAGAGTTTTGGGTAAAAAAACACAATTTTGTCTTGATAAACTCCTTATTCTGCAAAGTTCACATAACATAGCTGACATCGTCTGATCATTTTCAGGATTATGCATGTCAACCGAAAATCCTCCTCTCCACTTGAACTTGGAGCAGTGATTATAGAACCATTGTACAGCCTGAGGGCAACATCCTACAAGACTCATTATCCGTGCTTTCCTCCTCCTTTCCCAAGTAGCACGGCTTCGGCTCTTCACGGTCTTCTGCTGCTGGAGGCGATCACATTTTTGAACTTCTCTGTTGATCTCCTGCCTTCAACTGTATTTAGACTGATCACTTTTCAGCATCGAGCAAGTTAGAACGCAGAACTACAAATGGATGGTGATCACATAACTGAGGTGCTGATTTAGTAGTTTTGAGACGTGGAAAGCAGAATCTTCCTCTATCGAAAAAACAAAAACCTTACTTCTGAGCTGTGTGGAAGCACTTCTCTCCTTAGCATTCAGGAGTTGAGCTTGGCCCTGTCCAAATGTCTGAAACTTTATCAAATTCAGATTTTCATCAGCTTATTCCAGCTAAGCTCAGATCTCGCGTTAAATATTAAAATCCTCACCTTTTATCCTGCTTTGTTAAATTCCTCGTTTTAACCCAAGTGGAAGGTTTATGTGCTTTTCATAAACCTTCCACTTGGAGCAGGTTTCATTACCCAAGGATCCATAAAAACCCTTTGAGGTGTTGTCATAAAAGGTTGAAGGAGACATGATCGTCAACGTGTCGACCGCTGTCATCCTGCAGCAGCAATTTGCTTTTAGCAGGCAATATATTTTCAGGCGACTAAACATCTTTTGGAGAGGGGGAGCAGTAAATTGCAGCTTTCCATATTGCAATTTTCCATTTAATTCACAAAGTGTTAATGCAAGCTGAAACAAATATAGTTTATAGTTATAGAGTTTTTCCATGTCCGAGGTCTTGTCTTCAATCTGAATGTATTGTTTTTTCTTTGTTAAATCCAAACCCAGATCCGCTGAGTCGCCCTGCATTTGTATAAAACATGGTGTGTGGTGAACCCTTAATGTTGTGCTTTGTAAAATACTGTATATAATATCGACCTGCCCAGCAGAAGCTTTGTTTTATATTCTTTAACTTTAATCCACTGTACTATTTATCATTGCCTTATGTTTTTGTGTTGAGGCATACATGTTCCTGGGAGCATAGAGTTTTTTTTTGTCCTCTGGTAAATTTGTGTAATTTTTTTCAACTTCTGCTAAAATAAAAATAGGCTAAGCTTTGTCCTTAACTTTTTTATTAAAACTACACACATGCTCCAGGAAGAGTATCTCCCCTGTAACAATGCAGAGGAAGGAGTGTTGTATTAAAACTGTCATTATGACTCAATAAAAAGTATCAGGTACAGTGTGTCCTCTTCATTCTCTGACTGGATTTAATGGGCTGTGCTCAGTGAGGTGTAGAATGTCAATGAAAGACTGAAGAACAAGGATTGGCCATATATAATATTTATTTACATAAGTATTATAAGGGCTATAACACAGCCTTAATCATAATCTCTCTTGTGGTAAAAAGAGTGAATGGAATATTTTATGGGAGAGTAAATATGCATGAACTTCATAAAAACATGAAGTCTCACACGTGCTGATGTCAGAGGCTCAGTGCACTGACCTGTGCTCTCAATATTTCAACCAAACTCATTCTGATCATTCGTAATAACAATAAACATCCAGCTCATGGGTTTCAGTCAGTCCTCAGTAAGATCAGCACATAATGTTGAGCACACAGTTCACTTTTGAGGGATCGTTTCCCCTACATTAGAAACAAGTTCTTACTTAAAGGTTCAGTGTGTAGAATTTAGTGACATCTAGTGGTGAGGTTGCATTTTGCAGCTGAATACCCCTAACCTCACCCTCTCCTTCCAACATGAGAGAGAACCTGGGTAGCCTGCAGTTGTCATAAAAACTCAAAAGGCCTTTATAATATCGTCGTAACCACCATGTCTTGCCAATTTAATTAGGATCGGTCTAATTTCACTCAGGAATGCTTTCTCTATGTCTTGTTCATTATTAACCCTATTTCACTCTCCCCGCCTCTTCCAATCAGCTGACTGTTGGATGTTTAATTTAAATCCAATCCGATTTTGCCATGATGTCAATCACCCGATGTTGTCGTTGCTGTCAAAGTTTGAATCTGCGCTCCTCTCAGCTGCTGTCAGGTGTCATTTCAGTGACACACTGCGAACCCTCCTCCTCCCCGGGCTCCATATCCAGAGCCCTGGTTCAGTCCACTTATATCCTCTTATTCAGATCCTTAACCTTTCTGCGATCCTTTCCTATACGCAAATGTATTGTCCTGCATGACAAAACATTTCAGAAATATGTACCTCTTGATTGAACTGGGGATCCTTAGATCTTCATTATAATTTGATAAAGCAAATACATATTAGTTGTTAATGGAGAAAAAAGCCTCCAACTCTCGTCACTGTTTCGGGATCTTAGTGCAGGACTCTGTCATATGACCTTCTGTTGTCTTTAGTATGCTCTCTTTCCTCCTCCATCGAGCAGGGACTTTATGGTGAGAAACACATCACTCTAGAACTTTATTTATTTATTTTATATTATATTAGTATATATTTACATCATTCATAAACGGGTTGGGATTTATCAGGCTGAGGATTTGGTGAAACTGACTTGAAGTACTAACAACTTTGTTGCCATTGTTTTGCCCTGTAAACTCAAGTTTAAATGGATAATCCACAGGACAAGCATTCAACAGCTTATATAATACTTCACAGTTGAGTGATAATAATACTTCTGAGTTGTCGGTAAATTGTCTCTGGACCTACAAGTTGATGCAGGAATCAGTTTTTTCAATGGATTGAGCAGCACACATGGAACTCATTCATCTCTGTTGCATTAGGGCAGATATGGATCTCTAAAAACCTGAGATAATAAAACATCAACAAGCATCAATTGGAGTCAAACAAGCCACTTAACCACCGGTTTGTGAAGCACAGAGCATTCCTGCAGTTCTCTGGTTTCATTTCCATCATTAATTTCCCTAATGTCCTCCATGTTCTACAAAAGAAAGAGTAGTCAAGTTAAGTACAGTGGTTTGTGATCACTGGTGTTGTTATTGTTTTCATTTGCTGAAAATGACAGCCGTACAGAGAAGCTATAAATAAAGAGAAATTGACAAAATGTCTTCACACAAGAGAGTTTCTAACATAGGGAGGAGTTCCACTTCCACACTACTTCTTGGTAATGTAGGGGGCGATAGTGAGGCAGAATGAGTGAATGGCCTAAGGAGCTTTAGCCCCGTTGGGTAAAAACAAATTATTTTTGTATATTGTTTTTATATGGGCACCTTATATCAAAGACATAAAAACAACAGATGCAGTAACACAATATTAGATTTTCACCTTTTCTACCAAAGTGAAATATATATTTTAAGTATTTGTGAACACTTAATAACATTGACCATTTAGGTTTTAACCATCAATCAAGCACTAAGCATTACATTTCAGCAATAGCAACGCCCTGTGTCTTCTTTTAGATGGTCATTCTCAATTTCAAAATTTCCCTTTGACTAAACTCTGAGTGCCATCGAGGAAGAGTGTCCTGTCACATTTCTAAACTGATGGATAACAATTATATATTTGTCCCTTTTCCCCCAGAGAAGCAGGTGTATATAATTGTAGTCATTCACCACCAGTTCATTGAGGACATCTTTGTGTCTGCCCTTGGATTTTTTACAATGTCAAAAAAAAAAATAAAATAAATAAAAATAGAACAAGAAATACAGTGCACATCACCCACAGCTGTTTTCCCACTTAGTACTGTACAGTGCAGTATGTTGGGGTACATTCATATTTTATGTTTGATATTTAGTCACTGAAACTAGTCCACCTCCCTGGGAACAACAGTCAGTGTTACATCGCCATCCTTTCTCCTCACCACCACTGAAAGGACGCCGCTGCTCTGGACGGCTTCGCTCACTTCCTCCATGGCACGAACAGGCTGCCCGTTGATCCAGATGATGACGTCGTGGTCGAACATGCCAGCGCTGCAGAGAAAAGAATGCCATACCTGAGTGACACGGAAAGCCTAACTAGAACAGACCCAACCCGGCAGGGTGGATCCTATACCTTCAGGAAAATATCATTGACCTTTTCGACAAGTCTGCTCCTGTGTCAGTTTTCTTCCTCCAACACAGAGTAAACAGGCGGTGGGCTCACGGCGTAATTCACTGCACTGCTTGACATTTATATATGAGGCCATTATTCTGACTGATGATCTTCTGGAGACTGATTAACAAAATGTGCAGGTCTGTAGAGCCAGTCAATCAGATCTTCCCAGACAATATTGAGGAGCACAAGAAGCAGCACAGCAGACAATTCAACACAGTCATGAAAAACTCTGCTGTATGTTAGACTGCTGCTGTTTGCTGTTCAAAGCTTCAGGCTTCACTGTCACAGGAGACGATGCCGGACTATTAAGAACATTGAGAGTCCGAACAGATACATCGTTTCGCCTGGTCGTCACCCAGATGTCAGAACTGTGCCTGTGGGAAGCACGATTATAATGAGCAGCCAGGACCAAAGTTGTAGAGTGCAGCCTTGAGAACTGCAGGGATGCTCTTATTCAACACCTCAGAAAAGATCCAGAAGCCTCCACAAGCAGGTGCAATTCACCGCTGTTGCATTTAGTAAAACCCAGTGCCTCGGCAAGCTCAGACTGTGTATCATACAGATTAGCTCAAGTAACATTTTCCAACAAAAACAACTCAGCAGTGTGGTTGCCTTGCTTTGAATCCCACACTAGTGGGAACAAACAAAATATAAAAACATTTCATGAGGTAAAAACTTTCATTTTATGTTGACAAAGTTATTTTAAATTATCATTATATTTTCTGGTGATAGCAACAGTGGAGAGAGTCTGGATTTGTATGTTATTCTCACTGTAGCTTTAAAACCTCTCTCATATTTACCAGTACTGTGACCTGTGTTTTTCGAAGACTACTCATTTTGCTGATATGTTCACAAATGAAACTGCAAATTAAAGAAATCCATAAACTTGATCACATTAATTTGTCATACCTAAATTATTTTTATAGGCTGGGGAGGTCTCAATATATGTAAAATGTAAACTAATTTAATCCAATGTAAAAACCCAATTTGTTTTTTTATTAGGGATAGATAAATAACTAATTTGTGAACTAAAAGCAGTTGTAGTAATGAACCCAGAGAGAATTTTCATCAGATGACCACAGACACTTAACTCCAAATGAATGCTCATGCTGCTCTTTGTCTTCTGAATGTGTGACCATCTTCTTGTGAAAGGGTTTCAACTGTTTGGTAACTCCCCCTGCACTCAGGTGTGTCTCGTTCTGGATCCAATGATGCTTTCAGGAATAAGTTATTCCCTCCTTGTGAATATAAATTCTGCCAGTTAGAAACCTGTGCACTGACCTACACTGTCCTGGAGAAGTCCATGATAACAGAGCTGGACACTGTCAACTCTGCTGGGGGTGCATCTCACACACTCAGTGCTGTTGTTGTAAATGCCAATCAGTGTGGTTTTTTTCAGCCTTTTTTGCTTAATGAAATTCAATGAAATGTTGCACAGCACATATTACTGGAGTATTTAACCAGACACTTACGTGGATGCAGCTGTTCCAGGCATCACCTCATAAACATAAACTCCAGCGCTCACATCTGGAAATTGGTCTTCACGCTCCTTGAGATCCTCGATCAAACTGGACACAAAAAGAAAACATTACAATGGATGACACAAACATAAACAGCATTTTCCAACAGAGCAACCTCAAACGGGAGAAACACACAGAAGACACAGAAACACTATTCAACAGTATGCCATGTTATATGGCTACAGACTTGTATGACTCTTAAGAATTGCTGTGTAATCACAGCAACGAATCATTTTCATTCACGGAAATGCACGTAACATATTATACACGACATGTACTTCTAACTGCAATATTGACAGTGATAAATGATCTGACCTTATATACTATACATCAAATCTGGTGTATAGTATATAATCAAGTGTAAACATAGACGCTCTCTGGGCGTCTGGTGTCAAGTTTTTAAAGACACGTCCATGCTGCAGCCTCACAGAGCTGCTTGGCTTTTCTAATGAATATGTGCTATGTTGGAATTCAGTCAATTGTGAGTTGTGATGTTAACTTACGATGGTGAGAGCTGCAGCATCCGGACACCGATGTATTTCCTTTTTTGCATCGTGTGTCCTAAAAAAACGAATGAATATTAAAATTAGAGATGACTGACAGAAAAAGAAATTGAAAGCGGTCAAGGTGTAATTCTCTAATCTGTAACAGCTGCGTGGGATCCGGCCCACCATTGACTCGTCTGCTGTGGGATTCAGAGAGGAACTGGCAGATTTTGTCCACAGGGACGGCAAAAGAGATTCCTGCCGTCACTTTCAGAGTGTTGATGCCGATTACATCTCCGTCCTGTCAGACACAGAGTAGAAGGACAGCCATTGGAGGGCAGTGATGGTGTCACTGATATGATAGCTTTGCAAAATGGAGAAACAGAACAGAGGTAATATTTTGGCTATTTTCCTTCTAATTCACATAATATAGCTCATTGTCTATTAAATTAAACATTTAATAAAGTGTACCATTGGTGACTGGGACTGTCTGTTAGTAAGAACTTCTAGAGGCAGCAGCCTTGATTGATGAATGCATCATCTGCATGATGTCATGCTGTAGCCACAAAGCAAAGGCCTCTATAATCAGGTCCTGTCCTAAAATACTGTGAGGGAGGCTGAATCATGAACCTGAGGGGGTAGACCTGAGATTTTGTGTATTAAATAAAAGGAAATCATGACCTTAGTCCTCACTGTCATAAATAAAACAAGAAAAACCTCTTACGTAGCAGAAAGCTTAACTAGTATGCAAATATTAGGATATTATTCCTATACACATGATGCCGCACTATAAATCTTCTTACCAAGTTGACAAGTGGTCCGCCAGAGTTGCCGTACTGTGAATCAACACAGCAACAGAAACATGTTCTTACTCATCGTGAATGCAGAACAAAAACATGCATCAAAAACAGAACCACGATGAGTCATTTTCTGATCCCACTGACATTAATCATGGCGTCAGTTTGGATGTACTCCATGTCGGAGTCCTTGAAGCCCAGCTCCTGGCCGGTGCGCTGGACAGTGCTCACGATGCCGGTGGTGACGGTGCTCTGCAGGGAGAAGGGGCTTCCCACCGCCACCACAAACTCACCAGGACGCAGGTCTGAGGACTGGCCGAGATGCAGCACAGGCAGGGGCGTCTGCACCGGGGCACAAAGACAGGATGACCCACAGAGAAGGTTCATATTGTTAATGGAACACATGCCATTCATTATTTCATCATCTGACCTGTGAACTGTGAGGTCAGCAGGCTAACTAGCTTCTCTCTAATTCCATGGTCACTGAGGCGGCTCGCCCTCTGGTAAATAAAGCTTGATTTACAAGCTGTGCTATTTGGACAAACCAAAGTGTTGCCCTGTAGCTCTTCACAGTTTACTCGCAGTTCCAATCGAATTTTTTCCAATGTTGCTTTGATAAATAAGAGCTCAGTTTTATATGGAAATGTCATGACTCTGGGCCCTGAACCCAAGGACAGATTGATAGACTGTTTTTGGACCTGATTACATTTGCAGCGCCTTTTTAGTTAATAGACATTTACCTTGTGTTCTAATTTGTGTTTAGATCGGTGGTTCACTCTGAGCTATCAATCATCTTATTTTGAAATTACGCTCCTAATGTTCCGAGTGTAAAGAATCTCTGGCTGTGTCTCAAATCACCAACTTATTCACTAGGGCAGTGGTTCTCAACCTTTTTTCAGTGAAGTACCCCCTTCGAAGAAAAAATTCTGCCGAGTACCCCCTAACCAGCGCAAAGCATTTTTGGTTCAAAGAAAGATGTAATGTGATTTATTAAGCCTTGTAACTAGACACATTCAAATTTAAAACTCCATCAATGTCCATAACATTGCTCATTTGTAGTGGTCTCACTTGAACTATTACGAAATAAAAAGATATAAAATAACTAAAGACTTTTATTATTAACTTAATTATAGCTAAACACTTCTTCCCAAAAAATAAATCATTAACTTAGTTTTAAATAAAAGATTAGCTCAAAACATTTTTTTAATATTCATCATCTTAAAATATCTTCTTTAAGGATTGAAAAGAATACTGACAGGTAGCTTGTTTCCATTGGCTTCGGTGAGGCTTTTCACATCGTGTCTTGAGATGACCTGAATTCAGAAAGTTTCCTCTTAAAAAACTCAGGTGGCTTACCAACATGACTTTCATGTTTTGTCTGGAGATACCGCTGAAGATGTGGTGGCTTAATGCCACTGCTGGCTAATCTCTCCCCACAGAAAAAACAAAAAGTGTAAATAACCCAATCTATGTTATTGTTAATATTATTGAAGTGTCTCTGTTATTTTATTGTGACATATTTGCTCGCTTTAGGGTCATACAATTTCATTTCCGCTTTTGTATTACATGCTTTTATTTTGAAAGGGTACCGGTAGATACGCGGACTTATTGTTATGAATCATTAACTTCACAACGGAAAACTTTTCCATTTTAGCGCCCCTCCGAAGAGGCACAAGCTCTCAAGGTGTTGTTTAGGGAAGGCTCTCTACTCTGGTTTCGCCATCTTTGGTACTTGTCCCTCCGTGTTTCAGCAGCATTGCTGCTGCACTTCAACTCGACTCCATTGTTGAAGTTTTCAAGGCAGGTGATGACAGGTGATGACAGGTGGCGTGTGCCAGGTTGGGTCAAACCATCGGTATGGGGGAGACTCTGTGTTTTTAGGATAATTAAATTGAAAAGCCTACTGAATATAAAATTTAGTTCATGAACTTACACTTATATTTTATTGAATATTTGTTAAATAACAATTTTTCAAGGATTTTTGAATGGATGCTAATTTTAAATATATTTAAAAAAAATCTCAAGTACCCCCTGGAGTACCTTCAAGTACCCCCAGGGGTACGAGTACCCCCATTTGAGAATCAATGCACTAGGGTGTTCTTTATAGAGCTCTATATAGTGAGCTCAGAAAGCAATGTATGATAGTATATATATATGCTCATTTGACTGTGGGTTGCAGACAATTTTTCTTGATGCATTGTGACACTTGATTCTCTCTGTCTTTCTTATAATTTGTAAAAAGCCCACTACGAGCTAATCACTTCACGATGCCATCAATATGTTCTGCAGCTCAGTTTACTGAAGTCCCTGGAGAGCTGCAGCTGCTGCTTTAGAACACATCTGGTTATAGGGTCATAAATGATAAGATCTTACCTTTGGGTCATAAATCAGTTAACATGTAAAAGCTGACAGAATTCTCTATAGATTTTTTTTTCCTCAACTTTTCTAAATTTAATGTATGTTATATAACCTCCTTATATTATTTCTTCAGTTTTGCTTGTAAATTTGTATCTTTATACTTGAAAATCACCACTTTATTCTTAAAATCTCATATTTATGTACTTTAGTAATGTTTAAGATAAGATTCCATCAGTAAAATTATCTCTGACTACAATTCGACCTCAAATGTGTGAGTGAATGGTTGCACTCGGTAGAACCTGTACTTAGTTAGTAGTTTTCAAAATTATTATTAGGTAATAATTACCTTACTCTTGATTATTCCCAATCAAGCCAAATTTATGTCAATGGTGATAACAGGGGCTCAGTATAATCTATACTACATTCCTCAAACCAGGATCTCCACTAGAAATAAGTGTTTGTTTCTTTCATAAGCTTCCAGACTGGGTAGTTTCAACATGGGCCGTGGTTAGTATAGAGCAATCTAAACTACGTCTTAGCTTGTCTGTGCCTGCTTCCTCCCATTATAGGCTGAGGCCATTTATCTCTGGGGTGGATTGCAATGCTCAGCTGAATTTATAGCCAATTCCCTCAGGGCATGGAGCTTTCTTACATGACGAAATCTGCCTTTTGGGCATCTTTTAAAACTTCTCCAGAGATACATGACATTGCACAGCTTGTCACTGCTTCTTGGTTGTTAAAAGACACATTTCTTCACCTTTATAACAGTCAAATATAGAGTCTCCTCTTACTCCTCGTCATCTCGACATATTCTTGTATTCAGATCAGTACTGAAAATGTTTACCGTGCTTCATGCTAAACAGAGTGTGATGATAGTGTTCGGGAGCAGAGACCCCCATGTCAGAGCAGAGAAATGTTTTATTTAGAACAGCACTTGCTCTCCTCAGACAATTTATTTCAAGATTTGAATTTACAAGACATGACCAAATACCACCCAGAGGAATTATGATGACAAACTGTCCATGTGAAAAAAATCTAATTTTGGAGGACAAATACCCTGTGATGAGAGCGAATTTGCACCCGATTTAGTGTGCAGGATTAATACTCTTTGATGTTAGCCGTTGGCTGCCAGGCCAGAGAAAAACACAGGACAGAACTCTAATCTAAGGCCCTCGGGAGGCTGAGAGGAAACAGCAAGCACTCACATCTGGTTCAATTTTGATAAGTGCGATGTCCATCTTCTGGTCCATGTCTTTGACTGTGGCGTCGTACTGTACACCGCTTTTCAGCTGGACTTTTATCTTCTGCTTGTTGGTGAGCACGTGAGCATTGGTAATGATCCAGCCATCCTCTGACACCAAGAACCCAGAGGCACTCGACACAGAGACCTCCTCGCCAGAAAATGGCCCTCTGGTATGAGAAAAGGCAAAAGATGACGGTAACTGCAGGAGCATAAGCTGTAAAGGTGACACATTCATCCAAGTCTTTCATCACGTAGTTTTACCTTTGGAAAAGCTCCAGATGCACCACAGCGGGGACAATCTTATCGACTACATCTGCGATGAAGTTGAACTTGTAGCGTATACTTCCTGGATGTTGCACTCCTTTGAGGATTCAAAACATTAGATAAAAGATTAAGATAACAGACACGCAAGTAGAACAAATGAGGGAATGTCAGCATCAGCGTGTTATTTTCTCTCCATACTGAAATGTCTAAACAATTATTGATTGTTACCTACTGACATGATTGATTCTCGAGAATAATCTGGGGGTGATTGTTTTTTGTGACATGGCTTTTATGTTTTCATGCCATTAGATGAAGTTTCCCTAGCTGAGTACACCAATGCCCATGTTGCCCAGGCAATTAAAAAAGCTACAATTCTATTTTTAATTTACCCTTCAAAGGGGATATTACTTTTAAATCTTTTGAGGCTTTTTATTAAACTATATCCATCGGCTATAAGTTATTTGTTCCGGGACTAAGACAACTGGCTCTATAGACCAAATAAAGCTTTAAGAAGAAATTGGAGAATTGCAAGATAGCTCTGTTTTCTGCTACAGCATAGAAAACCAGCTTAATAAGTAACAATAAACAAAATCCTACATTTCTTTTTGACGCTGTAGCCAAATTTTACCAAAAACAGCCATATTTATCTCCTCGACCCTCTACCAACAAAACTTTACCAAAAAAGCCTCAGATTTTTGCATAAACATTGTTCATTTATCAGTAAATCTTCACAGCTTTCTGTTAACATGCTGTATCTTACACATTTTTCAATATTTAGTTAATACTTATTTATATGAAAGAACACAATGTTTTTCTCTTTCTAAAATAATACATCCTGCTCCTTAATTCATATAAAACTGAAATGCTGGTCATTGGCCCAGCCTAACAGTAACTTTTCACAACTGTGTGATTTCTCAAAGTATGAAGAATGTATTCTATTTGATCCTACCCTCTGTTTAGATGGACGTTGGTCTTTTCTATCGATGGCAGATGCTCAGACTCTAATTCACATTTTTACATCATCCAGACTTTCTTTTATATATTTTCAGTCCTGCCACGTACTATTACTAATGATCCTTCAATGGTTTAATATGCTGCAGTGAAAAGTTTAATACATTTTGAAAATATGACAAACATTACACCAATTTTTGTTTCCCTCCCCTGCAGGGCTGCAACTCCTAAAACATTTACACTGAGGATCAGCGGCATTATTATACTAAAGGTGTCAATTTGTGTATCTTTTAATAATTCATGTTAAATTGATAAAACATGGAAATCAACAAATTCTGCAGGTGAGAAAACAGTATATACCTATAGGATATTGTGAACCAAAAATGTACACTTAATAAACACACTTACTTAACCAATTTACTTACTACTTACTAAATATCCATCCATCGGCTTGCTATACCGCTTATCCTTTGAGGGTGTTGGGGGAAGCTGGAGCCAATCTCAGCAAACACGGGGCATTGCAATTTAAAGGAAGGTACACCCTGGACAGGTCATTAGCATATCGCAGAGCTAACATACAGAGAGCAACAACCTGTCAATCTCACAGTTACAGAGTTCCCGGAGAAAAACCCACACAGACATGAATAACATCACCCAGAACGACCCCGGCCAAACTGGGAACCTCTGCGCTGTGAGAAACCCGTGCAGCACCACCCCCTTTAACTAAATAATGAATGTTTAAATTAGCGATAACATTTAGAGAGGCTGGTGAGTAAGTATAATTGTTGTTGGTATGATATATGCAGTAATAGTCTGCTCTGGGGTCAATCGTCAACTAAATTATTCGCCAAGTCACCTGACTATTGCTCAGCTGTTGTTTCAGAACCATGGACAGCGTCATTTTTTGCTTGCCGAATTGTCTGTTCTAGTAATGAATGGAGCAAAGGAGATCATTGGCCAGCAAAACATATCAATTAGTCAATTAGTTCAGTTTCTTTGCACGTTCGCTTTCAGGTGTAGTTCCATTCACAAACACACTGTGATATAAATAAAATCTTGACCACTCACACAATATTTTACTTGTGGAAACAAAAAAGATATATGACAGAACCATACACTATAGCTCCTGATTATCAAAATCGATCTGTTGCACTAATAGTACTGAGAAATACCTTGCAAAGTTATGTGTTCCTAAGTAACGTTATCTGTTAAGAAACTGGTTTAAATAATTAAATAACAATGTTAATTCATGTGTGAAAGAGCCAGGTTTAATGTAGGTAGCATGTGAGTGAATCCAGCTTCTGAATGACTCGCTGCTCTGTAGTGAACAGCACAAGGAGCTGTAGTTATGCTGGGTCAGGTAGGCAAAACTTTATGTGGTAAGCATAACTCTCCACATTCTATGCATGTTCTACCCTTTACAACACACATTACTGATGCAGTCCACTAGATAGTACACAACAGAACTTGGACCATAAAGAACATCCTGTAAATAAAAAAATAACGGAGGTTTACCTACGATTACTCCTGAGATCACTGCAGAAAAAGCGGTAACAGCATTATCGTAGATGGTATGTGGGGTCCTTATATCAAGAACGTTGTGACAGTGGTGAGTATCTGCCACTTTACTCCCCCTACCTTTCACGTGCATAGAAATATATAAATGCTAGATGTCTCGTCCACATTGCGGGCCAACGGAAACGAGCGTCCGCACATGGCGGCCATCTTGCCACAGGTGGCTCGCCCACCCATAACATTGTGTTGGTAGTGGAACATGTACTTTTTAAATAAAATAAAATAAAATAATTCTTGATATATATTTGTAAAGGGAAATCTTGTACCTATATAGAACATTATTCTATTCTTTAGAAAATAACATAATTATTCATAAGTATGCAGTGTCATAACTACATCTCTGACGTTTATAACAAACCAAACTGTTTAAAAATCGAGAAAATTGAGCAAGTTCTGGTTATTTAAAAAGTACGTACCACTACAACACAATGTTATGGGTGAGCGAACTGACTGTGGCAAAATGGCCGCCATGTGCGGACGTTCAACGCGGTTGGCCGAGACATCTAGCCTTTATATATATATAAAGTTTTCTCTGGTTTTAGCAGGAACAACTGAGCTAGATTAGATCTGCTCTATTTGGAAACACTAACTGGACTTAAATGGGGTCATATCATTTGATGTGAGTCTCTAAGTGACATGGACACCTATAACCATATTAGCTGTACAAAAAATGCTGACAGTATAATAAACAGAAGACATGAACATTTTTAAATGTATGATGGAAAAGAGATACAAAACTACAGGCAGGATATTGGCATCATTGCCGGCAGGGAGCTACTACGATAAGTGTTTCTTTCACTTGAGTCCTGGAACTGTAAGCATGAACAAAATATCTTTAAAAGAAAAGATCAGATTATAGGTCTGTACACACCATAGCCACAATCCGTCTCCTCTGCCCTTCCTCCACTTTGCCTAGCTTTAGTTTTCTATCTGACATAGAGGCTTGAGTGCCTCCAAGATTCTTTTAAAAACCAGCAGCACATTTGAGGCCGTGCAATGACAGAGGTTCTCTCCAAATGTCAACACCTTCTCGGACAGATTTTGTGTTTATCGAGTTTCCCAAATGGACTCTGCAGAAACAGCCTTAAATTCAAATAACAGTGTGTCCATTGCCAAGAGCTACTTTGGCAGTACACCAGGCTTTTCTTTGCCTGTCAGAGAGCTCTACTAAAAAATCACCAGGATGTGACCTGGTAACCTGCAGCTTTGACTGTCCTCTCCATCCCACTGTGTGGCCATGCCAACATTTAAGAGGTAGATCATCCATCAGATGAAAACCACTCGGACACAATGTGTCACAGAACAAATGTAAATGTGCTCATAGCCCGACTTGCAGCTCACACACGAAATTCAAGTTTGCTTTACGGATCTGTGTTGTATGATCACATTAAAATGATGTTCTAAATCATGGAAAAAGCTATATATTTTTTTTTTAACTTGTTTTTGACCACTAGTGTGGGGCTCCATTTTGGTTGCTCTTCTGGTTGCATTTGGAGTTGAAGTTATCGCTGCATCGCTTGTCTATAGAGGCTGTGTTCAAATAGTCAATTTGGCTTAGGAACTTTCCTAACTGAGTGAAATGACACAGAGGTATTTCAGTGGCCACCATAATAATTGTTGTTTTAATCTTCTAAATTATAAGTATAGGGGCTGCTCAGTAACTTATCCCCTTCCTTTATGAAAGAAAAAAAGAAAATGCAATCCCACAATTTATAGTGGCAGCAACATTTGAAGCGACACAACGCTGTCGTGTCACCTGGACAGAAAACACTATGGTTTATTTCTCATGACATGATCCACAACTGATTTAAATCCTCACATCTGTCAGAAGTCTCAGTGAACAACAAGCTTAGGGAACTTATAGTTTACTATATCATGATGAGAATTAAATACAAATATAAAAGATACTCCAACCCCCCGATTGTGGAATGAACTTGATCAAATAAATAAATAAATAATATTTTCATGTCATTCTGTTTGAAACAAGAAGCTTACCAGGTTCACAGCACAAAGTAGCTACAGGCTGCTTTTGTAGTATCAATAAAGTTGGTATAAAAATGTTTGCATTTGGGTCCTCACCAGTTTCTACACATGACAGTTGGTTGTTTGGGCAAGCATCCACTTTGATGTCAATGATTTTGTTGTGATAGGATTCAATGGTTCCCAGGTGATGAATCCCTAATGTCTGTTAGTCCTCTAAATTGTTTTTTTCCCTTATTAATCAGGTACAGTTTTTGTTTAGGTGAGTAATGACACTCCCATCAGCTTTAACTGTGTTGTGTATACACTAAGTTGGTGTTTTTACAACAGCATCTCACTGTGAGGATGTTAGACTGCTGACAACAATTATCTCGAAGCACCACTGCACTGCCTCCCAGAGCAGCAGCTTGTATACTGATGGTGTATTGTTATGGAAAACATTGTTTTCTGATATGATCTCAGATAAATAGTATACTAATAATTCCACAAACCCCTAATTTAGTTGTAGACAGTGAACTAAACCAGTCACTGAGGACCATATGCAGCTTTTAACCAATACATGTGTTCAGACTTAAACGTGAGGTAATGACTCCATTTTCTTTGAATCAGTACAGGTAGAAGACCACAAAAAAATTCCTTCATAAATTTATGTTTTGTTAATGAGCCACTTCAAGAGACACAGACTGAAGGGTTAGGGTTAGGTTTAGGGTTAATTTATAATGTATCTTTTCTGCAAGGGTTGCGTTCACTTTTTAATTTAAAAAAGAAATAAAACATAACCTGCTGGCCAAAAGCTTGCAAACAACAAATGGCTCATGTCCAGAAACAGAGATGTGTAATATCTAATTGTATGTACTGTCTGTGTAAAAAGAGCTGCTATAATTGATTTGTTTAGAGTTAGAGCCAGACCTAACTAGTTTAGAGAAAGAAGAGGAAAGGAAAGAAAGAAAGAAAGAAAGCTCACCTGAATCGCACCGACCCCTCCTGATCAATATGACCGGAGGGGTCCTATCGAACTCGGCTCTCCTGATCTCCGCGTCCAGGCGGCAGATGCTGGGGTACGTCCTGCCGTCGCTGCCGCACACCGGCCCGGGGGAGCCGCACACACAGGAGCTGCGGGGCCCCTCGCCGGTCCCAGTTCCCGGCACAGAGTCGCACCGCAGTCCTTCACCGCAGGTCAGGCCGCCTCCGCTCCGCTGCCCGCACCAATCTCCCTCACCGGGGGCGCACAGCGCGCAGCAGCCGCACCCGTCCGTCACCTGGCCGTAGTAACAGGCCTGGAGCTGCACCGGGCACCGAGAGGCATCACACACCTGCGGACACGTTTGTCTCCGTCTCAGCAGACCTGCATGACCTGCAGAGATGAGGAGGGTGAAGTACGCGACAAACTTCGCCATGACCTGAAATCTACTCACAACAGCCTTCCTTCCTAACTTCCTAACTTTCTAACTTTCTAACTTCCTTCCTTCCTTACTTCTTTGTGGGTCCAAAGTACATCCGCTGATGAAGTACATCCAGACTTATACCATGAAACAAAGTCCTCTCATTGCAGCTCTTTTCATAGCCTACAGTTCTGGATGAGGGCCAGTAATTCTCTTCAAGTAGCAGCACGCTGCATATAAGCATGTATGGTTGGCCCTGCGTGTGTGTTTTGTGGTAACCCAAAGGCGATGTGCGCGTGTTTCTGCCTCCCACTCTTGGAGATATTTGCATGTGTTGATATGTGGAGCAACAGGCTTTCTTTTCATTTTGCAGTTTGTAATCAAAGCAGAAGAATTTATTGCAGCAATGCACCTGAGGACCACATCTGAACTGTCCGATTTTGAGATACTATAATTGATCGTTGGGTTCCATTGCATTAAATGTTGCTTTTCTTTGCCAAAGGGATTTTTTTGGAATTGACATTCATGTCACATTTAACACTTTGAGCAGCTTAAGCTTGTGTGAATAGCTCCTGAGGTTCTTTTCGAATCAAAGAGAAGGTGGTAGGAGTCAGGCAGGAAAAAACGACATACAATCGGCCGGGTTAGCATAGTTGTCTCTAAAGGCCGCAATCACAGTGGCAGGCTGCGCTAAACTTAGTACATACGTCATGCCCCTGCGCTAGACACAGCTTAATGGAGGGGGGGGGGGCTGGATGTGGATGAGGTGTAGAGTGGTCGTCCTCCAACCGGAAGGTCGGCAGCTCGATCCCCTCCCCTCAGAAAACTTTGGGCAGACATCTTTCATGCTTACTCTACAATTTTTGGTGTGGTCATCCCTCCAAATCCATTCTGTGCCATTTGCGGCTTTACTAATGCAACTCGTCCTCTTAAGGGCAGGGCCCATGTTGTCATAGCTTTCACCTCTCTGCTTGCCAGACGTCTGATACTACTCTCACGGAAGGAACAAACACCTCCCACATTCAGTAGATGGATTAGAGACACCATGTCTTTCTTGAAACTTGGGAAAATCAGATATACTCTGAAAGGTTCCATACAGAGCTTTGAGAGAACCTGGACCCTTTTCTTGTGGTAATATGAGAGCATACAAAACCCACTACAAGATACAGATTAGATGGCAACCACCCCCCCCCTCTTTTATTTATATTTTCATTTTCATTACCTAATTATTTATTTTTTATAATTAAAATTTTTTTTTTTTTATTATCTTAATTTTATTTCCTTCTTTGTTTATTCTCTCTGCTTTGTCTTGCAGCATTGATGTATGTAATTCTATTGTAATAAACTAATATTCCTATATACATATATATACATTCTAAAGTCTCTCCTAATGTATGTACTTATGGGGTAGGCTGGCTGGGGGTGGGTGGGTCTTTCTGTGGGTAGGGGTATAACCATTAGATATGAGATGTGTAATTGTATAATTGTATTGATTACCCAAAGAAAACCAATAAAAAAGTGTTAAACATAAAGGCCGCAGTCAAGGTCAGAAAGGGTGAAGCATGCTGTCACAGTGAGTGGTAACACGCCAATCATTTTAATATTCAGAAAGCTTAGGAAATACTTGGCATTTCTGCTGGAAGACATTCCAAATGTTGCAAATGTGGCAGAAATTTTAGATTGGTGCAAGAAAAGTGGAGATGGGGCAGTGGTAGCTTGTTAAGACAGGGCGCTGGGGCACCGCCCCTCCAACATCCTGAGAAAAAAAGCCTATTTAAACATAAGTTAATTAGATAATAAAAGGTTTATGTCATCGGACCATAGGCTGCTCTTTAATTTGGTTCTGCAGATTTTCCTAGGAACACTGCTTTCTGACCCGAGACACTTCTCTTTTATTTACAGTGAATTGGTATTGATTTTTTATCTAATGTGATTGGTCGACCCTCTTCGCCTTCTCAGGTACATCCACTGTCACTGAGTTTCATCCGCTGCGAGTTGACGGTCAAACATACAGACCAACCAGACCCACCTGTCCTTCCCGGGACATCCGCCCCCAATTAAAGAATATTGACCCCTTTAAAGCGCACATTCTATCCACCAATATGTATTTGAAATCTTTGAGGGACATATTTGTAACACTCACTCACACACACACACAGACACAAACACACACACACACACACACACACACACACACACACACACACACACACACACAGAAAGGAGGTATCAACATTATACAGTAGTCAAGATGCTTGAGCTGGATGTGTAAATACTAGACAACACAGCTTTTGTTAATTGGAATAATGCTGTCATGCACTGTTTGGCAGTAACCCCCAAAGCTGACCTGATGCCTCATAAGGTAAGGCAGAGTGTAGATCTTTAATATATATATATATATATATTTTTTTTAATAGGGATATGTTTTACAGTTCAGTTACAACAAGGATTTCCGTTATAGTCAATTGAGGATTTTTCATTGATGTGTGTTGAACACTTAAAGAGTCAAATTAGTATATTTAAACTAAGGTATATAACAAGATTAATGACTTGACCAGCAGTGGAAATTGTTAAAAGCTGGATTCAGCTCGGGCCCGCTCAGTGCTGCTTTGCAGTCCTAACATTTTTAGAAATTGTATTTATATTTATTTATTATTCAATAATGGTTCTTTCTCAACCCACATTAACTTCTTATAGTAGATGGTATATTAATTTAATGCTCATTGTAACTAGAAATGGTGCCACCTCTAGATTGCTGCAAATGTTTTCTCCACATTATCCATCGGCTGTAATTGAGTGGTAAATGTTATCTTATCTTATCTTGCGCTTTTGCCATCATTTGGAGCCAGAGTTGTTTTATTTAATTTGATTTTTCTTTATCTAAACCTTAAACTTGATGAACACTGATGACCTATCAATTGACTTTGACCCCTTGTGGTTTTGTGTATAAGCATGTGAGTGCTTGTCTGGGCTATAGGGGCTGCATCACTATAGTCTTACTACTGCTTCAAATAGGACAGGTAATCGTGACAGTGAAATTTACTCTTGTTTTACTTGAATTCTCATTTAGATTCGATCTAAAACAGTTCAGTATTGTACTTTTGTCAAATATTGTCCTAGGAACTCTGCAGTCCTCGTGCTTTTTGTTGATTCTTGGGAAAAGGGGAAATGTAAAGTTATAGTACCCATGTATGTTTTAATAATTGAAATGTGAGGAAGAACCCAAATTAAATATGAATATTTTATTAATTTCAAGTAATATATTATGACAAGAAAGGGGTCCAGGTTCTAATAGGGGAATGCGTGGCCTAGGGGATAGAGCGGGTGCTCTGCAACAAGAAGGTTGCAGGTTTGAATCCCACTCTTTCCCATCTGCATGCCTAAGTTTCCTTGGCAAGATACTGAACCCCTAAATGGCCCCTCTGAATGTTGAGTGTACTAAAAAAATGTTAGTCGCTTTGGACAAAAGTGTCAGCTAAATGACTAATAATAATTGTAATATTTCCCACATGAGTTTCCATTGAAATCTTAGTGGGGGTGGAGCCTGTTCACTTCCTTTAGTCAGCTGTGTGCTTCAACAAAAGGGAGAGTCTTGGTGCCCTCTTCCCTTTCTCTGCGATAAAGTCCAGCTGGTTATAGTAGGTGTCTATCACTTCCTTTGACGTAACAACCTCCAGGTCCTGCTGGAGGAGCTCACAGAGGCTCTCAAGAGACGGCCCGTCTCCTTTCTGCAACAGCCTCCTAATGCATCAGTGCATGGGAGGTGCATGGAAGTGCATGGAACAGCTCCCCAATAAACCTACATACTAAACTACATAAAATACAAGGAATACAAAATATATATAATATAATAAATTGAATATAATTATTAATTTGATCATATAAATCGTCAGTTGTTTACACAGTAATTTGCATAGAATAACAACAAATTCAAACTTCACAATGCTGTGATTCTTCTTATTAAAGTTTTAACACATGTAAATAAACTGAACTCTACTGTTCTGTAAAGTGTTTTACATTACTATGAGGCAAATTGTGATTTGTGAATATGGACTATACAAATAAAAAAAAAGTTTTGATTTGATTCTGGTGCTCCATCCACTGAGATGTTAAATGGGAAAGACAGTTTAGAAAATGTATGGAAATATTATTCAGATTTTTCCCTTGCAAGTAAGACATCGTAATAACAACTGTATAAATACAGATTTATAAAGTGGATAGAAGTTTTATATAAAGAGTTTAAGCATATATCTTAAAGAAGGCTTCTAGTTAGTTCTTAAGGAAACGAATGAAGTGGACAACATGATCAGATTAACTCAACTTGGAGCTGCACTATCAGAAAGTGTATGAATATCACTCTGTTTTTGGGATTGGTTATGTTTCCTTCTCTTCCTTCATAATTACAGGATGCAGCAGTTAAGGCGATTATAAATCACAAACCAATATAACACTCTGTGTAATATCACGTCATATCGTTTATTTAAAATAGAAAAAAGCACAAGTGTATCTGCATTGACATGTACAGTGGCATACAATACAAGACAACTTTACAATAACGGCGTTCTCCAAAGTCTGTACAGGGTTAAAGTGACAAATGTTGAATTTACACTGTGGATCGATGAAGACGAGGTGGAAACTGTACAAACCTCTGACTGAAGGAACTGTTCACCTGAGCTGGTGAGGATCAGAAACATGATGTAAAAGTGTAGAAAATATCTCATCTCTCATTTTATATTTGACACATCTTCATAAGACCAGACATTGATAATTATTATTAAAATCTGGACAGTGGTGTTTCTTCTGTAAATTTCAGTTTACCAATAAAACCCCTTTAAAACGTCTTTCTGCTGGAATAAGAAAACAAATGAAATGTCTGTGTGACGTTTTACCCCCCTCCCCCCCCCCCCTCTTCTCCACAACAGCTCTAATCCAAAGTGTAACGCTGTTCTGAGCGACTGTCCCTCTGTGGTGGTGTCATCATAGCACCATGGAGGGGATGTGGTGCACCAGGGGCATCTGGTGCTGGTGGACCATGGCCGTCATCTGTGTGGGAGGAGGGGTGACACGCAAGGGCACGTCGGCATTGGACAGCACCGGCTTGTGCCGAGCGCTCTTCTGGTGCGCCCTGAGGCCCGCCAGCTGCGAGTACGCGCACTGGCAAACGTGGCCAGTGTTGCCAATTTAGCGACTTTGTTGCTAAATCTGGCGACTTTCCAAACCCTCACAGCGACTTTTTTGTCAAAACTTACTAGCGACAAATCTAGCGACTTTTTCTGGTGTTTTGGAGACTGACATGAAAGCACGTATCGTTCTGCAGTTACTGTCCTCAACGAGCAGCGGGTGCTGCCGTGAGCCTCTAGGCAAGCTTCACTCCTGGCGCGCCCCCCCACGCACATCATCCTGCGGCTCACATCATCATCACCGCACATCATCATACAGCGCACATAGTCTAACAGAGCACATCATCCTGCGGCGCACATCATCCTGCGGTGCACATCAACCTGGCGCACATCATCCTGCAGCGCACATCATCCTGCGGCAGACATCATCCTGCAGCGCACATCATCGTGTGGCGCACATCATCCTGCAGCGCACATCATCGTGTGGCGGACATCATCCTGTGAGGGAAACATCATCCTGGGGCGCATATTGGCGCACATCGTCTTGCGGCGCTCATCGTCCTCGGCGCACATCATGGTGCAGCGCACTTAGTCCTGCGGCGCATATCGTCCTGCCGCGCACTTCATTCTGCGGGGAACATCATCCTGCTGCGCACATCATCCTGCTGCGCACATCATCCTGCTGCGCACATCAAAGGAGGAGGGTTGGACCTAGAGCTAGAAGTTCCACCCCACATTGCAGCCTTTTGATTAAATTTGATATGCTAACATTTAACAATACAGGACAAAATCGATTCATGTATGTGGGTTTAGATACAGCATTAAAGTCATGAAGTTATTTGAGAAGTGATGGCCTATTTCAATGGCAAGATAAAAAAAAACAGCACAAGAATACAGAAGCGAATTGCATTCACTTTTATTTTTTATATTGTTGGGCATTTGTCTCGGAATTTCCGAGATAATTATCCCAGAAAAACAGAATAATTTTTTTTTAAGTAAATGTAATACGCTTCTGTAGAAGAAAGCTTTTTTTAAGTTCTAAACATATTTAGGGTGTTTTTTTCTCACTTTCTGTACGTCCTATAGCGACCAATACATTATGCAAATTAGGCGATGCAATATTTAGCGACATCTAGCGACTTTAAGAACAGCCAATAGCTACTTTCCTTACTGAGGAGTTGGCAACACTGCAAGCGGCTCTTGTAGTGCCGCTCGCCGGTGTGCAGCCGGACGTGGTTGCGCAGCGTGGACGACTGGCTGAAACGGCGGTTGCAGAGGCGGCACACGAAGGGCTTGCCCAGGCTGTGGATGCGCATGTGAGAGCGCAGGTTGCTGCGGGAGTTGAACCCGCGGTGGCAGATGACGCAGCGCATGCGACCCGCAGAGGAGGAGGAGGATGAGGAGGATGAGGAGGACCAGGAGGAGGAAGTGGGAGAGCATGAGATAGGGCCCGCACAGGAGTGGGATTCATCTGGAAGAGAAAACAAGGAGTGGGGTTATTTAAATGTCTCAGGTGTGTGCTGCTGCACAGAGGAGGATCTACACACTATTTAAAATTGAGTTGATGCGTAAAAGCTACTCACGATTCCTGCTTTTCTTCAGGTGCTCTTCAGGAGAGGCGGTTGTCTAGTGGCAGAAACTTGGACTATGGGCAGAGAAGGTCTCTGGTTCATCTCTGGTTCGACTCCACGGAGAGACAACAAAAGACGAACCTGGATTGATCTGTCCAAAAATCCAAGAGTCTTCCTATCCTGTCTAGTGCCCCTGAGCAAGGCACCTTACTCCCCCAACATCTGCTCCCCGAGCGCCGTACATGGTCGCTCGTTCTGCACCAAATGGGTCAAAAGCAGAGACTAAATTTCCCTACCTGCATGAATGTGCCTTTGCATGTCTGTGCATGTGTTTGGGACGAATAAATGCTGAGTCTATTCCAGGAACTCCAGGGATTCCCAGGAACGTGTTGTGTGTGTTTCCATACCAGACGAGAAGCTCCTGGTCTGGAGGGATGGTCTGAGAGGAGGAGGAGAAGAGGGTCAAGCTCAGTAAATAACAATGCCAGATAACCTGACAATCAACTTCAAATTGCATTACGAACAAACGCAATTCGTGGCGAATAAAGATGGCGCCACGAACGGCTGCCACGGTGTGTTGGTGCGCACTGCTGTGTTTGTTTTTAGTATTTAATTCTGTTAATTGCGACCCAACTCGGATTACTTTCACGATGGACGAGCTTCTTAACATCAGGGACACAACACCATCTGATTTATGTCCCAACTTTCTCGCATCTTCCGTGGATTTAGTTGATTTACTGGTCAAAGGTGCGGTGCTCCTCGGCCACGCAGCGAGACTGAGGCGGAGACGGAGAGGAAAGCGCGCTGGGGCTCTGGTGCGCTTCAGGGAGAGAGGATTTCGCTCATCACTCCCGTGCATTCTCCTCTCTAATGTCCGCTCGCTGTGCAATAAGATGGACGAACTGCGCCTTCTCATCCGGACAAATAGAGACTTCTCCCTCTCTTCTGTATTCTGTTTTACTGAATCGTGGCTGACCGAAGCCACACCGGACTCCGCCGCACAGCTGACCGGCTTTCAGCTGTTACGCGCGGACCGCGACCCGATCCTCTCACGCAAGGCAAAAGGCGGAGGGATTTGTTTTTATATAAACCAGGGCTGGTGCAGCGACGTGAAAGTCATTTTACAGTCCTGTTCTCCGGACCTGGAAACTTTTTTCATCACCTGCAGACCGTTCTACTCTCCCCGGGAATTCACCTCTTTCATCCTGGCTGGAGTCTACATCCCCCCGCAAGCTGACGTGCGCGAGGCTCAACGACAACTCGCTGAGCAGATACTGGGAGTGGAGAGAAGGAGAGAGAACACATATTCCCCCGTTATTGTCCTTGGGGACTTTAATAAGGGGAACTTATCTCAGGAGCTCCCAAAATATAAACAGTTAATTAAATGCCCGACCAGGGGGGAGAACACCCTGGATCACTGCTACAGCACCATCAGCAAGGCTTATCATGCAGTCTCCCGCGCTGCCCTGGGTCTGTCCGACCACGCTCTCATTCACCTGATCCCGGCTTACAGACAGAAACTCAAGATTTCTAAACCTGCTGTGCTGAGATCAAAGAACTGGAGCAGCAGAGAAGCTGTGGAGGAGCTGCGTGACTGCCTTGAAAACACAGACTGGGACATTTTTAGAACTGCCACTTACAGCCTGGACGAATATACAGATGCTGTGACGTCCTACATCAGCTTCTGTGAAGACCGATGTATTCCAACACGCACCAGGGTGTGTTATAACAACGACAAGCCCTGGTTCACAGCAAAACTCAAACAGCTTCGTTTGGAGAAAGAGGTGGCCTTCAAGAGTGGGGACATGGATAGGTTCAGACTAATTAAATACTCGTTTGGCAAGGAGATTAAGGAGGCCAAACGACTGTATTCAAAGAAGCTGGAACAACAGTTTGCAGCCAACGACTCCTCGTCTGTCTGGAAGGGCCTTCGTGTGATCACTGGCTGCAAGACCAAATCCCCCCACTCTGTGGAAGACTTGAGACTTGCCAACGATCTGAATGACTTTTATTGTAGATTCGATAGACCCTCTCAAACCCCCCCCGCATCTATCACACCTCTTCTCCCCAGCCTGGACAAAGACACTAGCCCCCCCCACAAAATGGCCCCAGACTGCCCCATCACCTCCATCCCCCCCTTCACACCTCTCTCAATTCAGGAGAGAGATGTAAATAAGCTCCTGAAGAAACTGAACCCCCGCAAGGCAGCTGGACCAGACGCTGTCTCCCCCTCTACACTGAGGCACTGTGCGGATCAGCTTTCTCCATTGTTCACGGACATTTTCAACACCTCACTGGCTGAATGTGTTGTACCCGCCTGCCTGAAAACATCCACCATCATCCCCGTTCCCAAGAAGCAGAGGATCACAGGCCTTAATGACTACAGACCAGTCGCCCTGACCTCTGTAGTAATGAAGACCTTCGAGCGACTCGTGCTGACCCACCTCAAAACTATAACCAACCACCTCCTCGACCCGCTGCAGTTTGCCTACAGAGCCAACAGGTCCGTAGACGATGCAGTCAACATGGGACTCCACTTCATCCTCCAGCACCTCGACTCCCCCAGCACCTACGCCAGGATCTTGTTTGTGGACTTCAGCTCCGCATTCAACACCATCTCTCCAGCTCTTCTCCGGGACAAGCTGACCCAGCTGAGCGTGCCTGACCCCACCTGCAGGTGGATCACCAACTTCCTGACCGACAGGAAGCAGCGCGTGAGGCTGGGGAAGCTTGTCTCTGACACCCGGACCATCAGCTCTGGAGCCCCTCAAGGTTGTGTGCTCTCTCCTCTCCTCTTCTCCCTCTACACCAACAACTGCACCTCCAGCCATCCCTCTGTCAAACTCCTGAAGTTTGCCGACGACACCACCCTTATTGGATTAATTTCCAATGGGGACGAGGCCGCCTACAGAGAGGAAGTTAACAGCCTGGCTTCCTGGTGCAGCCAGAACCACCTGGAGCTGAACGCTTCAAAAACTGTAGAGATGGTGGCAGACTTCAGGAGGAGCCCAGCCCAAACCGCCCCCCTCACCATGTGCGACTCCCCAGTTAAAACAGTGGAGTCATTCAGATTCCTGGGGACGATCATAGCACAGGACCTGAGGTGGACGGAGAACATCACCTCCATCACCAAGAAGGCCCAGCAGAGGATGTTCTTCCTGCGGCAACTGAGGAAATTCAGCATGCCGCGGAAAGTGATGGTTGAGTTCTACACAGCCATCATTGAGTCCATCCTCACCTCATCCATCACCGTTTGGTTCGCTGCCTCCACTGCCAAGGACAAGGGCAGACTGCAGCGGATCATTCGGTCAGCTGAGAAGGTCATCGGCTGTGACCTGCCGGCTCTCCTAGACCTGTTCCACTCCAGGACCAGAAAGAGAGCAGGCAAGATCATCGCTGATCCTTCCCATCCCGGTCACCACCTGTTCCAGAGACTTCCATCTGGGAAAAGGTTCCGGGCCGTCAGGACTAAAACCTCGCGTCACCTGAACAGTTTTTTCCCCATGGCAGTGGGGCTCACAAACAAGCCCCCCCCATCACACTGACTCTGCTGACCCCCCCCCCCCCCCACCCTCGCACATAATTTATAACACTACATTATTGGCACTACCACCAATCTTTGCACCTTAAAACCGAACACAACACATTTACTGTATATATTATTTTTTCGATATTGTTGTTTTTTATATTGATGTTTATATTGCTCTATATTGTTGTTTTTTATATTGTTGTTTGTAAAGTGCACCAACCACACCAAGGCAATTTCCTGTATGTGAAAATATACAAGGCAATAAAAAGAATTCTGATTCTGATTCTGATTCTGAATTCTCCTTGCTCATCAGCAGGTGGCGCTTTTCTAAAGGACATGTAAATCCTTGCCAGGCCTCAAATAATAATCAGCTACAAGCTCTACAAGCCACAGTGAAGTATCGGTGCTGCCTTGTAGAAAATGCTGCTGCCGATCTGCACCACCTCCAGATTTTGCTCCTGCTCGTTCCAGGCGCACTTGAAGTAGGTCAGTAGGACTGGCATCGATGATATAACGCACCATGCCATCTTCATTGAACACCTGAGCGCACAAGTGTAAAAAATGATACTTTCATATAAAAAACATACGATAAAATAGACATCTGATCTGATGAATCAAATTTCTGTCTGTCAGGTCTTTTTTCGCAGCTCACCTCCAACATTAGGTCGTTGTTCTTGAGCAGGTCCACATGCTCAGGGGCTAGGACTCTCCCATTGAAAGGAGCCATCTCTATCCCGGCCTTGATCCAGTTCTTTGAGAAGATGCCCAGACCATCTCCGGGGATGGAGCTCTGCGCAATGATCACCTCGCTGGGATGCACCAGACTGGACAGCTTCTGCACCTCTGCAAAGGAGAGGGAAGAAACGTGAGCATGCAACATGCACAGGAATTAACCTACATCGAAGGCCTAAAAATTTTTTTAAATGTGCATAGGGAACAAAATCACACAAATGTAGAATAAAGTCGATAAAGCAGAGAGGGGAGTCTGTGTTCAGGGCTTCTCATGAAACAGGATTTGCCGGAGAGATCCTGAAAGCAGCAAATGGACTGGATCTTATTTTGGTCACGAAATATTAAGCTACACCTTATCCTCTGTTTAATTTGATTATCTGGATGAATTGAAAGTTTTTGTTGCGCACAGAAACCCCCTTTGAAAGCATTTTCATCCGCATCAGAATGGATGGAAAAAAGAAAAAGAAAAAGATTCTTTAATGTCAAAATCATAGATCTTTTTTTTTCATGTGAGGCTGCGGGAAAAAAGCAGTGGTGAATGGGGGTTAAATGGTTCTCTAATGCCCAGGGTCCAGCAATTGGTCATGCTTCAGATGTGATATTCATTAAAGTTTACTGGAAAAGAAACGACTTATTCCAAATTCATTATCCTTTTAAGAACTTTGTTGCAATAAATTTGAGCGGAATGAGACTAGGATTTGTTTAAAAGACGAAGGAATTTTTTAATCAGGTTATTCTGTGTTTTGAAATATCTGTCAGCATTGTGACAGTAGACCTCTGCTCATGTACCTTGGTCTCATACACTGTGCCTTTAACATCTGGCTGTTACCAACATTGTTGCTCAAACAGCCAACAGCTGGAGTTAGTGAAGGGTCAGAGCTGAAGCAGCATGTACAGCTGTAATGGATGACACAGGGAAGCTGGGTAAAGAAGATGCTTGTGTCATCAGTATTCAGCCTTGCATTAATTTGTAGTGCTTGGTGCCCTCGTGTCTGAAGTGACAGACTTTCTACTCACCAAACAAAAATGATTATATAAAGTAGGCTACCAGATGGTTCTTTAAAGGAGGACTGATTTATCTTTATGGCCATTTGGGGGTAGCAGAACGATGTTATCATAGTATTAGTGAACAATATGCCTAGACATGTATCAGATATATGCAAAGTAGGCTTAATTCACAGATTTGGATCCATCCACCTGATAGTCACCCTTCTTTTAGCTCCATTATGCTGGAGCATGGAAATGGTAAGCTGAGTCTGTGAATGGGGTTTATAGCAACAAGTCAGTATTCAAACCATTTTTCAGACACTATTTTTGAAAGAGGACCCAAGTTCAAAGATTTTTGTTTGGGCTTTTGATCTCTGTTTGGGCTTTTAGATACTATAATTAACTGTCTGCTCCATCACGACAGAGAAAAGCAATGTATTGATCAGAGGCTCGTATCTCTCCCCATTAAATCACACCTGTTGGGGGGCTGTGCTTGCGTTTGATCCGTAGATGGAAACCATTTGATGCTCTTTCTTTAAAGTTGTGATATACTAATAGTGTGTGACTCACCCATGTCCTCTCCAAGGAGACTGCGAAAGATCTAAAGCAACCGTTGATCTTGTCCTGCAGTCTGGTAATGGAGAAGGACACAGGAATCTAAGGTCTGCAGGAATGTGATTAAGGAACTGTAAGAATGTCTCGAATGACCTGAGCATTACCAGCGACAATCACAATTAAATAAAATATGTAATTTTTTTAATATAGTATAATCTAAAACTGATTTACGAATTCTGAAAAGAAATCTCATTAAAATCTACAACATTGACCAAGCATAGTTCTGTGGTGGCTAATGCTGACCCTTCTGATGTGATGCTGTGTGGTTTATTATTTGTCAATAGCTGATTAATTCACTGGTTATGCAGAAAGCTCTTATCGCTAATGGATCTAATGCTGGATGTTTATCTATCCAATATGTGGTAAATATATGGTTATAGGCTGATAATTACTCATGAGTAAGGTCTGCTTGTATGCGTCAGGATGATTACACAAAATGTATTGAACTGATTTGCCCTAAAATTGGTCGACGGATAGCGAAATAAGTCATGTTCCTAGAACTGGTCGTTTGTGCCATTTTTTCAGGAAATCATTTTCCCTGTAAAATGTTTACAATTGTGCTGATTTAAAATGTTTAAAATTTTGTTTAGATGATCTGACTTCCACTTTCCTTCCCTCATTTTTCTATTAAGGACAGCTTGACAGATATGTGAAGAAATGTTTGCCCCTTTTGTAATCAATCAATCAATCAATCAAATTTTATTTGTATAGCCCATATTCACAAATTACAATTCATCTCATAGGGCTTTAACAGGGTGTGACATCCTCTGTCCTTAACCCTCAGCAAGAGTAAGGAAAAACTACAAAAAACCCTTTTAACAGGGTAAAAATATGTAGAAACCTCAGAGAGAGCCACATGTGAGGGATCCCTCTCCAAGGACGGACAGAAGTGCAATAGATGCCACGTGCAGGAGAACATCATCAATAATCAAAGTCTCAGCATTGATGAAGCACAGTCCATGCTCAGCAACCATCTAGACCACGATCCACCATCCAGACCAGACGCCACTCCAGTCCTCAGTCACCGTCCACCGCCGCCCACCAGGAGGACCCATCACAAGCCACCACCGCGGTCCTGGTCCACCGCCCGTGCCCAATGCCAACGCGACACAGGGTCCGCCACCAGCACCACGATCAGCCCACATGACTCAGAATCCGCCACACTGGATCCAACACCGCGACCCCGGTGCGCGATCCACAAACCGTAATCCATGGTGCGGCCACAGAGGCCCTGGATCTGCGGGTGATAAAGCAAAGGGATTCCGGGGAAGGGGGATAGGGATGGAGAAGAGGAAGGAGAAGCTGGAAAGAGAAGCTCCGTGTGTCATGTGTCATAAAATACACCAAGTAACGTTCTGGCGCACTAATTAGCTCTAACTATAAGCTTTATCAAAAAGGAAGGTTTTGAGCCTACTTTTAAACGAACAGATGGTGACTGCCTCCCGAACTGAAAGTGGTAGATTATTCCACAGCCGAGGGGCTTGATGGTAAGTCTGCTTACTGAGGGTCATTCTAGAGTTGTTTTTATATTATTGCTATTCTTCTGGTGTAGTTTTATCTTAATATCTCTCCCATACGTGTAACGGTTAGACCTCTGGCAGTTTCATGTCAGGAAAATGACCATATGCAAAGAAATACAAAAAGTAGCTTGTGCTAGCATAATAAGGAAAAATGCAATTCTACAGGTCTATTGTTGAGTTGACTAGCTTTATAATTGCACAGTCATTATTTAGGGATAGCAGCTCGATAAGTCTGTTACAGTGAATCCATGAGGCGCATATGGCAGCTAGTAAACAGCTTTTAAATGAACGAGGTGGAGTAAAAAGTAAATAAACCTCTGATGTGTATTTGAGTATAATTATGATGTAGTGGTCACTAGCAAGGGTCCTCTGTCTTAAAGCTTGTCAGTATCAATCCGTCTTGCTCAGCCTCTCTATTGCTCTGCTGAGACTTCGGACAGAATGTGTGGAAGCAAAGCCCCTGAATGGTGCTCCAGAGAACTGTGAAATGAAGAATGAGCATTCCGGGCACCTTGTGGTAAACAGAGACTTTATACCTGAATCTTAAAAAAGTCAATATTTCTCTAACAATTATAATCCATAAGCACAACATTATTTTTGCTTTTAGGTTGAACTTTTAGCAGGGGTGAGGACCATATCCACAGCCACACAAAATAAAAATGTTGGCAAAATGTTTTCTGTCTCACAACAGATTCATGGTCTCACATTCTCACAATATTATCTCAGTGAAAAAAACATTTTGACTTATAATATTGCTCATTCCCACATTTTGAAAAATTATTCCTTTTCTAAATTTGTCCTGGCCATAACGGCTCCTTTTTTATGTCTTTTATTTCAGTCTGTTCAAACTGAACAATGACAGAATGATGTTGAAAGGCTGCCTGAATTGAATGTGTGACTGACATGTCAAATAATTGTTGAAATAGTGAAAACTTTATTGTCTCTGTGTGTCTGGTGTCTATCACTGTCACATCATGGCCATTCGAACCCGCAGCTGATGAATACCTGACACTTCTGCACAGTCATTCGACCTGGGAACTAACACAATTTACCATTTCTAACTCAAGACCAAATCCAGTTGTTAGCGAGTGTTTTGTCCAGTCTGAAGGGGACAATCGTTGAAGGAATGAATAAAAGACTATCGTCAGTTCTTTTTCAGTGGTGCTATGCAAGTATTTATGTTGGGGTCATCTGTTTTGGACAGGTGGTATTCATACAGAGCTTTGCATTAATGTTATCGACAAACATGTGTTTCATGAGCTGAGTCAGCACTCGTCAGCAGTGGCACACATGGCATTTCCGCTCCTCCAGATAAATGAGTTTGAAGCGTCTCTTGGGAGCAGCTGAAGAACCCTTGGGAACATGTGTGCATGAGACAAAGCAGACTATACAGGTTTTGGCTATGTTTAAAGTCTGTACATCAGTGGCAGCAGCTCTTCAATCTCTACCCACTTACACTGATCAACCTGCTTAATAAGGTGCATGCAGGTTTCTCATCTCTGAAACAATACTGTCATGCCCATTTACTACAGAGGGGCACTTCCTGGTCCTTGCAGACAATTTTCCAATTCATGCAATTTGGTCTTGTGCACAGAGTTGAACAGATAGTTGGAGCTCACAGTGGTATCTGCATCAGTTTTGATTTTGAACATGTTCAGTATGTGTCGAATCTTTAATGTTTTGTCAGTCGTCAGTGGATCATCATCAGCCTGATCCCAGAAATATGTAGTCATACCCTGTGTACTTTTCCTCTGACCTACCAGAGGAACACATTCAACTGAAGTATGACTTTAACATTGCTTTTGACAGTCAGCAGCTTTTCTTTTCATGATGTGTTTTATCTTCTGTCACATTTGAAACTGCTCTGCTGTCATTTGATCTCCTTGCCTTGTCCAGCCATCTCTTTTACCTCAAGCAGAGTCAGATCTTTGTCCAGGTGACAGTCTCTGTCACCTATTATCCTGTCCCTCAGTTGTCTAGTTAAAATTAGCAAAGAAGTAACAAAAGCATCCACAGTTTAATTTTCCTCTTTTATTTACACTCATATGTCGGATTATCAAGTGCCCCACCATCTAAAGCTAATACAGTTTAATTCAACAGCCGGACACTAAATCCTAGGTTCATGAGTTATTTTGTGTTTGGAGAAGGTATTTTTTGCCAGTGTTGACTCTTTACAGGTGATTCTATCATTCTCTCCATCCCGTTTATATCGAAGAGTGAATGCTGAAAAACAGAAACACCTCTAGCAAAGTGCAAAACACAGCAGCTGGCACCAGGAACAACAGGGGACACATGGTGGGAGTTGTGGTGGTGGACGGTGTGTGGAAGGTGCACAGAATACATGATGATGACCTTACTCAGCAGATCTGTGGAAATGGCACAGAAAGAACAAAGCTAAGTAAAATGAACACAGCCTTCAAACAGAGTGAACAAATGCATGTGTAGTTGTTTTTAAATATGAGGTACTTGAACACTAAAGCAATGGAGGACATACTACACAGGGAACTTAAAAATAGTTTCCCTAGTATCATGCTAAAAATGCTGAGGTCCCCTTAATCCAATCTGATCTCTGGTTATACAGATGTTAAAATGGTAATTCTGTCTGGTTGTGTGAAGCTCTACATTCAACCCACTGTTGTGTGTTTTCCCAATCACAATGTCCGTGTGTCAATTCTGTAAAAAGTACACCTCATTAGTATGTGCTCCTCTGGTAAAAAAAACTGAGTGAAGAGAGTGACCATCAGAGAGTGACCATCTATATCTGATGATGATTCATTGACAGCTGACAAAACATGAGTGAGTCTATACACATCGTGTGAAGCATATATGATTCTGTGTGATGAATTTACTCCATAGTTTTAGAGATGACTATTTAGTTTGCGTTGATTGGAGAATACAAAAGATTGACCATCTGTGCTTTTACTTTCTCATCACTGCAGTCAGTGATAAAGTAAAAGTGTGAATGCAACACAGTTTCAGTCTGCTACTTCTGCTGGGAGAGAGAGCTCTTGACTTTCTTCTAGGAATGAGAGGACACAGTCTTTGTCAGTGTAAAATTACACCAACTCTATGTTCCCTCCTGAGTTGATCAAAAGTGTTGACCTTCTTTTCTCCCTGGTTTCCTGCTGTTTGCCTCTGAACAGATAAACTGCCTCTAAACTTCCTCATGCAGCTTTTGAGGACGAGAACAGAACTTTAGTGCTGACACCACTTTATTTTTTTTAAGTATATAAATTGATATGTGTGTGTGTGTGTGTGTGTGTTTGTGTGTGTGAGTGTGTGTGTGCGCATATTTAACACGTTTAGGGATTCATGGCTGACACCTGTAGTTTGATAAATAATAATCTAGATGAAAATATTCAAATATGAAAACTCTAATTATTAATTTAGACGTCATTATTGGTCTAGCACTGCGATTTATTCAATTGATTTATGATTTCTTTAAATTAAAAAACAAATGATAGCAAAACTAATCATAATGTCTTCTGAACTCTACAATATTATTATTTATATAAACAAAGAAATTAATATTTAGATTACTGTAATTATATATTAGATATTTTGTCTGTTTTGTTATTCCTGTTATGTGTGTTTTTTTTTCTTGTGTGTTATGCTGTGATTGTTGTCTCATCATGGACACACTGAGGCGAATTCAAAACAACCAAAGTGTGTCTCAACAAAGTATTGAATCTTGAATCTTTTTGTTTGTTTGTTTGTTATTGTTGAGACACCTGTGATCTTTGTTCCCTTCAGCCTCAACATGTGTCACGTTATATATCATGACAGCTTGTATTATCCTTTTATGTCAGCGATCTTCAACAGACCTCAGGGGGTTGACTTTGTTATAGTAATTGGACAGGCTGATTAAAACATATGGAGCAGTGTTGCTTTTAATGAGGTCCTGATGAGAATGGGAACATTTTGGGTAAAAGTAATGATACTGACATTACGAACGCCTCACCCTTTGGCTAGAGTTCAATTACATGGAGTTATATGATGTGTTGACTGCCTTCCAGACACCATTATGTGGTGATGGAGAGCAGATGAACCAAAGAGTAGCATCTGCCAGTTTGTGTGTGTGTGTGTGTGCATATGCACAAGTTTCTATGGCTGTTAAGAGGAATTTTGACTCAATGCCATTGATGTACCGCAAATTTAGCTCCTCACTGCTTCGAAAGGGCTTTTCCCAGGGTTCATAATTAGGTCTAGGTTAGATTAATGTTTAAGGCTAGGCATTTAGTTGTGATGATTAAGGTTAGAGTTTGGTGCTATAGGGAAGTGTCGTAAGAACTAGAGAACGAGAAATGTGTGTGTGTGTGAGTGTTTGTGCAATGTGTTTTTGTGGTTGTGAGGACAAAGTTGGGATCAACAATACTTCAAAGGGCTTTTTAAAGGTTAAGACTTGTTTTTATTAGGTTTTATTGGGTATTAGGTTTAGGTTTTAGCAGGTAGATGTGGTGCTGAAGGTTAGGATTTGAGTCCAGGGAATGCATTATGTCAGTGACTGTCCTCCCAACTAGAGAAATACCCATTTTGTGTGTGTGTCTGTGTGTGTGTGTGTGTTTTCAGCCAAACACTTATGCTCTGAAAGCCAAAAAATGAACCCTTGTGTTGTTCATGAGTTTATTACGAGGCGATCCCTCCTGCGAATGTGAGTACATTCATGTTGTACAATCTGCTCATATATAATATGTTTTGAACGCTCAGCCTCTGCAGCACCTAAGCATATAGTGTGATTGCATGGTGAAGACTTGGACACGGACCTTCCGAAGCCTGGCGCACGTCACTCTTCTCCCTGAGCTGACTGCGTAATGGCCAAATTGAGACACAATAATGGCTGTGGTGGAATTCAATTTCCTGATTGTTTTTTTTTTATGATTATAATTACAGTATGTCCACATGGTGAATGGATTACGTTTAACATTATGCAGTTGAGAACCCTTACATCAAGAGGCAAAATAAATGACCTGGCATTTCCATAATGACTGACTGTAACTGCACAAGTCCTTTTTGTCATTTATATAGGCTGTCATTCCGGCTGCTCCTTCAGCATACAAATCCATTATTTCCCCTTGAAAACTCATAATTCATAAGCTCTTTACAGCGGATGGGAATTACAGAGGCTGCACCCGTTCTTTGTGCAATTTCCTGATCAGGAGTGGCCTAGTTTTGAAAGTCAAAAACAGTTTCAGAAGCGTTTATTCTTCCAACTTCCTGAGATTCCTTCAGTGACTTTGAAAAGAGTCACTTTGTCCGTGTGTAATGGAAAGTTCAGATCACACAGAGTGCCCGTTCACTGGGGTTTTTTCTGCACACTCCACTTAGCCATGACTTGTCACACCGCTGCCATGAGCCCGGCCTTTGTGTCGCTCTGCCTTCTCCAGGGTCCTATCTTTTCCACCGCGCCACCATTTGATCATCACCTGCTGTTTGTCTCTGGATACGAGCTGAGGGGGGATGGCAGATCATCTTCCTGCCACTAGGGGGCAGAAGTAATCCGTATGTCATGTTCTGTGTAATCTGGTGCCTCCCATCAAATTTAGGACAGGAGGTGGAGCAGGGAAAAGATGCCTTTAAGCTCCACTGCCTCAGTGGATCCAGATGCATGCAGGGAGGGTCCGCTGCTCCCAAGGTCAGCCATCTGAGGACCAGCACTGACCGCAGCTTCTCTCCTTTCCCACTGACGACCACTGATCTAATTGGCTATGGGTTGCCTCCGCGACACTGAGAATGAAACTGTAGCGAACTGACAGCCCCTATGGACTATATTATGTGAAGCTTTTTAAAGGTCCCATATGGCAATTGTGAGAGGTGGGGTTGAGGGGGAGTTCTCCCTCTTCTCTTTCATTAGCCCTGTCTGATGTTGTGGGTGAGATGTAATGTGATGGCGAAGTGCAAGTCAACATCCCCTCTCTGGTGGTAGCTGTCAGATCACCACCAGGCTAAATCAGCTTAGTCATGGATATTGCGTTCTCTCTCTCTCTCTCTCTCTCTCTCTCTCTCTCTCTCTCTCTCTCTCTCTCTCTCTCTCTCTCTCTCTCTCTCTCTCTCTACTTTTAAATAATCAATTAATTAACATTAAAATGAACCTGGTCTGAAACCATGAAAACAATAAATAAATAAAAGTAGAAAGAGCATTTTGTGAAGAAAAAAATTATTTGAAGTGAACTCGCTTCAGGACAGCACTCTCATCATCAATCTTTTAGGTCTATAGTTCAAATGCAGCATTAGATTTAATGTAGCAGGGAAAAAATTGCTTTACAAGTTGAATAAGTTTTTGGAACTATGGAACCTTTACTCCTTCATCCCCACCAGTGATGGCACTGTCAGGAAAGAGCCCCCTTTAATAACTCTGAGGTTAAGGTTAGGGTCAGATAGGGCTGCCATTTCATGTTAATTGTGATTTTGTTAGACGATTGTTATTAAATTCAGTACACGCTTTAGGATTGAATGTGTTAAAACAGTGTTAAATACATAACATAAAGCTGTGGAGTACAAAAAATTAAAATAACTTCTGTTTAGGATTTTTAATAACTACTTTGGGGCGGCTGTCGCTGAGTGGTAGAGGGGTTGTCCTCCAAACCTGAAGGTCGGCAGTTCGATCCTGGGTCTTCCCCATCTGCATGCTGAAGTGTCCTAGGGCAAGGTGCTGAACTCCGATTGCGCTATATAAATACAAAACCATACAAAACCATTTACTTTCTGAGCTCAGCTTAAATCCTCACATGAGAAGATTTTGATGCTGGACCTGTAGCTGATTCTTTCTGCAGCACCTCCAGCCATCACTGTTTCTCTCAGTGAAATCAATGCTGCTTCATTTATCATCAAGCTCACAATGATAATATTAGCATGCTAATCACATAATAACCATTAACTCAGCAGTGAGCAAGTTCCGTCTTTTCATTTTATCTTTTGGTGGACCTGAAATTACTAAATTAACATGGCGTCTAATTACAAATTACATGATGACTTCAAAGTTCACAAAGGTCCTTGTCATCATAAAGCAAACTACTACTGAGAACTACACAACAGTTTGTTGCTCAGACTATGATATATGATGGGTTTACTAGAGCTGCAAATAAAATTAAGAATGTTTCTCTACAAGAGGCAGCAGTGTCGTATGGGTACTTATTTAACTGCCAGCTTGGCTAAGACAGGACAGAGTAAGAAATACTGACCCATTACCTTGCAGCCTGCCCTCTGAAATTTACAAGAAAAACACTGAGGCCCTTTTGCCAAGAATTATATCTGAAATCATGTTGAGGGGGTCAGAGAAGATTTATCTTTTCTTGCCCTCCTACTTGTTTGATTTCCACTTTGTTTTATGTGTGAGGGTTCTGAACTGTTGGCTGTCGGAGAGTTCGATGGCTATTTGAAAGGAGATAATGGTCTTTATTTGCCAGTGCAATTGCGAGTGGGCAGTGACAGCCGGGAGAGGGTGGTGTGGGTTTCAGTGTGGACACTGTGAATGTCAAGCAATGTGCACTGTGTTATTTATACTTTCATATCAACTTGGATCTTCCCAACAGCTACAAACCAACCTCCTCGGAACCTTTGCCTGTAAAGGTTGTATTTAAAAGAAGCTTGATGACATTTGATTTCAGTTTATGTGTGAAACTGTGCTCGCTTTAGCCTTTTTGAAGTGTTCTATTAAACAATGTAGGGCCCACAAGTATTTGCTTGGGCCTTGAAATGACAACTGTTTTAACATGGCAGACTATCTTTCGAACTGGAAGATCAAAACCTTACCAAAATGAATAATGAATGAAATAACAGATAACTTAATTGTTTTGCCTATGCCTATCGCTATTGCATTACTGTACTGAATAGCACAGATGGTGACAAAGAATAGTAATGATGACAATATGTTATATGTTGGTGAAAGTATCTGAAGCTTATTATTTTTACTTCATATTTATGTCTGTTCTGTTGAAAAGGGCTTCTTCCTTCATTCGTCCTCCCTGGTGCTGCAGGAAGCGGTCCCACATGTCTTGTATGTTCTCAAGCTAAGGTCATGCACTAAGGGGAAAAAATAAGGAAACACAGACGAGCATATGCAAAAACAGAAAGAAAAATGAGTGATGTTTTTCCATCATTCATATAGGTGATATTTTCTTTTGCCTTAGCCCCAGTGGAGAGGGCAAACACACCACAATCTGTCTGATACCCACCATCTGTCACCAAGTGCATCTGTGGACGTGAACTCTCAGGAAGTACCTCCACCAGGCTGCACACTGAGTACACGGTGCCACTGTTCTCAGGACGAATCCATCAACCTGTCAATCTGCATTTATTCACTTTATTCAATGATTTATTTAAATGAATGATTTTAAATGCCTAAACGTACTCTGATGTATTATGACATGGATCAACTACGGCAGATTGAAATCAATTCCCAACACAGGACACCAAATGAAGAGGTGTATTGAGTTAAAAGTGTTAAACAGCATAGCTTGTCAATATTAACAGTCATTATTTTTCATGAGAAGGTGGAAAGGAGCTTTTATCTTTTACCGATGACAAAATGAAAAACAATCAACTGTCTTATTCAGCTTGACAATAGAACCATGGGTGAAGTTTAGTGCCACTGGCACAGGCCATTGGCTGCCATGACAATCTTTCATATTTAAACACTTTCCCGTCTGTGTACAGTGCCCGGAGGTGCACTCCTGTTCAGCGCTCTACTCAGATGTGTACTTGACTGCAAGTTTAAGTGGTGGATTGTTCGGCAAATGGACAATTTTATATGATAAACTATGCCTTCAAGAATCGGTCTTAACAAGAATTTACTATGAGCAAATAATGAAATGTAACAGAAAGTATAATTAATAGTAGTGTCTCTCCAAAGCTGATAGTCAACAGGAGACAGTTTAAATTGTTAAAAAATGTCTGTCATGGCTGCTGCCAGATAGCTTCTGGCTTCTTAACAGCTTCCTCATCAGTTTCTGAGTCCAAGTCCCAACCAGAAATCTGAAACATCTGACTTGCTAAATAAAGTAAGTGTATAAAAATCATACAACCATCCCCTATAAGCCAGTGAATTTTGTTTTATGTTATTACTCCTTCAGTGCTCTCAGAATTTGAATCCTTGCTTGTTCTGTATATAATCTTAAAAGTATAAACTTAAGGTTGTCTGTTTGTTTTACCATATTTTTACCTTTGACTTTTGACGAGTCAGCCCCTGATGATAACTAATGCTGCCCTCTGCTGGACTCGGGTGAACCGCAAGCACCCCTTCAGCGTGTACTCTGCTGTAATTTCAGCAGGACAATCGACTCATTTCAAATCAGAGCAACAGGCTAGTTTACTAGATCTTCTGGTGCATGTGTCCTGAAGAGTTTCCGTGAGAGCTGTGAACGCCTCACGCACCACAGCATTACACACTGTGAAGGGCTCTGCTGAAGGATTCACCCTGGATATTGAGTCGTTTCATGCTTCATACTTTTACTCTCTACATGTGTCTGCCAGCAAAGTCTGCTGGTTCCCTTCCCCTTGCCACATGCAAAGTCTGCTGGTTCCCTTCCCCTTGCCACATGCAAAATGCAGACACACAGGAGGGAGGTGTGTGACAGTTTGTTTATGCAGTGACATCAGAGGGACAATCCAGCCTGCCTCAGCATGACTGTAATACATGAAAGGCCACGGCGGCAGTGCAGCACGGAGAAGGTGACTTGTGTTAGTTCACATGCTGTTTATCAGTAATAAAAAGGTAAATGTGAGGGTGTCGGCCAGCGAGTCACCCGCCATACAAACAGGTGCTATACAAAGGATTCATGTGCTGCACGTCTGAGTCTTTGCCTCCAGCTCAGTGTGAAGCAAGTGGAGCTTCCAAGACCATTCGTTTGTGCTCGCATGCTTCAGAACATTCGACTTATTTTACCACAAAACTAACATGGCGTCTAAAGTGCAGATCACAAGTTATTAAGACTTCCATGTGCGTGCCGCGTGCGTTGAGGATTTGCATGAGTGGAAGCTTTGATTTAATTCTCGGCTTCACACGCCATCCATCTGTGCTCGGGAAGCTTCGTCTTATTAGACATGTGAAGGTAACATATGCTACGGTGCTGTCACATGGGTCGGTATGTTCACACCCACGCCCTGATTGGGTAAACATCATTGTACTACAAACCTGTCTTTGCCCTCGGGTAGTGTTCTCAACCTACTGTTAATGAGCTCTCGTTTGAATTTCAGTTGTTGCCATGCAATAAAGACATGTTGTGTCTTTTATGGATATGCACATGGTACTTCACTGATGTTATTTGAATTTAGGGAGCCCCAATTATGCTCCATTTTAAAGGTAATATGTCATAGCTCTGGTCGTATGTTGAAGCTCCTCTCATTCTCCAGTTAGGATCTGACCTATTTTCAATGATAACTCTCAACTGAGCTGGCCCTGAGCAAAACCCAACAAATGTAGCAATGCCCTTCCACATAGGCAGCAATTTAGTAACCATAATTATTAATGACCATTATTTGTATCTTTTTTTTGTAATACACTTCGAGACAGTGTAAACAGCAGGAGGCAGTGTATGGTGCTTTGCTTCTCTGTACGGCAGACATGTAACTTCCTCATTGTGCTGAGCAGGGCTGAGTAAACACCTGTCACCTCCCCCACTCCTTTCTCCAGGTCAGTGAATACATCTCAACAATGACTTTAGGAATACCTCCTTTGCGGTGCTTATGAGCCAAAATGGCACAGTTACTCATCTCGTCATGGAGGTAAAGAATCCCCAAATGTTCCAGTAATTTTCACCACATGCTACTTCCTCAGTGTTACATTTCTTTCTAGATAACTGTTTAGTTTAATGCATTCCAGTATCAAACACTTTGTAAGGTGCAGTCCTCAGCTCATGCAGTTTTACTGAACTGAGCCTTTACTGTGCTGCTCTTTCAGGTTTTCTCACCTCGAATCAGGTGAAATAAATTGAAAATAATCAAAGATGTTTTCATTCAGGTAGTCAGGTACATGTAAAACTGTGTCAGTCAAAGGATCGAAGATTGACGGTGTATTCGCACACTGTCCTATTTCCCATTATGTGAAGCTGTGGAAAACTTTGGTTCATGTAGCCTGACGTTGTCAGACTCACAATTCTAGTCAGAATGTGAGTCTGAGACCGCTCTATTGGGCTGTGATTATGGGGCGTGTTTCAACTGACCAGGAAATACAATTCCTCTTCGCTCAATTGGATAGACCTACAACCAATCAGAGCAACGTAGTATGTGACGTATGCTAAGCAACGCATTGTGAGTTATTTACTAACGCCGGGTTCACACCGGACGCTTCAGCGCAGCGCCAAGCCTTAAATTACAGCTGGCTCCCATTAACTCCCATGTTAAAACTTTGTGCCGGTCACACGGGAGGCTGAAGCACCGCGAGGCAGCCTTGGCGCAGCGCGGTGCTTCAGCCTCCGGTGTGACCGGCACAAAGCCGTGCAGCGAGTCTATTTTTTGCACTAGACGCGAGCGTATCGCACCAGGAAACACACTGTAAAACGATTTAAAACGATATTGATGACATATTTTATATGATATAAATGATCAAATTCAACCCAAGGGCACTTTGATGATGTGGTTGATTACGTTACCATTGATCATCTGTCCATCATCGTATAAAGCCCGCCCTGACAATCTGATTGGCCCGGTCGGGGATAATTTCTCCTCAACGGAGCGACTCCAGACCGAACTTCCCGACCTCAAATGTTGTGGGCGGGGCTAAGTTCGCCTGGCATCCAGGCTAGTGTTCATGTTCTCTGATGTTGGAATGTGGAAAAAATATGGTCGCTGTAAACAAAGTTTGGAAATGTATTCATCAATGTGGGATATTAGACAACACTTTTTATGGGATACATTTTTGATGTCATATTCTGAAGCAAAAATACATTGGGAAAGGTTATTTTTGAAAGTTCAAAATCTAATAAAAAAGGTTTTGCAGTAAACAAAGGTATGTAGCAGACAAGCTCCCTGTTTGAACTACAGACATGCGTGAGACGCGGCAGATCAGTGATGCAGCCAAGGCTTCCGTAATGTTTTGATTTCTGAAAAAAGAAATCCCATTTCTGCTAACATTATGCTCAGACACATTTTTAACGATTCAAATTTATCCATATTTTCCAAGTGCATCAGTTTGTTTACCAGGGTTGAAACCTTAAAATGAAAGGTGAATTTTTATTTAGAAATGCAGGTTGCACACCTGCACTCCTATTGCAGTCTTTGATTTCAGAGTTGAGTTTACAACACCCACTTTTCAGAGATTTGCCCACACATTCGTGAGGTTTTAGCAGAGTTGTGCTGCAGCTCTGAGCTGAAACTCCGACAATGATGGTCTGAAAAAGGTCTGGATGCAGAAGAAAGGAGAATTTACTTAAAACCTCTTGTTTGCGCTCCGCTAAAGAACCGCCCCATGACATATGTCGTATACCAGGTTATTTGAAACCTCTTTCCGTTATGTGCATGATAATGAAGAGCAAAGAAAAAGGCTAATTAATATTTTTTAATTAATGTTTAAAATGTAGATGTTAATCATGAAAAATCTGTATTGGCAAAAAAGTGGTGTTGGCCGCTAGCGATTCAGGTGACAAAATTGTAACATTCACAATAGAAGTTACTATATAAAGCTGATTGTAAAGTGATGAAGCTTATTTGTTTATCAGTGATGATGTCAGCAACTCACTAGATGATTTTTGCAAACTTTCTTATTTGTCTTTCAGACTTGAGATGGTGATGACACAGAACTGGTTTTGTTTGGAAAAAAGAAAATAGTAACTTGTGTATATTATCTTATTATGGAATTTTGAATTGACTGCATAAATTTGAATACAGAAAGAACGGGGAAATGCAATACTAAATATTGATGATCCTGCTGAGCGGAGCTTCGTTGAACAAAAGATGTCTCATTCTTTCTCATGTTTCACAGTTTACTTACAGTTTTCCAAAAATGTACCTCCTGAATAATCTCTCATTGGCTGGTCATCTATAGAGGAAATTTTATTTTGGCGTATTACAGACTTTGTCAAAACTCTCATAGAGCAAATTATTGAAATTTGTATATGTAATAATATTACCATATATTCCTCAATTATAATAGCCTTTAAAGGGACTCCATGGTTTAATTTCCACCTGATATTAACTCTGTAGCTGGACAATGATTTATGAATCACAAGTACTTTCATTTACATCTGGCAGCAATCTCAACAGTTGGCGATTAGAAAAGAGAGCAAGGGCAAAACAGTGCAATGCATTTAAAACTAAACATCATACCGTTGTACAATTTGCAGTATTAGCTGCAAAATGTGTTTAGTTCTGCTACTTCTTGGCCTGAATTTAGTTTTTCAAACCGACTTTAGGGAATTGAAAAATGTTAATATGATCGATTTCCACTACAATGATGATAGTAATGATGCTGGCCACAGATAAGATATTTCAGCTATTTTATCATCAACAACAATTACCCAGACAAGTAGGACAATTAACTCAAACTTAACCTAATGTCGCTTCTGACACTGACTTGAGATAATGGTATAATGTTATTAGAATTATTTGACCCTGACAGAAATGTCTCTTGACAACACTTTCATGCTTCTGCATCGTGGCTACTACGTAAGTACGCATGTAGCCTATGCAGGGGGCCGAGCATTCAGAACAATGGCGAGTTTTTCTGAACTAAGTGGATCCAAGTGGATCCAAGTGGATCGTGTTGGAGCTGGAACTGATAGATGTTGAAGAGCAAATCCTTGTCTCAAAGAATTCCAACGAAGAAAAGAAAGACATTGTCCTTGTTCATTCCTTCAACACAAATTAAAAATGACAGCGAGTCTGCTAGAAATGTGTGATTACTTCCAAGCATAATTACATTTTTAGAGAAGTGCATTTCAGGATACGGCTTAGAGCTCTGCTTAGTTTACTCGTCTATGCATAGGCTATTGTGCATTTCAGATTTTTTTTCTTTAATGCAGTAAAGTCTGCATTTAGATCTGACCAGGAGTAATTACTCTATAAACATTTTTACCAGCTGCCCTGTGACAGTCATTTTCAAGCAGGAGACTCATATTTTCCACCCTTCCCTTCCAACCTAAATGTAGCAGGAGAAGGCAGATGAGCAGATGTCATCTTTTTGTCCAGTCATATATCCCATTGCATTTACCCCCTCATTAATAATTAGCCTGTGATGGTGCAGAGGGCCTTAATCATGACAGAGTGAGCGAGAGAAACAGATTGTGATTGATGGGTGGTGTGCCTGCTGAGACGTGGGTGGAGGAGACGGTAATGGCACACACAGCACGCCAGCAGATGGTTGGTGATACAGAGCTGCAGCCTTGCTCCTGATTAAGTTGATTAGCCTGATAAGTAAAAAATGTGTTGAATCTGGCACCTTGTCTGCAACTGATTGATTTTTCCTTCGTATGTTCATCACTTATATTTCAACGTTCAGGAATGTGTGCTGATTTCGCTGTGCTCGAGCAAGAGCCAAACCGTCAGTGGTGCGTAAAGAGGTGATGTCAGCTGCCTCCTGTCTATCAAGTCATTTTTCACCATGTGAAGAGTAATCTTAAGTCATGGATGACTTATATTAGCAGAGAATTGCCATCTGTCAAACACATTATTATGGTTCTAATTTGCAGCCCAGTATGACCAGTGGACACATTGGTAATTGATAAAAAAAAACTAAACAATGAGGCTAAAAGCTGCGAAGAGCAAGGGGGACGACAGATACACGTATTTATAATGATCAGCCAATCTATACTCAGTGATGACACAGTGGAAATATGTCATTAGAACCAGCAAATGAATTAAATTGTTCAGATAGTTCGCTGTGTGAGTCCAAGTTGTTGTCAATTGTATCCTGTTAATTTAATTTATCATTAAGATGTGTGTAGAACTCGACTGAAGACCAATTTGAAAACTGGATTGACTGGACAAAGTCTGAAAGACACAAACCTGTATATGAGGACTCACAATTTACACTGAATGTCAGTATTAAAAAAAAACTAATCGTGAAATCCGAAGAACTCTGCAGACCTTTCTGATGTAATTATGGTGATGCATTGATCAGGGCTAGGGTGTACAATCATATCTAAGGGCTTGTCCCACTTGAAAGTCCGGACCATAGTCCAGACCAAGGTCAATGTCTTTCTTGAAGCCTATACAATTGATCTGGTTATTATTGGTTTCACATTGTAATTTAGGGAGCAGACTAAAGACTTTTGAGCATCTAGTTATCAGACAAATTGTGGTTCAAGACATTTTTCACACTGGTTATTTGGGGTCAGAGTAAAGTAAAATGTCAAAAGGTCAGGGTAAAATCATTACCATAATGAAAAAGTTTAAAGGCGGCATCATGCTATGGAGGATCTTCTCAGCAGCAGGGACCGGGAGACTGGTCAGAACTAAGGGAAGTATGATAGCATCCAAATACAGAGAGAGGTCTTTAGGAAAAATGAGATTGTCTCTTCATTGTCTTCTTTCTTCTTGTTGAAAACATTTTTATCTTTTATTTCTCAACTTTGACAGAGAGCTTTTTGCGTTGTTTTACCCTCTTGCCGCTAAGTGTAGCAGATTGCATTGCTCAATGGGGGAAACACTAGTTCTGCAGTAATTAGTTCTGCATGAAACCTACAGGTAGGAACTAAAGCAAAATGGGAACATAAAACTAAGCACTGACTGACAACGTGAGGCGTTAACAGACAGGGTTTGAAAACCTTTCAAAGTGATGGTTAGTGTCTCTACAGCCTCTTGCACCCCAGTCCAGTTGGTTCCACATATTGGTAGATAACTGTATGAGCAGTCACAAGCTGTGTCCCTCTAAAAACTATTCTAATGTGAAACGCTGTGTGGCCTAAAGCTGTGATTGATTTGTGATCATTCTTCATTGAGGCACTGTATGTGACTGAAATTTAGTTTTCAATGATTTGCTGTCACAATAGCAAACATAATAGAAAAGACGAAATAACTTTCATGAAACATGTTTTTAATAAATGTACTTAACTCATTAAACTTGATTATCTTATTTTAACACCTTTTGCCCGGATGAACACAACTGACTGTTGATATATCACAGAGTGGTGAAATATTCTTAAAACATCAAGCAAATTCGAAGTGTAATAAAGTTAAAGTGCTCGAGGCAGGATTTTAGCAGTGCTGTGCAGTAATGCAGCAACATCTGTTAAGTTTGCCGTAATAGTCTGATGTTCAGAGCAGTTGTTTCTGCAGTTTAAACTCTCCTCTGTGCCCCGCTGGCATCACATCAAATCCTGCCAGAGCCTCCTCCGCTGCCCTCCCTGCTGCTGCTGTAGGAAACCTTTTCTCTACACCTTTAAACAAATTTGTCAAAAGGTGAGCAAGTAACATTAAAAATAGAATTGACCCTCATTGTGCTCAGTAGTGAGCCGCTTTATATAACACTTGGGGCTGCAAGCAGAAGCTATTTCATTATGATGTTCTTATTTCCTAATACCTGCTGGCAACATGGTACCACCAGCATCCAATTTGCAAATAAATGTATTCTATTTTATTGGTGTATTGTGAGGAGGATTTATTGTGAGTGGTTCAGCATACAGACTTAAGCACAGTCTGACTCTGTTATGGTATTGCTCTCATCAAAGGTGGTTCTTTATTATGAATGTTTTTAACCAGCAGAGCCCAAACACAAACCTGAATAGCAGATCAGGCAACCTGGTTTTATGGTGCTCAGATATTTTACTAAGTCTGATGCAAACAAAGTGCTGCTTGTAAAAAGGATATCAGGGATGAGAAAGCAGTTTGAGGAGCTGAATAATGCAAGAAGCTGTGAGTGATCACACCCTGTGCGAAATTCTTAAAATATTCCTACTTCTAGGGGTGCACCGGTGCGCTCAGATCAATGTGCCTTATTTTTGTTTTATTCTCCCTGTAAAATACAAAAACTGCACGGCACAGTGGTGGAACTCTGTGTTGTTGAAAGTATCAAAAAGATGAGACATTACAAGAATAGGATTCATGGCTCTTTAAACCCTTTGTCTGGATTCAGAGCTAACCAACATGCTTTAAGTCTTCAACGTACAGAACACACAGATGAAAAATCTGGAGTTGACCTTCAGTATGTAAAACATATTTTGTGGAATATCTTCTATTAAATAAAGTCAGGAAAATGTCATGTTGTTAACATTGTAAAGGGTTGAAGTCATTGACAGGGGATTGGTGATAGAAAGGGAATGGTTGGAATTAAAAGGCAGGAAGTAATTTATTATTTCCTGCCTGCCTACTGATTTGGCCTGTTCATCAACATTTGTAATAATTGGAGCAGAAGCAGTGAATGCAATACAGTTTGTGGAGGCTGTTAATGATACTTGAAAAATGAAAAAAGTAAATCTGAATTTATTTACTGGTGCCAGAAATCTTTGTCTTTGTCTATGTAAGTGTTGCACGGTATCCCGATAGTAGAAAGGTATCGGGATACCCAGCCATTTAACATGTTAAGATACCATTATGATCTACAGGGTTTTAGTAAGAGCCGTATATTTCCTGTGTGCTAAACAAAACTTTACTCCACTACATGCAGGTATGCCTGCAGTGCTGACCCAGGACATGCATGGCTGAAAGTTCAAGTATGAGCAATGCTCTCGCCGACGCTCCAAGGTGTGTAGACAAAACCGATGCAAGACACAAAATATGCAAATATTTCTGTTACATCAGACAGTGAGGGCAAGACTACAGACACGATGAGACCGTCTGCACTAAATGTTTCAAAGCTGTCCATACCAAGGGAGGCAACACGTCGAACCTTGCAAAACACCTTGCATTCAGACATGCAAGAGCTGTATGACGACTTCAAAAAATGACAGGCTAGTGATGTGATATATAACATATGTACATCATATCCAACCCCAAGCCAAATACGAACAAGTGTTATTTATTTCGTAATAAGTAAACATTTTCATTATCGGCGCTTATATACTCATGTGGCTAACATGCTAACGCAATGTTTGAACTAACGTTAGCAGCATTAACTTTACTTTAGCCACGAAGCTGCTTAAATCAGCCATTCACAAGTATGCAGATTAACACCAGTAACCATCGATTTAAACTGAGTCAGTATTGGTAATGGCAATCATCATGGCATGTCGATTTTTGTAGATAATTATTTCCATTACTAGAATGCACTCCACAGAACACACACCAAGGAAGTGTATTGATAAACGCTGTTGTATAAGTTCAAAGTAAGTAGCCTAATATTTTGGTAAACTGTCCATAACTACCGCAATCTCAAAGTAAAGTATACAACAGGAAGCGTCAGATCAATGTAAAAGTAAAAACTTAAATAACTGGTTATGACCTTAATCTTTAAAGTAATCCAAATAATCCAAATATGCTAAAAGGCTCAACAAGGCAGTGGCAGAGTTCATCTGCATGGACCAGATGCCGGTATATGCAGTTGAGAAAGCAGGGTTCAGAAACAATGTACACAATCTGGACAAAAGGTACAACATCCCCTAGAGGCATTTCTTTATGTATAATGACATTCCCAAGATGTATTTTGAGACAAGATCTTCGATCAGTGCAGTGCAACAAAGCAAAACTTCTCCTGAACCACATACATGTCTGTAACGGCCCAGTTCATAAAAAAATACTGAAAAATGCAGTGGTGCTTAGGATCGAACCGCCGACCGTCAAGTTAGACGACCACTCTACCCCTCAGCCACAGCCACCCGTACAAATTTCCAATGTATGTTTAGCTTCTCAATTCCACAATATGTTTTGCAGAGAAGCTGCTGCTGCAGCACAGTCTTTGATTTGAATATGGCCGTAAATAAGACTATTGCCTTGCATAAAAGTATACCTGTATACTCACATAAATATAAGCACTATGCAGTATGAAGCCATGCATCTTCCGCCCCTGCAAATGTGCCACAATAAAATCCCCAGATTAAAATTCACAGATTAAGTCATTCGAAACTCTGGAGTGCTTTTATTTTGAAAAGTATACAGAAAGGGTTGCAACCATTTATGTTTGAGATATAAATTCCCAAATTTAAAAATGTGACCAATATCACTGTGTTAAAGTTTAAAGTTAGCTCCAGTATGCTATGTACCCACGAAGGTGACTACTATCACTGTGTTAAAGTAACACAGTGAACCATTATAGCATACTGGAGCTAACTGTAAACTTTAACACAGAGATAGAGTAACACAGTGATAGTAGTCACATTTGTGGGTACATAGCATACTGGAGTTAACTCAGCAAACTTTAAATGGAATAATTTAGCCAAAGATATAATAAAACACGAGCCCCAAATTGCTGTGCGAGTGTAACACAATGCACTATATGAATGTACATGTATGTTTGAATGATGATCTGTAATGTAAAACACTTTACAAATCAGAAGAGTTCAGTTCATTTTCATGTATTAAAACTTTAATTAGAAGAATCACAGCATTGTGAAGTTTAAATTTGTTTTATTCTATGCAAGTTATGTGTAAACAACTGATGATTTATATGATCGAATTAATAAATATATATTCAATTTTATTATATTATATTTATTTTGTATTCCTTATAGTTTATGTGGTTTAGTATGTTCTTATAGTTTCATATTTTGTCCAGTTTGCATATACAGTATATGTATGTATGTATGTATAGCAGAGGAAAACTGACTTAAAACTGACGGTTAAGTGACGACTGACTTCAACGTTCTGTTTTCCTTTAATCTGAGCATCTCATATCAAAGGACAAACAGCATGTTGAAGTCAGGTTAAGTGATGACTGACTTCTGTTTTTCCTTTAATCTGAGCAATCTTGTTTTTCCTTTAACCTGAGCAATCTCATATCAAAGGATACAACAGAACTTTGAAGTCTGTCTTTGGATTTGCCTTGAAGACAACTACGATTTATTTGAAATCTGTTCTTGCACCTGAACTCGTTTTTTGCTCCTGAACTTGTTTCTTAGGATTTGCCTTGAAGACAACTACGATTTATTTGACTCAACATGATCCCAAAACAAAAGAAAAACGTGGAATTAACTTCCAAGCCAGCTCCTCTTATGCTGGGAGAGAAGAAGACGATGTTCCGGTGGCCCCGTGACACGGAGCCGGTTGTGGAATATGACCAAAATGGCCACTAAATCCAAAATGGCGGGCTTCCTGTTTGTTTAAGCATATCTATCCAAGAGACTTATTTCTTTGTTATGAAAAGACACATGTCACTATCAATTTGTAGATGTAGACCAATCGTGGTGCCGGGGCTCCTCTTTAGAGGGCGCTAGTCAGTTTTTTGCCACGCCTATTCCTTAAAACCATCTGAATATCTTCAAGTGGGGGCTGTTGATACACAAATGTAGTTTGAGGGCGATGGAACCATGATCACGGAAGTTACAGCGATTTCATGTGTCATGGCGAGCTGATGAACTTTGATGACACGCCATTAATAATCCGCATGATGAAAAGTCACAGTAATCTTATGCCTACATTATCAATATCTTGATACCCATTTGACACAGTTTGACATGGTTTTGCAAAGTGGATGAGGAGAAATACATCCAAGTGTAAGACGTACCAAAAACAAGACATTTCCTGCTGCCACCAGGGGGCGCTGTCATTTTAAGTCACAATTTCTGTATAGATGTCTTCAGGTTGCGACTCTTGTCTTACATGTCTAGTTTGCACTCGATTGGACCAAATATGTCCAAGATACAGAAGCCCATGTTTTGATGGCATGTAATCAAAGTTTGACGCACCGCCACGGTGTCACGAAAAGTCTAACCCTTTCAATAACTTTAGATCTCCTTCTTGTTGTGATGACACTGGTCTAAATTTTAAGTCGATCAAGTACATCAAAGTAAAAATGTGGAATATGGCCAAAATGGCGAGCTTCCTGTTGCGTTTTTCATAATGCTCCTTGAGTCTTTTTTGTGCATCTGGTCATGATACACAACTAATCCTCATTTTCGTGAGGATCAGTCAAGGCTAAATGAGGGGCTTTTCCGTAGGTGGCGCTGTTGAGCCATTCTGCCACGCCCATTTCCGAGTACTCCAGAATACGTACATTTTCACCACTTTCTAATTTACTGCAAACTTTTAAAACTTTTTGAGCATGTTGAAAAACGCTCAGAATAATCCTTACAATTTCAATAGGGCCTCCCACCGGAGGTGCTCGGGCCATCATCACAGGTGACTTTAATCATGCTTCCCTCTCATCCACACTCCCAACCTTCTTCCAGTTTGTCAAATGTGCCACCCGGGAAAATAAGACTTTGGACCTGCTGTATGCAAATGTTAAGGATGCATACAGCTCCACTGCCCTGCCACCACTGGGCAGGTCAGACCACAACCTAGTCCTGCTCTCACCATCATACAAGCCTGTGATTCAGCAGCACCCAGTCACAGTGAGGACAGTGAGGAAATGGTCTCCTGAGGCCATGGAAACACTGCGTGGGGCACTGGAGGCCACAGACTGGGATGCTCTGTATGAGCCACATGGTGAGGACATTGATGGCCTGACTGACTGTGTCTCTGAGTACATTGGGTTCTGCATCGATAACACCATCCCCACTAAAGAGGTCCGCTGTTACCCAAATAACAAGCCGTGGGTTACAAGCGACCTGAAGGCCCTTCTCAACGAGAAGAAGAGGGCCTTTAGATCACGGGACAGAGCAGAACTCAAACGGGTTCAAAAGGAGCTCAAGCGCAGCATCAGGGAGAGCAAGGACAACTTCAGAAGAAAACTGGAGCACAAACTGGAGGAAAACAACACCAGGGATGTGTGGAGTGGTATGAAGGAGATCACTGGTTTCAAGAGGGAGCAGCTGGGGATGAACGACGTGCGAACGAGCTGAACACGTTCTTCAATAGGTTCAACTCCAACCCCATCACCCCCAGCTGGCCTTTACCACAGACCTTTTCACACCTCCCACCCCTAGGACATCCTCACATCCCCCACAGCCCCCCACCACCTCCTGCAACACACACATCTCTGCACCACCCTCAAACCCACCACTGACATCCCCCACCCCCCAGTCTGGACTCCACATCACAGCCAGCCAGGTGAGGAGAGAGCTGGAGAGGCTCAAACCGAGGAAAGTTGCGGGGCCGGACCGCATCAGCCCTCGTGTGCTGAAGGCATGTTCCAGCCAGCTCTGTGGAGTTCTCCAGCACCTTTTCAACCTGAGCCTACACCTTCAGAGAGTGCCAGTGCTCTGGAAAACATCCTGCCTGGTCCCAGTGCCCAAAAAAGGACGTCCTGCTGCACTGGAGGACTACAGGCCGGTGGCACTGACCTCTGACATCATGAAGGTCATGGAAAGACTGGTCCTGGTCCACCTCAGACCGCTGGTGTGCCCATCACAAGACCCCCTGCAGTTTGCATATCAGCCCCATGTTGGGGTTGATGATGCAATCATCTACCTGCTGCAGAAGGCTTACTCCTCCCTGGACAGACCCAACACCTCAGTCCGGATCATGTTTTTCGACTTCTCCAGTGCCTTCAACACCATCCAGCCCAGACTGCTGAAGGCCAAACTGGAGGGCACGCAGGTGAGTGCTCCCCTCATCGCTTGGGTCGATGACTATCTTACGGGCAGACCGCAGTTTGTGAGATTACAGAACTGTGTGTCTGATCGTCTGATCAGTAACATCGGGGCCCCCCAGGGAACTGTGCTGTCCCCCTTCCTCTTACCACATACACTGCTGACTTTAAGCACTGCACGGAGACGTGTCATCTGCAGAAGTTCTCTGATGACACAGCCATTGTGGGGTGTGTTGAGGGCGGAGGGGAGGCTGAGTACAGGGACCTGGTTGACAGCTTTGTGAAGTGGTGTGGGGAGAACCGCATGCAGCTCAAAGTGGCGAAGACGAGGGAGATGGTGGTGGATTTCAGGAGGAACAAGCCCCTGCCCTCTCCTGCTTGCATCGGTGGGACGGCTGTGGAGTTGGTCCCTTCATACAAGTATCTAGGTGTCACACTGGACAATAAACTGGACTGGTCCACCAACACAGAGACCGTCTACAAGAAGGGCCTGAGCCGGCTTTATTTCCTGAGGAGGCTCAGGTCCTTCAATGTCTGCAACAAGATGCTGCAGATGTTTTATAAGTCTGTTGTGGCGAGCACCATCTTCTTTGCTGTGGTGTCCTGGGGTGCGGGCATCAAGGCTAAGGACGCCAACAAACTGAAAAAACTGATTAGGAAGGCAGAGTCTGTGGTTGGCTCTAAGCTTGTCACCCTGGAGGAGGTGGTGGAGGACAGGATGCTGGCAAAACTGCTGGCAATCATGGACAATCCGTCTCACCCTCTCCACAAAACACTGGACAAGCTATGGAGCAGCTTCAGCCACAGACTCATTCAACCCCGCTGCTCTAAGGAACGATACAGGAAGTCTCAATTCATCACTTTATACAATAATATTGTCTTTTGCACACTCTGTTTACATATTCTTACACTCATAGTATATTATATTATCTATTGTATCGCCAAATACTTATATTTATACCCGTACTATATATCATATATTATATCATACTCTTTATATATTCTTTGTATAGATAAGTCTATATACACATATTTATACATGTGCACATGTTGTTGTTGTTATTATTATTATATTTTACTATTATTATATATACTGTTGCTGCTATTATTACTATATACTGCTATTATTATTATATTGGTATAATTACCTTCATATATAAATATATATTATATACTATATATACTGTACTATTTTTATATACTGTCTAACAACAACATTATAATATTATCATATCATCAGTACTTACCATCATCTGCCACTGCACCTTATCTACCCATTTATCTTGTGTTTCTGTTTTTATTGTTTCTACCGCAATATTTTATATTTTATTTTATATTTTATTTTATTTTATTGTATTCAAATGTACCGGCTGCTATGATGACTTAATTTCCCTTCGGGGATGAATAAAGTAATCTATCTATCTATCTATCAAAGAGAAATAAGACAAAGACTAACAATAGAAGTGGCAAAATCCAGTTGAGGGGATGTTCTGGATGGAGGGATGGGTCGACAAAAAGGTGACTTTGCTATAGAAGGAGTGGTTTCAATCCCATCTGCTACTAATAACATTTTGTTTCTTAACTTTGACCACAAGTATTGACACACCTTTACCATGTTAATCAGAAAATTCTCAAATTAATTTACTTTCTGGGAGCCACTGAAAAAGACTGTTATCCTGCTGAGGTGTCAGTTCAGAACCCCTGTGTGTCATTTTTATTTACGGACAATGACAGATGACCTTTTTTGGCATTTCGGCCTGGCGACTTTTGGCTTGAAGACAGAGCCTCGTGTTCAAGCAATTAAGCATGACTCACCTTCCAATCCTTGTATGTGAGAGGGTTTTGGGTCAGTGGTGGTATAATGTGCCATGTTGATGGAGGTATTACTCCTGGAATATGTTGGTAAAAATGGAAATGACTCTTCCATCTTATTTCCTCCATCCAAGGAATTTTGTTCATTAGAAGAAAGTTTTCTCACACTTCTTTTCATTGGTTTGCACCATAGACTGTATATATAGATGGACGGAGGGTCCGTGACCCACCCATTGGTTTCTGCAGAGTGAGAATGAGGCTAGTAGGAGGCGTTCCCCCGGCGCCATCTTGCCGGTGCTTACTCCTCCTCGTTCCTGGCTAACGAATCAATGGGCAAGGAGGAAGAGCGCGAGTGAAGACTGACAGCCGAGCGATGCTCGCGGAGCTCAGAGTTTCCAGGTTAGCTCAGAGCTAAGGAGCTAGGCTACATGCTACCCTTAACTGCTAACCGGTTAGCGCTGTGCTGTGGCTGATCCGGCTGGTCGCGATCTTAACGAACTCAATAGAGGTAAGTAACCTTGAAACTACAACAACAACAAAACCTATTGCTTTATCTATCATCATAATCATATGCTTACATGCCTCAAGTGGTTTTTAATATGTTATTGTTACGGTTTATTTAACACATCTAATGAAAAGATTGAAGCAAGTTAACTACAGAGTTGTGTGTTTAGTTGTGACTTGATTTTTAATATTAATACGCTACATGTGTAAGCTGCATGTGATAGTAACTATGTTTCACAAATGTGCTGATACAGGCTGGTGTATCCACCATTCCCATTGCCACCTCATTTATTTAGCCTTTTATGGAGTTTTAGAGTGAATTGGACAGATTAGATATGATTATAATCTCCACACACCAGTGATCTATTTTGACCTCCCTCAGACCGTCACCACGGTCTTAACACGAATGATGTCCTCATCTCCCTATCCTCGAGACCAAATGTCAACAATGTCATGTGAGTGACCTTAAGGGGGCTGGGCTCACCGCCCATAAAGCTCCCCGGTGAGCGCGGCCGCCTCCTCTTTTTCTTCACTCGCCTCATCCGAGACCGGCAGGTAAGTGATATATTTTGGGACTCCACTTTTATCAATCCGACACTTTTGTGCAGGCGCCTTGTGTCCCTGAGGATTGTTTGTGGTTTTCCCCTTCTCTAATAGCGAGGCAGAGGGTTACACTGCATGTGTTAAGCTCTGCTCTTTGTTTCAGGCAGCTTAATTGGCTGCACCTGGTACTAACTACTCTTATTCACAGCTTTAGGTAAGTGTTGTTTATCTCGTGCTGTTTGTTTCCATACAGAGTTGCTCTCTTACAGGAGTGAGTAGAAAAGTTGGGAAGCTTAGTCAATAAATAATCTATCCCTAAAAACTGATTTAGATCGGGGGGTGCCCCCCCCCCCCCCCCCCTCCTCACCTTGTAACTCACTGTCCGCAGTGATTGGGGTTTCTCCAACTCCCCCTCATGCGTTCGCGCACAGTGAGTGGAGGTGAGTTTTAAGCCAACCTTTTCACGTTTATTTGCCTTTCAAAAATGAATAAATAAACCGTGTTTGAGGCCAGGTAGTTTCCCCTTTTCACCTCTGTGGGCAGCAGGTGGGATTGTTTACCTGTGTTCCCTGTATAAAATACAGTTGGTTTTTAGTTATCACCCTTTGTAGGTGCTATTTTTTGTTTCCTTTAAAGCCCTGTTCGCAGTGGCTGGGATTTTGTTCTCTCTCCACCCCCCCACCCCCCTTGTTTTCTGCCATTGCAGGCATACAGTGGGCATTTTCAGGTGTATTAGTTATTTCACCCCTTCCTTCATTTTATGTGATATCGGCCAGCTGTGATTAGCCTGTTTATTAGATCCCCTTTATCAGCTATCCGTAGCTGCTGGGCGCTATTGTTTATCTATTTATTCTTAAAACACAAAAGTGACACAGAAATGTCCTCACATTTGCCAAACTAAATGAAAGGGGACACACCTCAAGGAAAGCCCCCCGAAAACGTAGGCATGAGCACACCCCTGTTCGCAGGCAGGACTCAGGAAAGACACAGGCTCCAAAGCCTTCACAGAACCCAGCTGGTCAGCATGATGACACTCAGCTGCAAATCCTAGCGGCCATACGTGGTCTGTCAGAGAGGTTGGGTAGAGTTCAGGCCCAGTACCCGGCCACAACAGCTAGGGCATCAGGGCATTGGCAGTCCTCCCCGGACAGGTTACCCTCCTATCAGGAGGAGAATGTGGTTCACCCCGACATTCTCTCTCTCTATGCTCAAAGTTCCCTTTTTGAAAGTGATGGGCAGTCTGAGGGTGCTGCTGGGCTAAAGCAGCCTAAATCCACACAATGTGAGGGGGCGTCCAACCTCAGCAACATGGGTGACAATAAGCCTTCACCCATGGACGTCATCTCAAAGGTTTCAAGTGCGGCAAAAATTGTGGGGCTCAATGTTCCAACTGAGGCTCCTGCTCCAGTGGATGGGATTTAGGCCGGCATCACTCAGACCCAGCAATCAGTTACTGTACCTGTGGCTGGTGACTATTTGCACATGCTCAGGAAAGCATGGAACATTCCAAGTGGGGCACCTCAGTTCAATGCAGGTTGCCGGAGACTGACTAAGAATCAGTATGCTCCTGAAACAGGTATGGGGGATATGCCTCCAGTTGAGCGGGAGATGGCAGCCTTAACATCTCTGGGTCCAGAGCGGGTAACCACCAATCCACGCTGTCCCCTGAAAGAGTGTGATAAGTCAGACCGACTGGTGTCTCGGACTTGTAATGCAGCCACACGAGCAGCCCGCTCGGGCAATGCACTCGCCATTTTATTGGCAGCTCTTAGGAGAACAGCCAACCCAGAGGACCAGGACACCATGAGCCTGATAGACTCTGCCCTTGTCACTCATTCCCAGCTAACAAGGGACATTGGTGCAGCTATGTCATCTGCCATGATATCTCGGAGGCAGATCTGGTTGGCACAGACAACTCTTCCCAAGAATATCAGGAAAGAACTGACCAATATGCCAGTCGTGACAGCACATGTTTTTCATCCTGACTCCCAGGGTGCGTTTTTCGACTAGAAATGCTCCCCAGAGGAGGCGCCCCCCCAGAGGTTCAGGACCTCGGGGCGGTACAGCCTAGGGGTGGGGGGACACCCGCCGAATTTCATTCTCAGCTATGCCTGGACAGCTGGGAAGAAACTGTGTCAGACCCATGGGTGCTTGCTACAGTATCAAAGGGGTACAGAATTCAGTTTCGGCGGCGGCCCCGCCCTTACTCCAGGATCCGCATGACGATTGTCACGGACCCAGTCCAGGCTCGAATCCTGACACAGGAAATTTTAACCCTTCTGCAGAAGGATGCAATTATGAAAGTAGATCCAGACGAACAGCTCACTGGCTTCTACTCCACGTATTTCCTCGTGCCGAAAAAAGATGGCGGAATACGTCCCATCTTTGACCTAAGGCGGGTAAACGCCTTCATAAAGATACTTCCTTTCAAGATGCTGACCAAGAGTCAGATCTTAGAATCTATCGAAAGAGGAGAGTGGTTCACCTCGATAGACCTGGAAGACGCGTACTTCCATGTGCCCATCTGTCCAAACCACAGACCTTTTCTTCGGTTTGCATTCCAGGGGCAAGCCTATCAGTTCAAGGTCCTGCCATTTGGCCTTTCCCTCTCACCAAGGGTGTTCACCAGAGTGGTTGGGGCTGCCTTGTCTCCTCTCCAGTTGTCAGGAATAAAAATCCTTCCCTACCTGGATGACTGGCTGGTTTGTGCTCCATCTCTTGGCCAAGTTGTAGAGGATACCCAGAGGATGTTTCGCATGTACGGTCCTTTGGTTTCAAGGTAAATGTGACGAAAAGCCACCTCGAGCCAAGGCAGCAGGTGATTTTTCTGGGACTTTGCTTGAATTCCCTTACAATGTCTGGATCCCTCACATCTCAGAGGGTGAGGAAGATTCTAGCCTTCCGGGAACGATTCCGTTTCGGCAGGCAGCTACAATTTATCAACTTTCAGAGGATGCTGGGGATGATTTCAGCCGCAGCAGCTGTTGTTCCTCTGGGCCTCCTCAATGCCAGGCCAATTCAGAGGTGGCTGAATGCCTTAAAGCTCGACCCAAAGCTGGACAGACACGTGAAACTTCGTGTGACAGGCACATGTCTCCAAGCCTTACGCCCATGGGCAGACCAGGTGCTCCTGCTCCAAGGAGTCCCCCTCTGGAACATTCCATCGAGGAGGACAGTGGTGACGACAGATGCTTCCCTCACAGGTTGGGGAGCAGTCTGGGAGGGCAGAATGGTGCGTGGCCCGTGGATACCCCCTTGGGGTGGCGAACACATCAATGTTCTGGAGTTGAGAGCGGTTCACCTTGCTCTGAAGGCTCTCCTTTCCTCCATCCATGGCAGGCATGTCTTGATAAGAACAGACAGCACTTCAACTGTGTATCATATAAATCACCAAGGAGGCACAAGGTCCCTGCGTTGCCTCCAGGTGGCACAGAAACTCCTGTTTTGGGCCTTTCAGCATCTGGCTTCACTCAAAGCAATCTTTATCCCAGGGATTGTAAATCGAGCAGCAGACCTCCTGTCCAGGACTGGTCCTCTCCCAGGAGAATGGAGGCTTCATCCAGAGGTTGTATCCCTCCTATGGAGTCGGTTTGGCACGGCTCAGGCCGATCTATTCGCATCAGCAGAGACAACCCACTGCAGGATGTGGTTTTCTCTGAAAAGCCAGGGAGGTCCCCAAGGCCTAGATGCACTATCTCAAGAATGGCCGGAAGGGTTGTTGTACGCTTTTCCTCCATTCCCTCTGATTCCCCAGGTACTCAACCGGGTTGCCTCGGGCCACTACGAGGTACTGTTAATAGCCCCCAGGTGGCCAGGGAAGCGTTGGTTCCCAACGCTCCTTCGCCTGGTTCACGGTCAACCATGGGCCCTGCCAGTCAGGGCAGACCTCCTCTCACAAGCAGAAGGTCAGATATGGCACCCCAGAGCAGACATCCTGCAGCTTTGGGCTTGGCCCCTTCTCAGTACCTCTCTCAAAGGTTAGATGAGGCTGTCCTGAGGACCATAAACAATGCCCGGGCTCCCTCCACTCGGGCTAACTATGGCCATAAATTGAGTGTGTTTTCTACATGGTGTCGCAACAGACAGGAAAATCCAGCCACTTGTCCTATTGAGCTGATTCTCCGTTTCCTTCAGTCACTTTTGGACTCTAACAGGGCGCCTAGCACCATTAAGGTATACACTGCCGCAATCTCTTTCTTCCATGAGACAGTGGGAGATGTTACAGTTGGTAGACATCCTCTAGTGTCTCAGTTCATTAAAGGAGCACACCGCCTGCGACCAAGCAGGGCTCCCAGGGCTCCATCGTGGCAACACCCCTTGGTATTACGGTCCCTGATGCAGTCTCCCTTTGAACCCATAGGGCAATCCAGCCTTAAGTCTCTATCTTACAAAACAGCTTTCCTCCTGGCTATATGCTCTGCCAAAAGGGTGAGTGAATTGCATGCTCTGTCTATAAGTGACGATTGTCTAAGATGGAGGGCAGGTGAATCAGGTGTGTCCCTCTGGCCAAACCCCTCGTTTTTGCCTAAGGTCATAAGCCATCAGACGGTAAATCAGGTGATCGAGATCAGCACTTTTCAACCTGATCCGGCTCTACTACAGGAGGAAGCCGGCCTGCCTATGTTGTGCCCAGTAAGGGCACTGAAGGCTTATATTGCATGCACAAAGTCTCTGAGGGGCTCATACTCTCAGTTATTTGTCTGTTTTGGGGGAAAAAAGTAGGCCACCCTGTGTCTAAACAGTGTTTGTCCCATTGGATTGTTAATACTATCGCTGAGGCCTATTCTGGACAGACCATACCAGTCCCAGATTCCTTGGTAGCTCATTCCACCAGGAGTATGGTCACTTCCTGGGCTGCTTTAAAGGGGGTACCTCTTTCAGAAATATGTGAAGCAGCAACATGGAGTGCTCCCTGCATATTCTCTAGATTCTACAGGGTCAACGTGGCTTCCCCCACACCATTGGCTTCCGCAGTGCTGCTCTCAGCTGCTGGGCGAGGATGTGAGGCAGTAGAGTCCTCTGTTCTTCGCGACCCTGATGATACTAGTCATCCGTGTTAAGACCGTGGTGACAGTCTGAGGGAGGTCGAAATAGATCGTAAGTTATGACCATAACTATAGATCTATGAGACCGACCGATGACCGTCACCCTCTTTTGTTAGTCAGAACGGGCTGAGGCGTTCAGACAAGGAGGAGGCGGCCAAGCTCACCGGGGAGCTTTATGGACGGTGAGCCCAGCCCCCTTAAGGTCACTCACGTGACATTGTTGATATTTGGTCTCGAGGATAGGGAGATGAGGACATCATTCGTGTTAAGACCGTGGTGACGGTCATCGGTCGGTCTCATAGATCCATAGTTATGGTCATAACTTACGTTGTAAATAGTTCTCATTAATTATACAATTATGTTTCCACAGAGGGAAGTGGAGAGACTTGATGTGGACGGTTATCAACAGCTCTGTGGGAGATTATCACCTTGAATATTACAGATGAGGTAGAAATACATTTTATCTATTTGTACAATGTTTTATTTCTTTCAGTACATTACATTTCATTTGGCTGACATTTTGATCCAAACCTACTTACAATAGGTACAAACCCAGAGCCCAGTAAATCGGTTCCGACTGAAATCTGTGGTGCTGAGCACAGAATAAACTGTAAGAACCAGTCTTTGCTGGAACATACACAACATAAGACATTATTTTATAATGAGTTTCTTCTTTTCCTTAGATGAAGCACTGCAGCACCGCATCTGTCCTCAGAAGCAACATGGTGGAGATCGGCAGCTTCAGGCTGGTCATCACGAGGACGACCTGCACATGCTTCATCTGCCCAACACTTCACGTTTTTCTCCCTCAACTAAAGATGGCCTGCAACTGTTTAGAGTTGGCAATCATTGCTATGTGTCATGGATAATAGATTTAATTTCTATATTCATTATGGTTGGTTAAAAAAATGATTATCTTTTACAATCTGATTTGATACACTTTAGATAAAAACCCAGTGTTTTATTTTTCTAATTCCCAATAAGAGACAGAACACCGTCAGCACAGCTGAGTCCTTCAGGCTCCTCCATCCCTAATAAAATGACAGGAGACATAAAAGTATGGCATTTTGTAGAGGAAGTGTTACTAATGAACAAAGTTTCTGTCCTAAAAATTCTGTGGATATTCAACTCTGTATTTGAATTAAACAGTGCACTACCAAGACAATGCAGTAAGGAGTTCTTCCACATTATCTTTGCTTTGATTGTTTGTAAGGTAAGAAGACAAATCTGTACCTGGAGTCAGTGCATAGGTGATGACACTTAGTGTTCAGTCTTGTTGGAGTCCTGTTCTGTCTCCTCATGTTGGACATCCACTGGTGCAGGCTGTCTGAGTCAAACTCGAAAACACACTGATATGTGATACACCGGTTTAAAAAAATTCATTGTAAATAGAGTAGAAATGTACAGTACACAGATCATGCTAAAATTGTAGTTGCCATGTAACAATCAAGTTGCTTGATTTCTCCGAAGTTATTAAAGCATTTCTGTGTACCCTTTTGTCAATGCTCAAGTGTTGTCTCTCAAAATGTTGACTGCAGAGACTCGGAATCCAGTTCTGTCTCTTCATGTTGATCACCCACAGGTCTAGCCTCTCAGGATCACCTAGAGGAAAACTAAACAAATAAAAAATATGATCGCGATCGTTTCGGCGTTGAGTCTATTTGTTGCGCTTAACGTTAGCGTATCGCGCCAGGAAATACACTGCAAAAATGTTTTTAAACGATATTGATGACATATTTTATATGATATAAATTATCAAATATGCATCCCATACTTTGAATTCCCCTTCTGTTGTCCTGGAGTTTTAATTTTACCAATTTTACCAATGACATTATTAAATGTCCCCCTCTGCCCATCCACCACAGCCACACAAGCAGTGATAAAGAAAAAAAGAGAGAGAGAGGGGGGCTACGTATTCTCCACATAGGCTTGAGTGGAGAATACCACTCAAGCCGGCGCCGGCGCGATAGGGATTAGCGCAGCTCTTTGGCGTCGCCTCCGCATTCTCTGTTCCTCTTTCAAAATGAATGCGCTGACGATGTCTTCTAAAACAGACTCAATGGCAGCATCTACACATCTGAGCTCTCCAGCGGCAGGCATGTTTGTTGAAAACGAATTCAACCCAAGCGCACTTTGATGACGTGGTTGATTACGTCACCGGTGATCATCTGTCCATCATCGTATAAAGCCCGCCCGGAAAATCGGATTGGTCAGAACAGCTCCCAATGGACCGACTCCAGACCGTACTTCCCGACCTCAAATGTTGTGGGCGGGGCTAATTTTGTCTGGCATCCAGGCTAGGGCAGCACATTACCAGAAAGAAAGGGTGTCTAGCCATCTGGTGCTATTTTAAATGGACACGCATGCTCTTTATGCTCTTTATGATGTTCTCCTGCACGTGGCATCTATTGCACTTCTGTCCGTCCTGGGAGAGGGATCCCTCACATGTGGCTCTCTCTGAGGTTTCTACATATTTTTACCCTGTTAAAAGGGTTTTTTGTAGTTTTTCCTTACTCTTGCTGAGGGTTAAGAACAGGGGATGTCACACCCTGTTAAAGCCCTATGAGATGAATTGTAATTTGTGAATATGGGCTATACAAATAAAATTTGATTGATTGATTGATTGATTTATTATCACAATGTAAAGATATTGAGGCCCATGGCTAGCAGTGGCTTCACATTCAGCTTTCACAGGGAAATATAAGCATTCATTTGGAGTCGTGTTCCTGTCTACCTATTGTATGACTCCTGTTTTTTGGAGTGTAGTTTAACCAATTCAAACGTTATTTTGGTAAAATATAATTTGACCAATTTTAAATATAGAATATTAATAATTGCTGGTTAAAGAATAGAAGCAGTGAATCACACTTCTTTCTGCTTAACATTGAGACCCTGTCAATTGTGTAAAAAGAGGCATGAACATAGGTATAAACCTTCGGAAAATGTGTTATTGTTATTGTTTAATTAGCTTATTTCTCCTGGTGATATTCAGAATTTTCTGTAAAGAAATGTTTATAACCATGTACATAGTAAGGAAAAAAAAAGTTTTAAAAGGTTCTATCTTTGTACCCGATTAACCTTTCATGTTTGAGTATATGCACAATTTATCATATTTACCTCAATGTCCTTCTTAAAGGTTATTTCTACACTCTACGAATAAGTTGCATAATAATGTGGTTTAAAGTTCTGTAAATTTGAAAACAACATTGGTTTTTACACACATCACAAAACATCCACAGTTATAACTAATACTAGTTATTATAAGTTTATTCCATAACTGGGCAATAATAAATCAGGACTCCTGTCATAACTATTTCAGCAACAAGAGATTCTCCAACAATAAACTACTAAAGGATACAAGAGCTGCTTGTGTCTTTTCCTTGTGGACAGTCTCAACTGTTCATGGTTTAACCTACAGAGTTGTTGTTCTGTTAATGTCCATCTTGTTATCGATGCCTGGAAAATGATTTTGATGGTTTGACAGTTAATGTATCTGTACAGTAATATCCATCGTAACTCTTCCACAACATTTATTTGGATTGCTGCAGCTTTGCATTATTGCATTGTACAAACGATATGAAATATAATGAAAACGAAATTAGTGCAAAACAGAATGATTTTAGTTATGAAAAGATCGTAAGAAGTCTTGATGTCCTGCACATGACTCACTGCTATCTGTGTCGGCCCTGATTGCACATTTTTACATTGGTAGCCACACGGGGTGGCTAAAGTGCAAAAAGACCATTAAATTGTCATCATTTTTTGTCATCCATATGTTGGCTGCTGATGGCCTGGCCTGGATTTAGGAATGGCTGCAGATTCACTTTTTACGTAGCTGGCTGATGATCAATCTCATCTTCTTCTAACCCAAACTCACTGTCAGACTCTGAATTGACAGAAACATGATCTTCATATTCTCTAAACTCTTCCCCTTCATTGTCTTCCAACGATTTTCTCTCTTCAAAAATCATTTCTAGATGCTGTATCTGTTCATTGGGGCTCGTGTGTAGACTGACATGTGTGGTGTTTGTGTTTTGTATTTCTAGTTTGTTGCTGTCGGCTCCTGCTTTTCTGTGTTTTCCCTGTGTGTTGTGTGTGGCAGGGGGCGTGGCTGGCTGGTGACTGCAGCAGGACGAGACACACCTGCCTCCAATTCTACTAATCATCACTGCCATATAAGCCTGGTCATCTCGTCACTGCGACGCCAGATTATTCCGTCGTCGATGGTAGCAAGTCGCAGCCTGAAACACGTTACTCGTTTCTTCTCTTGGATTTATGCTAACCAAACTCTGCTCTTCACTCCAGGACGCGTGTGTGCCTCACTGCGCAGCCCTTCGTCCTCCAGCCAGCCAGGACCTGCTAGCCAGCCAGCACCCTGCCTCTCGAGCCTTTTCCAGCAATAAACTTTGTTCCATCATCATCAACTACCACTCCGTGTCTGCTTTGGGGTCCGACCTTTAACTTAAACCTTAACAGACATGAATGTGTTCAATATCTAATTAAGATCAATATATAAACGTCAATACTGATACTGATAAGAAAAACATTGTTTCATATTCGTAAAACATGAACACCACACAAGGGTTAAACGTAGAGTGTATATGATTTCTGGTTTAGGGGCTTTTCAAAGTTGTGGTTCTTAAGGTGAACGGTGATTCTTGGTTTGATACTTCTTTAGCATGGTGTTGCCAATCTGTAGCCTGATAGGTGGGAAATTATATTCTCCTGCACAATCCTCGGTCACAGATCAATATCAACAGTCAGACCAGTGAATCTTGTCAGATGAATCAGCAGTAGCAACTCTCTGGGATGTATTACTCTGCTCAGCATGGACATGAAGGGGACGGACACACAACTGGTCTTATAGGGTCATCAGACACTGGAGGTAAAGGCCAACCTGGAGTGCAGTGGGTGATAACCTCCCACTCAGCAGATCAGGGCCATATTTAAACTTGTCCTGATCCCTCCTGTTTGATGTTTCACTTTGGTGCAAATTACACGGGAGTGTATTGATAGGTGATTTGTCAAGCTGCCATGTGGGGATTGGTTTTGTATTCCACTGGGAGCCTTATGTTACTGCCTGGGATCGGAATGCTCACAACGCCACAAAGGGTTGCATTGCACCTATCAAAGTCACACTGTTTTTCTTTTTGTTGTTTTTTTGTCTGATGTTTAAGTCGCTGTGCTGGTGTCACCAAAGCTTAAAAAATTCATAGTGGAATATAAAATAATAGCAGAGGTTTGCAGTTGAACCAGGTAGAGTGTTAACAGAACAAATAATGGCCCAAGTTCCTCTGCATTCAAGCAACAATAACAACTAATTACTGTTGTTTTTGAATAATTAGTGTTATCAATAGTATGTAATGCGTTATTGATTACATTTGCATATCACTGGTGACTACAAACATATTGAGCAATCTGAGCATTAGAGAATAAACACAGCCACAAGGAATGTAAATAATGAACCTCTCTTTGTCAGATGGAAAAGAAAATAACGCATACCTCCTCCAAGGCCAAACAGTCATCTTATGATACCACATTTCAATTCACTATACGTAGAGCTTTATTTGGATCTGCACCAAATTTTCCTTTTTTTTTTTTTTTTATATGTACTCGAAATATGCCAGATTTGATCTTGACCATCAAGATTCATATATTATCCCAGAGGAAAAATGTGTCCTATCTTGCACTGTTAAAGAAGGGAAAAAGAAAAATCCTGGATCAGCCCCTTTGTTTGCATTTGCACAAAAAATGGTATGGGTTCTTGACCCAGCACCCATCCTTCCACCAGGTTTTGTCCAAATCGGCTCAGTATTTTTCTAGTACTTCAGTGTTAGTTATTGTGTGATGCTACAAACATGCGATCAACCAGGGTGAAAACAACATTCGGGCAACTGTAGGCTGTGTGGTTGTTATGATGTTGTTTACAGTTAGTCACACACTGCACAAAGAAACTTGCAGACTCCCAATTTTCTCTGAATGGCTGGGTTTGCTACCAAAGCAACCTGAATACTGCACGGGTAACAAAGGTAAAACTGAAAAGGAAATCGGACAATTTAACCTTGGATGTGTGTTTTTCTCTCGTCAGAGTCACTCGATGAAAAGGGAATATAATGGAGTTTTTGAAGAGAGCAGACTCAAACTTTGACATTTCCAGTGGACTGTGAGGCTTGTTGGATTTAGTTTGAACACTTTTATTGTTACTGCTCTCTAAGTTGTTAATTGTACAGATAAATCAAGGATGTAATTTTTGCTGTTGTTATGTTATATACAGTTGCAAGCAAAATTATTCAACCCCCATTGCGTATTAGGTTTATATGCAAATTGTAAAAAATTTCAGCTGTTTGTAATAAACAAAATAGACAAGAACAGTTGAAATAGTTCAATAAAACTTATCTTACCATGGTTTTCATCCCAATTCAACACTAAATGCTTCTTTAAATGACAACTGCAGTCTCAAAATTATTCCACCCCTTCATGACAAGGATCTTCAACACCCTTTTCAACCCCCTGTCTCAAGCACACCTGGTTCAACTAGTCAAGGGCTTCATTAGTTCAGGTGTACTTGAGATAGAACACATATATACCTGGACTGGCTAGGGGTTTGTTGAGAGTGACAAGTGACTGCATGTTAGAAATATGGCAATAAGTCAAAAGAATTGTCCAAAAAGTTCAGAGAAGAGATCATTGCCAAAAACAAGGAAGAGGATTCAAAAAGATATTAAGCCCTGAATGTCCCTAGAGATTCAGTTGGAAGCATAGTTCGAAAGTTCAAAGTTGAAGGAACAGTGGCTATACTACCTGGACGTGGCAGAAAAAGGAAGCTATCAGCGGCTGCCGTCAGATTCCTGAGGAGGCAGGTAGTCAAAAACCCTTGAGTGACCGCAAAACACCTGCTGAAAGACTTGGTTGCAGAAGGCACTGAGGTTTCAGTTTCCACAGTAAGGCACATACTAAACATTGAAGAGTTCCATCCCCAGAGTCCAAGATGTACACCACTGCTGACCCAAAAGCACAAAAAAGGTCAGCTCCAATATGCTGGAAAACATGTAAATAAGCCACCAAAGTTTTGGAATTCTGTTCAAAACTGGAACATTTCGGGCCTATGGATCAGCGGTATGCCTACAGTGAAGCATGGCGGTTGCGCAGTGATGCTCTGGGGCTGTTTTGCTGCCTCGGGCACTGGAAACCTGCTGAGTGTGGAGGGCACGATGGATTCAGTCAAGTATCAGGAAATATGAGAAAAAACGTCATGCCGTCTGTGATGAAGCTGAAGCTCTGGCGTCATTGGACCTTCCAACAGGACAATGATCCAAAGCATACCTCAAAGTCCACCAAGGCTTGGTTTCAGAAGAAGAAATGGAAAATTCTAGAAGGGCCATCACAGTCGCCTGACTTGAACCGCATCGAAAAGCTCTGTTCGGATTTGAAGAAGGCGGTTGCAAAACGCACACCCACAAATATAACTGAACTGGAGGCCATTGTCCATGAGGAATGGGCTAAGATTCCTCAGGAATGCTGTCAGAGGCTGGTTCCTGGCTATGATTAGCGTTTGCAGCAGGTCATACCAGCAAAAGGGTGCTCTACTAAGTAATTGTCATGCTTGCCATGAAGGGGTTGAATCATTTTGAGACTGCAGTAGTCATTAAAAGTAGCATTTTGTTTTGATTTGGATAAAAACCCTTATAATATTAGTTTCATTGAACTACTTAAACTACTTGAGTAATATGTTTATTGCAAACATCTGAGAAATTGTATATTTTGCCAATAAAACTAATGTGCAATCGGGGTTGAATAATTTTGCTTGCAACTATACAGGCTGAATGGATTATACAGGCCCTCTTGTTTCAAAACGTGGCCCCTCCTCTACAGCCTGATAATTTAATTTGTGATTGCTAACAGAGAAATTACAACGTTGCAATTCCCACAATCAGCAACTGGTGAAGAGTGTAAAAGTTACACAATATATGTAACATATATTTGGCCATCTCACACTGAAGCGTGGAACATTTCAAAGGTTTCGTTTGCAATCAACATTTACCCCCATCAGACACATTTGGTTTCAATCGAAAACATCGACTTGTCTTTTTCATGTCATATATGCAATGAGACATGAAATGGCTTCTATCCGTCACTGTCTGGCTTGCCCTCTTTCATCACAGAGCGCTCAGGGCAATGGTAAAACTGTACTTGAATTTCACAGACTCAGACTCCGATTGATCTGTCAAAGTCCACACACTTGATAGACTGCAGAGGCTTGGAGGTTCAGAGCACCAGCTCACGTGAAGATGATGATGATGATGGCAGCATTCTTCCTTCTTCTCATCGTTAAACTAATTTGTGTCTTAAGACATTAAGACCATTATATTTAAGGGTGAAGAAATGTTTTAAAGATTGGTTAAGTGTAGGTTATAAAATAACTAGTTATCGTTAGGTTAAGGTAAGTATCCATGAAATTAATGTAGGGCTATGTAATGTGTGTGTTCGTTCCATATACATGTATGTTTATTACAAAATCATGATGTGATGAACTGATTGAAAGACACAATCTGTACAGTGAGCAAAGCTAGCTGTGTTTTCAGGATGATTATTTCCTCATGATTGCTTCATGGCAACAGCTGTATGGATGAAGTCTGGGAAAAGAATGTGTTATGGTCACAGTCAGAACCTTCCTGACGTCATTACGGTAAGCGTGCTGCGTTATTTCCTGTTTTCTTGCCACTGGTGGTGGTCGCTCTGCGAATTAGCTCCGCTGCTAAACACAACTGTTTATCTGTAGCACTACGGCTAAAATCACCGGTCTGTAGTTAAACACTCGCACATACCAACCCTTATTCTATCATGCTTAGTGATTCTGTGTTCTGTCTGAGCTCACCCTCGTAGCTATATAGCAGCGATGTCTTCTCTCTCTCCCTGTTGCTCCACTGCTCTCTCTTGCTCCGAGTGTCTAATGTTTACCTACTCCTCTGCCTCCCTTAACAGTAGTGGTACATGTAATAAATGTAGTGTGTTGATAGCGATGGAGGCTCGGCTTAATGACTCAGAAGCTCGGCTCAGCAGCTTAGAAACTCCGTTAGCTGTAGTTAGCCACCTCCCGCTAGCCGCGGAGCCACCTAGCTTAGCACGTAGCTTAGCCTTAACGAGCAGTCCCCAGACTAGTCCCGTGCAGCCAGGAGCCCAGGGCAGATGGGTGATGTTCCAGAGGGGGCATAGTGCTAGACTTAAAAAGCCCACGATTAAAGAGCCACCAGCTCACGTTTCTAATAGATTCGCTCCTCTCAGCGAGGCACCCGCTGATAAACAAACTCTGACCATAGTTAATTGTATCCCAGGGGCCAGAGCCGGCGACATCGAATCTAAACTTAAGTTAATGGCTAAAACTAAAAAAGGTAAATACAATAAAATCGTAATTCACGTCGGCAGCAACGACTCCCGGCTTCGTATGTCGGAGGTCACTAAATTGAATGTTGAGTCGGTGTGTGCTTTTGCTAAAACGATGTCGGACACAGTAGTTTTCTCTGGCCCGCTCCCTAATACAACAGGTGACGACATGTTTAGCCGCATGTTGTCTTTTAACAGCTGGCTGTCGAGGTGGTGTCCTGTAAACGGCCTGGGCTTTATAGATAATTGGCTAACTTTTTTGAGAAAACCTGGTCTTGTTAGGAGAGACGGCGTTTATCCCACTTGGGATGGAGCAGCTCTCTTATCTAGGAATATTACTAAGTCTATACCATGACAACCCATAGTTAGGACCAGGAAGCAGAGCTGCAGTGCTAAACACTTCTCTGTGCTCCCTCTGGATCAGTCACAAAACCCCATTATTTAAATTATTGAAATTATTGAAATTAAACAATAACAGCGCGAGAACTCCACACAAAAATTTAATACAAATTAAAACAACCTCTGAAACAATACAGGAAACCCAGACTTTTAAATGTGGTCTTTTAAACATTAGATCACTGGCAAAAAAGGCTCTTTTAGTTAATGAAATAGTCTCTGATTACAACATAGATTTATTGTCCCACACTGAGACGTGGCTGCATCCTGATGATTATTGCAGTCTAAATGAATCTACTCCCCCAAGTCATATCATTTCACAGGTTCCTAGAGAAATTGGGCGAGGAGGTGGAGTTGCTGCTATTTTTAACTCCAGTCTATCAATTAATCCTAAACCTAAACTCAGCTACAAGTCATTTGAATGTCTGGTTCTTAGTCTTCCACGCCAATCCAGGAACCACCAACAGCCAATCATATTTGCCGTAGTTTACCGTGCTCCCAGGGCTTATACTGAATTTTTAAAGGAATTTTTATCAAACTTAGTCCTAAAGACCGATAAAATTATTATTGTTGGTGACTTTAATATTCATGTTGATAATAATAAAGATTGCCTTAGCGTAGCCTTTATTTCAATACTAGACTCTATTGGTTTCAGTCAGTGTGTGCACAAACCTACTCATTGTGGTAACCACACACTTGACCTTGTATTATCGTACGGTGTCGCAATTGAAAATTTAACAGTACTTCCACGCAATCCAGTTCTATCAGACCATAATTTAATAACCTTTGATTTTTCAATAACTGAATATATGCCACTAATAAAAAAATCATTTTCTAGATGTCTACCTGATAGTGCTGTAGCTAAATTTAAGGAAATAATCCCAATTACATTTAAACCCGTATTAGCAGTAGATATAAACAACAAATTCTTTAATACCCTGATCTCCATTGAGATCAACCACCTCGTCGATAGCTCTGCAGACTCATTAAAATTAACATTAGACTCAATAGCGCCTCTAAAAAAGAAAAATGTCAAACATAGTAAATTAGCTCCGTGGTATAATTCCCAGACAAATGAGTTAAAACAATTATCAAGAAAACGAGAAAGGAAGTGGCGCTCCAGCAGCAATGTTGAAAATCTAATAGACTGGAAGAATAGTGTTAAAGAATATAAAAAGGCTCTCCACAAAGCAAGAGCCCCCTACTACTCAAAACTAATAGAAGAGAATAAAAACAACCCCAGGTTTCTCTTCAGCACTGTAGCCAGGCTGACAGAGAGTCACACCTCCACCGAACCCAGTATTCCTCGATCCCTAAATAGCAATATCTTTATGACCTTTTTTAATGATAAAATTCAAACTATTAGAAATAAAATCAACCATCTCCTGCCCTCAATTGGCACTAATACCCTCCCAACAACAGAGATCTCAGAAACGGCTGAGAATCCTACCCATTACTTGGACAGCTTCTCTCTGATCACCAAATTAATCTCAGGTTCTAAACCAACAACCTATATCTTAGATCCCATTCCTACCAAATTACTTAAAGAAATTCTGCCCCTAATTGAGTTCGTTACTTAACATTATCAATCTGTCATTATCATCAGGTTATGTACCACAGTCTTTTAAAATAGCTGTCATCAAACCCCTACTCAAAAAACCCACCCTAGACCCAGAGGTTTTAGCCAATTACAGGCCAATATCTAACCTCCCCTTCATTTCTAAAATCTAGCCAATCAGCTGTGTGAGTTTCTCCAGGAAAACATCACAGTACAGACAGCCTTGGCAAAAGTCACTATTGACCTTTTAATAGCCTCAGATCAGGGACTTGTGTCTGTCCTCGTTCTGTTAGATCTCAGTGCAGCATTCGACACAATTGACCATCAAATTTTATTACAAAGACTGAAACAGTTAATTAACATTAATGGAACCGCCCTTAACTGGTTTAAATCGTATTTTTCTGATCGCTCCCAATTTGTGCAAATTAATGATGAGTCATCTGTGCGCACCAAAGTTAATCATGGTGTTCCACAGGGCTCTGTGCTCGGCCCAATTTTATTCTCATTATATATGCTTCCACTAGGAAACATTATCAGGACACACTCGGTAAATTTCCACTGCTATGCGGATGACACCCAGTTATATTTGTCAATAAAACCTGAACAAAGTAATCAATTAACTAAACTTCGAACATGTCTCAAGGACATAAAAACCTGGATGACCCGCAATTTTCTCTTATTAAACTCAGACAAAACAGAGGTTATAATACTTGGCCCCAAACACCTTAGAGATGCATTATCTAATGATATAGGTGCGCAAGACGACATTGCCCTTGCTTCCAATGAAACAGTCAGGAACTTGGGAGTGATCTTCGATCCTGATTTATCCTTTAATAGTCAGTTAAAACAAATTTCTAGGACCGCTTTTTTCCACTTGCGTAATATTTAAAAAATTAGACATGTCCTTTCACAAAAAGATGTAGAAAAACTATTCCACGCCTTTGTTACATCGAGACTGGACTATTGTAATTCATTATTATCAGGCTCCAGCAGGAAGTCGTTAAAGACTCTACAGCTTGTCCAAAATGCTGCAGCACGTGTCCTGACGAGAACAAAGAGAAGAGAGCACATTTCTCCAATATTAGCATCGCTACACTGGCTCCCCGTTAAATCTAGAATAGAATTTAAAATTCTCCTCCTCACCTTCAAGGCCCTTAATAATATAGCGCCTTTATAACTTAAAGAGCTGTTAATACCTTATAAACCCACTAGAGCACTCCGCTCCCAGAATTCAAGCCTACTTGTCGTCCCTAAATTCTCTAAAAGTAGAGTAGGAGCCAGAGCTTTTAGCCATCAAGCCCCTCGGCTGTGGAATAATCTACCACTTTCAGTTCGGGAGGCAGTCACCATCTGGACATTTAAAAGTAGGCTCAAAACCTTCCTTTTTGATAAAGCTTATAGTTAGAGCTAATTAGTGCGCCAGAACGTTACTTGTTCTGTTTTATGACACATGACACACGGAGCTTCTCTTTCCAGCTTCTCCTTCCTCTTCTCCATCCCTATCCCCCTTCCCCGGAATCCCTTTGCTTTATCACCCGCAGATCCAGGGCCTCGGTGGCCGCACCATGGATTGCGGTTTGTGGATCGCGCACCGGGGGTCGCGGTGTTGGATCCAGTGTGGTGGATTCTGAGTCATGTGGGCTGATCATGGTGCTGGTGGCGGACCCTGTGTCGCGTTGGCATTGGGCACGGGCGGTGGACCAGATCCGCGGTGGTGGCTTGTGATGGGTCCTCCTGGTGGGCGGCGGTGGATGGTGACTGAGGACTGGAGTGGCGTCTGGTCTGGATGGTGGATCGTGGTCTAGATGGGCGCTGAGCATGGACTGTGCTTGCAGCGGGACTGCTTGGCATGTCATGTTGGGGTTGTCCTTCGGGATGTCTACCCTCATCAATGCTGCTAGAGACTTTGATTATTGATGATGTTCTCCTGTCCGTGGCATCTATTGCACTTCTGTCCGTCCTGGGAGAGGGATCCCTCACATGTGGCTCTCTCTGAGGTTTCTACATATTTTTACCCTGTTAAAAGTTTTTTTTGTAGTTTTTCCTTACTCTTGCTGAGGGTTAAGGACAGAGGATGTCACACCCTGTTAAAGCCCTATGAGATGAATTGTAATTTGTGAATATGGGCTATACAAATAAAATTTGATTGATTGATTGATTGATGGTCAAAGGAAAAAAAAGATTAAGGAACCACCTATTGCTGTTCCGCAAAATGACACAACATGTAGAATTATTCACAACAAATACAATTCCAAGGATTACTGGGCAGCTTAATTTTGTTTGGAGTAGCATGTTTGGATCCAAGATGAAATTATACATACAGATTTGCCTTGAACACACAGTATAGTATTTATTTATGTTCTGCTGACAACAGCTGCCTAGTTCATTTGTAAACAAGGCTGATGAGAGTGATGCTATTATATTTAAACAGAATTCCACCATGTTGCTGCTGCCACAGTGGATGCTGAGTCATCAGGAGGGGCTCTTCCTCACAGGAAGTGGGAAATGACGGGGAAAAAAACCTGTCAACCACTGTCAAAGCAACAGACCTGGATGTCCAGCATGCCAGGGTCTCTGCAGCTTTCTGGGCATTGCTGCAGACATCATCACTGCAATCCACACTGTACCATACATATTGTAGTAGTATACATATATATGGGTGGGTTTGGGAAAAAGGATTTGGAGAGTTGGGGATGGGGAAGTTGGGGATGGATGGTTTGGATATGGTGAAATTTGGGATGGGGGAGTTGGGGCTGGGGTGATTGGGAAAGGGGTGGTATAGGGCTATTTAACCAGCGGTGCTGCTTCATTTCCTCCAAAGTGGCACGCTTCTTAGGGTCTAAAACAAAACACATTACCAAGAAGTCTCTGCAGTCTGTGAGGATAGAGGACAAACGATAAGGAATGATGAGGCTTGGATCTACAGTGATCGACTGTAACATGGAAGGAACATAATAACCGTACATTAAAAACCAGCATTATCTCACCTTTGGATCCAAACCAGATTTTGAAATCAGTCCCAATAAAGTTATTGATGTGGAAACCACTCGGATCCAGTCAGCATTTGAAATAGAATTGCTGCCAACTCCCTGACTGTCGTGGGGCCAGCCATGTATCTGCCTTTTATTAGGAACTCTGATGGTGCGTATGCTATGGTTCCTACAATATGTCAGTGAGAAAAAGACAGAAAAAAGCAAACGTGAGGAACAGGTAGCGATTTTACAGTCAGATGAATGAAAAGCAGGATAACAAAACAGGTTGGCTGTACCAGTGAATTGGCTGTAAACGCAGTTTTTCCTTCTTATGTAGCCACATCCAAAATCAATGATGCGCACACGCAGGCCATCGGAGCTGGGACTGAAAAACACTGTCTATGTTGGAGTTGCTCTGGATCTTTCAATCAGAGCACACTTCACATGAACTTGTAGGGGTTCAAATATCCATTTTCTTCTGAGCACTTTGAGGACTAAGCTGAGGTCCAAAGGCCATTCTTATTTTCTGGGACCAGTAATTGTAAAAACGACCTGACACAAGGTCTATTTAATGGCTGTTGTGTAGCTGTGTTTTTATTATTATTAGGGCCCGAGCACCAAAATCGGTGGGAGGCCCTATTGAAATTGAAATGATTATTAGGGCCCGAGCAACGAAATCGGTGGGAGGCCCTATTGAAATTGAAATGATTATTATTATTATTAGGGCTCGAGCACCGAAATTGGTGGGAGGCCCTATTGAAATTGAAATGATTATTATTATTATTAGGGCCCGAGCACTGAAATCGGTGGGAGGCCCTATTGAAATTGAAATGATTATTAGGGCCCGAGCACCGAAATCGGTGGGAGGCCCTATTGAAATTGAAATGATTATTATTATTATTAGGGCCCGAGCACCGAAATCGGTGGGAGGCCCTATTGAAATTGAAATGATTATTATTATTATTATTAGGGCCCGAGCACCGAATGGTGAGAGGCCCTATTGAATCTGTAAGGATTTTTATTATTAGGGCCCGAACACCGAATGGTGAGAGGCCCTATTGAATCTGTAAGGATTTTTATTATTAGGGCCCGAGCACCGAATGGTGAGAGGCCCTATTGAATCTGTAAGGATTTTTATTATTATTATTAGGGCCCGAGAACCGAAATCGGTGAGAGGACCTATTGAAATTGAAAAGATTATTATTAGGGCCCGAGCACCGAAATCGGTGGGAGGCCCTATTGAAATTGAAATGATTATTAGGGCCCGAGCACCGAAATCGGTGGGAGGCCCTATTGAAATTGAAATGATTATTATTATTATTAGGGCCCGAGCACCGAAATCGGTGGGAGGCCCTATTGAAATTGAAATGATTATTATTATTATTATTAGGGCCCGAGCACCGAAATCGGTGGGAGGCCCTATTGAAATTGAAATGATTATTAGGGCCCGAGCAACGAAATCGGTGGGAGGCCCTATTGAAATTGAAATGATTATTATTATTATTAGGGCTCGAGCACCGAAATTGGTGGGAGGCCCTATTGAAATTGAAATGATTATTATTATTATTAGGGCCCGAGCACTGAAATCGGTGGGAGGCCCTATTGAAATTGAAATGATTATTAGGGCCCGAGCACCGAAATCGGTGGGAGGCCCTATTGAAATTGAAATGATTATTATTATTATTAGGGCCCGAGCACCGAAATCGGTGGGAGGCCCTATTGAAATTGAAATGATTATTATTATTATTATTAGGGCCCGAGCACCGAATGGTGAGAGGCCCTATTGAATCTGTAAGGATTTTTATTATTAGGGCCCGAACACCGAATGGTGAGAGGCCCTATTGAATCTGTAAGGATTTTTATTATTAGGGCCCGAGCACCGAATGGTGAGAGGCCCTATTGAATCTGTAAGGATTTTTATTATTATTATTAGGGCCCGAGAACCGAAATCGGTGAGAGGACCTATTGAAATTGAAAAGATTATTATTAGGGCCCGAGCACCGAAATCGGTGGGAGGCCCTATTGAAATTGAAATGATTATTAGGGCCCGAGCACCGAAATCGGTGGGAGGCCCTATTGAAATTGAAATGATTATTATTATTATTAGGGCCCGAGCACCGAAATCGGTGGGAGGCCCTATTGAAATTGAAATGATTATTATTATTATTATTAGGGCCCGAGCACCGAAATCGGTGGGAGGCCCTATTGAAATTGAAATGATTATTATTATTAGGGCCCGAGCACCGAAATCGGTGAGAGGACCTATTGAAATTGAAAAGATTATTATTAGGGCCCGAGCACCGAAATCGGTGGGAGGCCCTATTGAAATTGAAATGATTATTATTATTATTATTATTATTATTTTTCTTAGCTTAAATGAATTGGCTTTTTGAGGGCTTTAATGTGCTCAAAAAGTTGTAGGAGTTTGCAGTAAATTCGAAGGCGGCGTAAAATTACGTATTATGGAGTATTTTGAAAAGGGCGTGGCAAAATGGCTCAAGAGCGCCACCTACGGAAAAGCCCCTCATTTAGCATTCACCGATCCTCAAAAAAAACAAAGATTATTGTGTATCATGACTAGATGCACAAAAAAGTCCATCAGTGCATTATGAATAACGCAACAGGAAGCCCGCCAGTTTGACTTTAGTGGCCATTTTGGTCATATTCCATATTTTTTCTTTGATGTACTTGTCGTACAGCTTTCATCAGATCAACTTCAAATTTAGACGATCGTCATCACAACAAATTGGAGATCTAAAGTTATTGAAGGATTACGTTTTAGCAAAACCGTCTGACCGTGGTGTGGCGTTAAAGTTTGATGAAACGCCATCAAAACACAAGCTTCCATATTTCAGACATATTTTGTCCAATTGAGTCCAAACTAGACACATTCGACAAGAGTCGCCACCAGAAGACATGGGTGCAGAAATTGTGACTTACAATCACAGCGCCCCCTGGTGGTAACGCGAAATGTCTTGTTTTGGTACGTGTTATGTTTTTATGTACTACTCAGACAGCTTTCATCAGATCAACTTAAAAATTAGATGAGACTCTACAAAACAAGATGAAGATCTAAAGTTATCAGAATTTAAACTTTTCATCATACCGTGTGACCGTGGTGAGGTCTCAAAGTTCGACTAAACGCCAATATAAGCGAGCTTCTGTAACTTAGACATATTTTGTCCAATCGACTCCAAACTACACATATAAGACAAGAGTCGCGAGTGGAAGACATCTACCTAGAAATCATGACTTAAAAGGAAAGCGCCCCCTGGTGGCATCAGGAAATGTCTTGTTTTGGTCATCTTACTCTTTGATGTATTTCCCTCCAGCCACTTTACTAAACCATGTCAAACTGTGTCAAATTGGTCTCAAGATATTGATAATGTAGGCATAACATTATTGTGACTTTTCATCATGCAGATTGTTAATGGCGTGGCATCAAAGTTCATCAGCTCACCATGACCAATGAAACCCATTTTAACAGAGTTACCCTGAATGCAGCATGAGACCGCTTTCGGTTTGTTACGTCTCACACTTGGATGTATTTCTCCTCATTCACTTTGCTAAACCATGTCAAACTGTGTCACATGGGTCTCAATATATTGATAATGTAGGCATAACATTGCTGTGAGTTTTCATCATGCGGATTATTCATAGCTTTGCAGCAGACTTCTTCAACTCGCCATGACAAACGAAGCTGCATTTAACACAGCTGCAAGTGAACGCCTCATGAGACTCTGAACAAAGTTACGTCGTCACAAGCTGCGGAGCTGTGTATCACGAAGAACCGGAGAACGGTTGGCGAGTCTGGATGAGAGGACGGCGGCGGAGTCACTGTGGACGTTGTTAGCTCAGCAGGTTAGAGTGTGGGACGCACTCAAAGCTTTTTTCCCCCGTCCGTCGTGTCTTTTCCTGTGTGAACTCTGCCGCTCTCAACAGCAGCACTGGCTATGAGCTAGCTCCTGCTAGCTCCAACGAAGCATCTCTCAACTGCTACGTAAGTTAAACGGACACTTCTGACTGACTGTGATGATAAGCAAAAGAGACACTGTGGATGTGTGATGTGTTGTACTGCATTTGTTTGATCTGTTTACTAATACTAGCTCTAATAAATACTGTATAAATTATATTTTGCTCCTGAATTGAACTGTGTTAAAGGGGTTCACATGGAAAATATATGTTCAATTATGTAAAGGGTGATTTTTGTTACTATTATACTAATGGAGATTTAGCACTTGCTACACATTGTAAGAGCAGCTGTTCAAAGGAGCACTACGTCTTTTAAGGCTCTTTATTCAGAGTCACGGTGTTGATGTCCTGTCACGTGTTACAGTGAAAAATAACCGTGTCTCCCACCTTCAGTATTTAAATCGTTAATCTCAGACAGACTTCACTGAATTCTTTTGTTAAATATGAGTAAGTCATAGCCTTGTAACTTTACTAGAACAGACAGTGTCATACAGAGTTGTGGGCTTATATGCACTACCTATTTCCTAATCTGAAATGATTATGCTCTGATTAACTTTGAACTAATATTTTATTTTTACCATTTAAAAGTCTGTTAATTACTTAACCTGGCCCATGTATGACTTTACATATCTGTGTATTGGTTTCATGTTCCTCTAGAAGGTCCAACTTGACACACAACTTGAATCCAACCAGACTGAACACTGACTCCAGGTACAGACCTGATTTCATTACTTAAAAACAATCAAAGTATTGCACATAATACATAATGTATTAAATTATAATGCAATACTTTTAATGTGAAATAGCTCCATTAAAAACATTCATTGTCATGGTAGTGCACGTTTTAATCCAAAAGCATATTCAAATACACAGTTGAATATCCACAGAAAATAAGATTACACACTTTGTTCATATGTAACTCTTCCTCTACAATAATGACGATCACTTTCATGTTTCCTATAATTTTATTAGGGACAGACGATCCTGAAGGACACAGCTGTGATGACCATGTTCTGTCTCTTATGGCAAAGCAGAAATATAAAACACTGGGTTCTTATCTAAAGTGTTTCAAATCAGATCTCCACCATGTTGCTGCTGAGGACATCAGGTGCTGCAGTTCTTCATCTATGAAGAGAAAAAACGCACTGTTAAAGAATGTTTTGTGTTGTGTATAAAGCACAACAGATTTCAGATAGAACTGTTGTACTGTGGTCTTGGTTTATATCCTCATGGTGAAATGTACATATTTTAAGTCCCTTCTGATAAAAGTGCTGAAAGAAATACAACATTGTACAAATACATAAAATGTCTTTCTACCTCATCAGTACTATTCAAGGTGATAATCTCCCACAGACCTATTGATAACAGTCCAAATCAAGTCTTTCCACTTCTCTCAGTGTGAAAACATAATTCTATAATTAATTTGAGAACTGTTTACAACACTGATGTGTGGAGATTAAAATCATACCTAAACTGTCTAATTCACTGTAAAACTCCATGACATTCGCAGGCCATCTGTAGTTAAGGGAGCAACGCATGGAGTGATGTGTAGATTACTAGTTTGATGATGCATGAGGAGAGGCGGTGGTCGAGTGGCAGAAACTTGGACTATGGGCAGAGAAGGTCTCTGGTTAGTCTTTGGTTCGACTCCATGGAGAGACAACAAAAGTCGAACCTGGATTGATCTGTCCAAAAATCCAAGAGTCTCCCTACCCTCTCTAGTGCCCATGAGCAAGGCACCTCACTCCCCCAACATCTGCTCCCCCGAGCGCCGTACATGGTCGCTCACTGCTCTGTGTGTCCTGCACCAGATGGGTAAAAAGCAGCGATTCAATTTCCCTACCTGCATGAGTGTGCCTTTGCATGTCTGTGCATGTGTTTGGGATGAATAAATGGATGTTAATCTTAATCTTTTAATCTTAATCAGTTGTCTTCCATTTGACCAGCATGAAGCTGCAGATCTCCACCATGTTGCTGCTGGGGACATCAGGAGCTGCATTAATGAGGAGCAGAAGCGTACTGTTATGAATGTTTTGTGTTGTTTATGAAGCACTACATATTTCAGCTAGAACCGATGTACTAGGGTCTGGGTTTGTATCCTAATGGTTAAATGCACATACTTTAAATCGCTTTTGATAAAACGTGACAAAGAAATACAACATTGTACACATAGATAAAATGTCTTTCTACCTCATCTGTAATATTCAAGGTGATGATCTCCCACAGAGCTGTTGATAACAGTCCACATCAAGTCTCTCCACTTCCCTCGAAGCGAGCGAGTTCCTGTGCGCGGTGTGACGCAGCCTGACTCTGAGCTTTGTCAACAAACCAGGGAGACGGACGAGGGATGAACAAAATAACAATTATTTATTATAACACTAAGTTAACAATAGCCAAAGTCAATAACCAAGTGAAAAACAGCACCTCTGCAGCCGGGAAGGGATTCCCCCCGAACTGGAAGAGTCGTCTTGATATAACCAGACCGGACACAGGTGTGGCTCATCAGGCCTGACGACCCATCACTCCACCAGGACACCTGAAAGAGAGAAGACACCTAGTGAAAAGGAGGGTCGTCACACCCCCACCCATAAAAAAAACGTTCCCACCTGGAACCGCCAACCTTAGTCAACCCCGCCACCTAGTAACTCCTGTTCCCAGAGAGATGCTTTTGGAAAGCAGAGAGACACAGACAGAGCAGGTAAAACGAAGACAAAATGAATACAGAACTTAAGAGCAAGGTGCTCTCGACAAGGCATCTGCCACAATATTTTCAGAGCCTTTGATGTAACGGATGTCCAAACAGTAGGCTTGCAAAAACAAAATCCAACGCATCAACCTGCGGTTTGGACAAAGCACAGAGTGCAAAAAGGTGATCGGGTTGTGGTCTGTGTAGACCACTAGAGGAACACTGAATCCTACGTAGACTTCAAAATGTTGCAATGCCCAGATGAGTGACAATGTCTCTTTTTCAATAACAGAATAATTTAACTGAAAATAATTAAATTTCTTTGAGTAAAAACTCACAGGACGTTCAATACCCTACGCTTCTCCTCAGATACGCGATAGAAACGCTGACGGACTGGCTGTGCCTCGCCCACATCAATGTCATGCTCCATCAAGTTTGTTCTACTAGGTGTATCACCAAATAAAGAAGGATAGCCATTAACAAGAGCGGACAGCTCAGCACCCCTCTCCGCAGACAGGTGACCAAACATAGACTCCAGATCACGCAGTGTCTCAGAGTTTTTCAACCGACCTTTCACAAGACTGTCATCAGGCGATATAACCCCGTCATCCTCCTGCAGAGGAAAATGTGAACTACCAACTGGGACCGCGACTAAAATAGGAATAACAGACCCTTTCAGCTCCCTACTGCTGCATACCGAATCCTCCGACTCACGAGCATAATAGGGTTTGAGCAGATTTATATGACAGAGCTGGGTTGGTTTTCTGCGCAAGGGTGTTGACAATAAATAGTTTTGACTTGAAGTCTGACGCAACACTGTCAATGGCCCAGTGAACTTAGCTTCAAAAGGAGAGCTGAAAACTGGCAACAACGCAAGAACCTTGTCACCAGGACTAAACTGGCGCTGTACAGTTTTACGGTCGTAAAGCCGCTTCATTCTCACCGGCGAAGAAGCCAACTTTTCCCTAGACATCTCCCCAGCTGCGTACAACCTGTGGCGGAAACCATTAACATAATTAATCAGGTTCTGAGGCGGTACTGGTTTCTCCACAGTGTCATGCAATAATGCGAGTGGCCCCCGCACTGTATGGCCAAAAACCAGTTCATTCGGGCATAAACCTGTGCTCTCCTGCACAACCTCTCTGGCTGCTAACAGTAGACACGGTAGCCCCTCTTCCCAATCTTTGTTCAATTGAACACAATACCCCTGTAACAGAGACTTGAGGGTCTGGTGGAACCTCTCCAAAGCTCCCTGACTCTGAGCGTGGTATGCAGAAGCCTGATTATGTCTAACATGCAACTGCTTTAGAACTTGGGCAAATAAATGGGATGAAAAATTTGATCCTTGGTCACTCTGAATTACTTTCGGAATTCCAAAAATGGAAATGAACCGTGTCAGTGCTTTGACTACCGCCTTAGCAGTAATGGAACGCAATGGATACACAGCCGGATACCTGGTGCTCTGACACATTACTGTCAGCAGGTAGCTGCTACCAGACTTGGAACGAGGCAGAGGACCCACACAGTCTATTATCAGGTGCTCGAATGGCTGCTCCACCACCAGAATCGGGTATAAAGGAGCCAGGAAAATACCCTGATTGGGTTTACCGGTCATTTGACATGTATGGCACGTTTTGACATAACCAGACACATCCCTCCTTACACAGGGCCAGAAAAAATATCGCAGCAAGTACTCATATGTCTTAGTAACTCCCAAATGGCCTGACTGATCATGAGCGGTTTTCAGAACTTCTCCACGAAACTTAGAAGGAACTACTACCTGAAACACAGGATTATCAGCAAAGCTATCACCATGTGGAAGCAAGTACCCACTAGCAGCACTCCTTCCTTCCTCAGTGGTGAGAACCAAGTCAAACAGTTGGCTCAGCGAGGAATCAGCTCTCTGCTCCGCCACTAGGTCACTGCGAGAAACGGACAAAAGAGAGTTAGCAATAAGCACCTTCTCTTCTGCCCCCTCCTGCTCAGATGCAGGTTCAGGCCCCGACTCTGCACGGCCCATAGCCCGGGTTCTCCTGTAACACAGGGTGAGGATATCACTATTTGAGGAATGGGATTTGGCTGAGTTCCAGCCCACACACGGCTACCTGCCAGGTCATTTCCCACTATGACCTCCACGCCCTCAATTGGTAATGCAGGCCGCACGTCCAGGACCACCTCACCTTTGACCAACCCACAGTTGAACACCATCTTATGCAGCGGGACAGGGAACACACTCAAACCCATACCTCGCATCAAAACCCGGTCCCCTGTATCCGAGTCTCCAGAAAAAGGTAAGACAGAGCTCATTATGTATGAATTAAAAGCCCCAGTGTCCCTCAGAATCTTTACCGGTACAGTGATGTCACTCCCCACAAGTGACACAAAGCCGTCCGACAAGAACGCAGAGAAATCAGATCCCAAGCTGCCTTTCACTCCAGATTGCACCTGTTGACAGGGAGAAACACAATTGGTTGAGTCAACAGAACCAGCAAACAGTGCTGGTGTAACCTGTCCCCTACCACTTCCACGTTTAGCTTTTGTACACTCCGCTTTCCAATGGCCCTTGCCCCCACAGTAATGGCATGTGTTTGAGTCAAACTCCATCTGACCACGTGTAGCAAATTCTGATCTACCTGAGCGAGGACTAAATGCTTCCCTTCCTGTACCTGCACGAAACATACTGCTTCCCCCCCTGTACCCAACATCACGAGAACAGAGCTCACGGTTTTCCCTGTGGGTAAGCACATACTCGTCTGCCAGTACAGAAGCCTCTGCAGCAGTCATCACTCTACGCTCAGTGATATGAACAGCAATGTGGCTAGGGATGGAGATCTTGAACTGGTCCAGCACAATCAAGTCACACAAAGCTTCATACGTGTCAACTTTCAGGGCAGCACCCCACCGAGTGAAATGAGAAACCAGCTCCCTGGCAAACTCCACATGCGTCTGTTTAGCCGATTTCTCCCATGTACGGAACTTCTGGCGATACGCCTCAGGCACTAACTCATACGCCCTTAACACTGCAGCCTTGACATTAAGATAAACTCTACTGTCCGCGACAGTGAGAGCAGATTAGGCTTCCTGTGCCTTACCTGTTAAAACACACTGTAAAAGTAATGTGCTGTCAGCGTTTGACCAGTTTCTACTTTCGCTTACCCGCTCTAAAAGCAAGAAAAAAGTCTCAAGGTCCTGTTCATTAAACTGAGGAACCAAACGCGGATCCTTGGCCACATCAAACCCATGACCAGGGGCAGGATGACCAAGCTGGCCTACACCCATAGCTACAGCAGGCAACCTACGCGCCTCCAGCTCAAGTCTTTTACCCTCAACCTCTTGTTTTACTCTCTCAAGAGCCACTTTCTCTCTCTCCATCTGCAACAAAAGCAATTCCCTGTTCTGGTTAAAAGAAAACCTAGCTTCCAAAGCAACAGGTAAATCAGCAGCAGCATAAGTTTCTATGATAATCCCTGCTTCTACCAAATGCGTTTTTATGCTACCCCAATGCCCTCTTTTGACCTCTTATCCCCGACCTGCGCATGATAACGCTCCGCGATTTCCAACAGCTGGTCTCTAGAACAGCTGTTCAACAACTCCTCCGAAGGAGCTTTGAGAAAATCCTCCACACTGGCCATCAGAACAATCTGTCAACACAATCAAAAAAAACCACAACGCCACTGAGCTCACAGCCTTGCCAGTCAACTGGCGCTACCGAGGCCTGTCCCTCTAACTGCCTACCCAAAATCTAAATAAGCTCCCCCCCTAGTCTTCAGGCACTTCTGTGGCGGGCTCCTTAAAAAACCAAGCCCGATAGTCCGGTAAGGCAACCAGAAACTGGCGACCTCACGCCGCAACTACGGAGTGTCCCCGAGCAAATGCTACTAACCACTCCACACCACATTAACCACCCCCCAAACGAATTCCAAAGGGAAGACGCTCTTATCCCACCAGGGACAGAACACGGCAACTTACCACTGACATGACTACAAGACAACAGATCTCAGCCCTTCAACCAGCACAACTGCCTGTCTACACAATACACGATACACAATGCTTATTCAAATACCAAAACTACTCACCGCACTCGTCGCTCTCCCAAACAACCACCACTCACAGCCACTGCTGCTACCACTACTAAACACTAACCTCTGACGTCACACTCAAAAGGTTAAACACAATTGGACGAGCCCCCATGTGACGCAGCCTGACTCTGAGCTTTGTCAACAAACCAGGGAGACGGACGAGGGATGAACAAAATAACAATTATTTATTATAACACTAAGTTAACAATAGCCAAAGTCAATAACCAAGTGAAAAACAGCCGTCTGCAACCGGGAAGGGATTCCCCCCGAACTGGAAGAGTCGTCTTGATATAACCAGACCGGGCACAGGTGTGGCTCATCAGGCCTGACGACCCATCACTCCACCAGGACCACTGAAAGAGAGAAGACACCTAGTGGAAAGGAGGGTCGTCACAGCGGCCTTTTCAAGTTAAAAACAAAAACAGTCTTTCAAAGTAAGATTCAACTTAAGATAAAAGAAAAATGAAAGAAATAAAAGAAAAGAACTAAAGTTGCCCCGTTAGAGCTGGAACATATGGAGAGACCCCGAAGGGCCCTGGTCGAAGTCCTTAGCAGGGAGAATGGCTGATAAAACTAAAGTTAAAGTTGACCCTTTAGAGCTGGAACATCTGAGAGGCCCCGAAGGGCCCTGGTCGAAGTCCTTAGCAGGGAGGATGGGTCGATTATTGATGAGCAGCCCCTCTTATTAAGGGAGGCCCAGCCTCCTTGAGGTGTGGTCATGGGATGATGCTGGCTTTTAGCCAATTGAGTGTCAGAGGTCAAAGGAGAGTGCGAGCGGCCAGGAGCAGAGCAGGGGTTTCTGGGGAGACCCCAGGGATTAAGTTACCACCAGAAGATACAATCTCCATGCTTGATCTTAGAGGGAAACTTTTGCTGGCTTCATCTTGGCTCAAAGGCCTATGACTGAAATTTTGTTATAGTAACCCATCATCCACTTTTTCATATTTCTGAGGCTTTCAACCACCACATTTCAACATATGGAGTGTTTTCAGATATTGTGGAAATAGCTCAGGGGAGAAAATCATCAGATAGCTTCATGAAATCTAAGTAAAATCCATCTGCCTGACAGGTGGCTTAAAGATAAGTATTAGCTTGAATCATTTAATTTAGATCTCATATCTATTTGGTTTAATCTGTGTAATCAATATTTACGTCTAATCCTCAGGAAGAAGGTCAATAATCATATTCCTCAAAATGTAGATTTATTAATTAAAGTTGGACAAGAATGTTTTTAAAACAACCTGAATCTGTTCAAAAATCCAAGACAATTCTCCCTACCCTGTCTAGTGCCCCTGAGCAAGGCACCTTACTCCCCCAACATCTGCTCCCCGGGCGCTGTACATGGCTGCTCACTGCTCTGTGTGTCCTGCACCAGATGGGTTAAATGCAGAGGATACATTTACCTACTATTGCATGAGTGTGCTGTGCATGTCTGTGCATGTGATTGGTATAAATAAATGTATCTTAATCTTAACAGCATCACAAAAAGAAAACTGAAATACCTCCGAACTGGAGTCAACACCAATCCCCATTTTAACATGATCATATTGCTTCCATGCAAAAATAAGCACATTTTCTTAAAACGTAAGTCACCTCTGTTGGTGTGGCCTGCTAACACCGGGCTCTCGTCAGTGAAGCTGTTGACCTTGGGCACTGACTCCAGGGTTGATTGACCAGAGTTGGTGCTGGCATCAGGGCCCTCTCCATCCCTCAGCCTCTGCAGTGGGGGTTTATTTTCAGTTGTGGCCTTCCGCTTCGAGGCCCTCCGCTTGGCCTTAATCACAGGCCGATTACTCGCCAAGATGGGGCTGGGAGACTGAGGGGGAGAAACCTCTCTACAGAAGAGGCAAGAAAAAAGTGTGCATTAACCTGGGTTAGGGTTAGGGTTAGGGTTGACTGCATGTAGTGAGGTTTGAATCCTATGACCACATAAGGTGGATGAAATTGGATGACTCTGCAAAATTCTGTATCACAATCAACATTGTTTTGTCATTTTAAACAACAACATTTTAAAACTAAGTTCTTACATTATGTGAACATGGCAACTACTGTTTGGTTAAGGTTAGTGAAAGTACTGTTTACTATTCACAATGACTGTGGCTATTATCCTGCACAGTGAACGAGTAAAGACATATTATCAAGAGCCTGCAAATGAAATGGAAGGAGATCAAGTCTGTCGATCATTTATAATCTTGAAATCATGTTTTATTAATGCAAGTGAAAATAAACTGACAGTGGAACACGAATGATATCCACTTTTTCCCATAAAAGTGACTGTGTAGCAAGATTTGTCCTTAAACAAGTCTCTGTATCACAGCACAAGAATGAATGAGGCACGTTACTGCACTAAAATAATCCTAATTTTAAAGAAATAATTGAAATAAAATGATTTGTGCTGGAAGTAGGTCGAAATATTATGAACGTCTTGCGAGGCCTCAAACTTATTGACGGAAAAATAAGCTGAAGTCAAGAATTAGTCTTATACGCAAGTGCCAATAAAACCAAACATCATGTTGTATTTGCACTTAAAGTTTAGTGGTTGGTGACAATATTTGTATCTAATCCTCAGGAAGAAAGTCAATAATTATGACTCTCAAATGTAGAATTATTCCTTTAAGCTGGACAAGCCAGTTTTTAAAACACCGTGAAAAACATCACAAAAAGAAAACCGAAATACCTCTGAGCTGGAGTCAACACCAATCCCCATAATAACATGATCATATTGCTTCCATGCAAACGGCAGCACATTTTCTTTAAAAGTAAATCACCTGTGCTGGTGTGGCCTGAGTCGGTGCTGGCATCAGGGACCTTTCCACCCCTCTTCCGTTGGGACTTACTTTCCTTTGTGGCCTTCCTTTTGCGGGCCTTAGTCACAGGCTGATTATTGCCAAGATGGCGATGGGTGAGACTGGGCGGCCAAACATATCTACGAATGAGAAAAAACCTGTTGACTGCGTGTTGTGAGGTTTGAATCCTATGACCACATAAAGTGGATGACATTGGATGACTCTGCAAAATTCTGTATCACAATCAACATTATTTTGTCATTTTAAACAACAACATTATAAAACTAAGTTGTTAAATTAGGTGAACATGGCAACTACTGTTTGGTTAAGGGAATTTACAGTTGGGTTAATTACGTAAATATGGGTCAGTCTAGAGCCTGTAGCAAACTGGTTTGGTGTGAGTAGAGGTCCAGCAAGGAGAGAGAAGCAGTGATTGCAAAGTCTGGGAGGGGAAATAAAAGTGTATAACAGTGACACAGTGATGGAGGGAGAGGCATGAAAATACAGAACAACATAGGAAAAGGACTTTTGTGACATAGCTCCTCACTCAGGAGCAAAAACCTGCCTTTAAACTTAAAGAGAGGAGTAATGACAAAATCTGCCTATAAATTAAAAAAAAAAAGCTGATATGACATTTATCGTGATAATTCTTGATATATCACCTAGCCCTTGGACAATGTTTAGAATTCCAAATTGTCAATAAGTACACAACAGGTTTAAAACAAGACTTCCTGCATGAGTGAATACACTGACTCAGGTCTGGTTAGTCTTGCTCTCTTGAATGAAAGGAACCAATCAATATTAAGTATAAATATATAAAAATGTTCCCCAAATAATGTATTAAAATGCACACTACCTGCAATTAAAGCTTGACAAGTCAATTATCTTAGCGCGTTATACGTTTGAGGGCTAAAGGCCATCTTCATCTGCTCTCTGCTCCTCTGCGCTCGGCTCGTTCTCTTGTTGGGATATTTTGTAACGTCTCCTCAGACGCTGAGCCTCAATCGGTTATCAATAGGTTGATGAGCTGTTAATCATTTCATTTGAATACCTTAGCTATGATATATAACAAAGACACTACCAGCAAAACTCCATGAAAGTGTCACTGTGTTATCATAGTGGGAACAAAGCCTGTTCTATCCTGCTTCCTTCATGAGCAAAACATGCACGACAAGTTAGGTGATTTCACACAAGAGACTTTTAGAGTAACAGTGGATCACATGACAGATTACTGGTCAATATTTTGATTTGAGGTCCTTCAGCTTTAATGCTTCGGTTCATTATGTGCTGCTACATGCTATATGTGGCTAACAAGTTCCCGATATCAGCTTGTAACATGTCAATGTTCTGCTTCCAGATTTGTTTTCCTGGGTGACAAAAAAAAGTTGTATAACCTCGGCCAAGGAGGAAATAATAGATGTTTTGTTTGTTTGTTAGCAAGATGACAGATAAACGACTGAGCTGAGCGGATTACTATGAAACTTGGTAGATGGATTTGAAATGGGTTAGTAACAACACAATTCATTTTAGATTTTATTTTCTTCAACTTTGACTTTTTCAACATGGAATCCTGACAATAAAGAATAAATCAGGCATGTGTAAGGGACTGGTATTTAGGAGAGTGTTCAATTTGGTGCAGATCCAGATATAAATCTGGATCTAGAAAATAGGTGGTTTCATTAGGGGACTGAGGTTAACACTCAGTTGAGTGATATTCTATTTCCTTATTTAACCCTTGTATGGCGTTTGGGTCTGTGGGACCCGTTTTCAATGTTTGCTAAAGGAAAAATGATGCGATAAAAAAATTTTTCAACCTGAGACTCATTGGCCTTGGCTCATTTTCTGTGATGAACATATAAAGGAACATATATTAAGTAATTTTACACTCCCCCTACACATTTATATTACATATGTGATGTTCGGGTCCACTGGACCCAGGACTACATAAAGTGTTAAATTGTATATTTCAATCACCTCTGCTCCCACATTCCTGCACATTTTACGTAAACGTTCTCTGCAAGTTACTGCATCTCACAAGGATTCTGTTGATTCCCCTTTGGACTTGAAAACTCCAGCAAGGATAATAACCCCAAAGTATGCAAATAAATGGGTTTAGTCCATCTCATTCTAGCTTTCTACGAAACACGCTGTCCCTCCAAATTACTGCAATCCAGAATGATTTTCGTAAATGAAAAGTTCATAAGAAGGCTTGATGTCCTGCACATGAGTCACTGCTATCCGTGTCGGCCCTGATTGCACCTTATTACATTGGTAGCCACACGGGGTGGCTTAAGTGTAAAAAGACCATTAAAGTGTCATCATTTTTTGACATCCATAGGTTGGCTGCTGATGGCCTGGCCTGGATTTGGGACTGGCTGCAGATTAACTTTTTACGTAGCTGGCTGATGATCAATCTCATCTTCTTCTAACCCAAACTCAATGTCAAACTCTGAATTGACAGAAACATGATCTTCATATTCTCTAACCTCTTCCCCTTCATTGTGTTCCAAAGATTTTCTCTCTTCAAAAATAATTTCTAGATACTGTATCTGTTCATTGGGGCTCGTGTGTAGACTGACATGAGTGAGTGTTTGATTTCTAATTAAGTTCAATAAATAAACATCAATACAATGAAAAACCTTGTTTCATATTCGTTTTGTTCCAATCATATCTTGATTGTAATTGATGTTTCTTTGTTTAATTGCATTTTATCACAAAAAAACGAAAAGCACTTTTATTCATGAATGTGATTTAACAGGGGTAAATGACAAATATTAACCATATATTGCTTGTTATCCTTGTATAATAGTCTGCTTGGGTATCACAGATTTCTTCACCTGTCAGTCAGTCAAATGTTTCCTGATATAAACCTGCGTATTTAGACATTTATCTCAGCGCTGATTGTGTGCAAGATAGATAATAAGCACACAATCCGGGTTCTCGCGACGACTGCTGATGATGTTGTAGGTTCTCCCGACGGCTCCTTGTGAAGTGCTGCCCCACAAGTTGTTGGAGACTCTGTTTGAAGGGGCACTGGTTTCAGGTCTAACACTGTTTCAGCCAAATCCAATACAATTGAAGTAACTGGCCATGTAAGACATAATTTATGTCATGTTTTAATCCTAAATGTCCACTACCGGAGGGAGCGATGCTAGCTGATTTAGCAATGCTAATGCCCACCCAAGAGGTGCCCTTGGGCATGAGCTTGTGTGTTAGACTAAAAATTACCACTTGGTGTAAATGACGCAGGTTCGAGTTGAGTTTGAATGTTGGGACTTGACACTTGGAGGACACCACAGTAGCAAGAGGGAGGCTTGTAATGTCAAAATGATTGGTTCTATTAATTACAGTCCTGCGAGGGGCCACAAACACCACCTTTTTTATTTTTCAGACAACTATACTTATTGATATCGGGACATGAAAAGGATTTCAAAAAGAGACCTAAAAAGTGCTTACGAAGCAAATTGCAAACTTTATTTTCAACAGGGAGGAAACCTTTAACAGAACTAGATTCAGTGTAGGATACCTAATGGATGAATCAATACATTCTGTTGTATAGTTTCAGGGTAACTTAATTCTAGTTAAGTCTAATGGGACGACGGCTACTGTCGTCGCCAGGCACTAAACTTGACCTCGCCTCCGGCGATTGGACAAGCGTGTTTGTTGATCCAGGATTTGAGAAGGAATAATTAGACACTTATACATGAAGTTCTGGAAATTGAACGTTTATTGTAAAACAATGAAATACTTACAGAGAGTCTCTGGGGTTCTGCCGGACACGTCAACAGGTTCACTGGATCATGTCCAGAAGAAGCTCACACACATCCTAAATCCACAGTATTTATACAGACACAGGGGGCAGCACAGAGGCGGTTCTTTTTCTTTGAGGGAATTCAGTTATTGGCCAGATGTCTACTGTTTCCTCAAAGTGCAGTTTTTTGCAAGCACATCACTTTCAACTGACCAGGTGTCCCACTACTGTGGCCTTGGCCAACAGGGAGCCTGCTACATCGGAGAGAGACAGATTAGACAGAGAGGAGGATTTCATATCTTTTTCTCACCACGTTTCATGAATCACCTCTTTGTATTAATTCTGGCATGACCTCTCTCTTCCTGAGAACCTGTGCTTGTTGTGCAAACCCTGTGTCTGAGTCAAAAAGATAGACATCATCCCAAGAAAAGAAACAGTTGTAGCATAAGCATTATTGATTATCTAGATTATGCAGCTAATATTTATTCACAGGATATAGGTAAAATATAGTCACAAGATACAGAGAAACATAGATATCTCAACACTACCCTCCTGGAAGAGTCAGGCATTGGCAGGTTGGCGATGGGTGATGAGCCCACAATGAGCGTCAAATTTGCTCTTTAGAAACCAATGGGTTACGTTATGGACACTATGTATATCTTTGTATACAGTTTATGGAGTAAACACAACTCAGAGTTTAAATTATCATTCCATCTATTGTGAGCAAACACACTTGCATGTATAATTGATGTATCTTGCCATTTCATTTGGAGGATTGGACTTGGCTAAGAAGCACTTTGGTTGGGGGTAAAATAATCTCTCCAAACATATTCTGCATTTAAATATGCAGAATCTGTCCATCAGGGTACATTAATTAGGAGCTGGAAGCCTTCCGATTTTTGTTTTCAGTTTTTCAAGTCACTTTTGTACAAGCTCGGTTTGCCCACAGGTACACAGTTTGTGTGGTCCAAAACCCCCGCAACAAGTATTGCTGTTTTTTTGTGTGTGGAACATTTGAATTATTGTACTGTAAACTGCGGACGGTGAAAAGAAAAGGTCTTGGCCTGGATATCCGCTGTCTAAACCAAAAGCCCTAACATATCCCAATAGGCTAATTAGGTGTTGGACAATAGCAGATGTGATGGTGAGTTTGAAGTTATTATACATCATTGCTTAATTTAAGTAAATACAACCCCTGTCATGCTGTAGGTTGGTGGTGCAAATTCGAATACTAACCCGAAACAATGATCTTTATCTCGAAATGAATAATAAAACCATTTGGAATATGCATTGAACACCTGGAACTGATGATGTTAAATGCTGTACCCATGTTAGTTACAGACATCTGAGATAAGACATCTGTTTAACAAGTAAATGTGTGAAATAGCAGATTAGAAAAAAGGGACCCAGCTACCATCGGGGGTTGGGGGGGTGGGGGGTTTCTCAGAAAGCAGAACTCCCCTCCTGCCTCTTTACTTGCTCTACAAAAGTCAAGTAACTGTGAAAAATCAAGGTGTCTGCTCACTGACTGTGCAGTGGAGCACACACTGCCTCTATGATGATTTCAAATACAAAATCTGCTATGGCAGGGTTACTGCTCCCCTGTTCGTTTGTACCTAGTGAGGATGCTGCACTGTATAAGACATATGCTACACAAAACTGACTTGTCACTTAGCAATGTCCCCGCTGCCTTTAATACTTTATTTATGCGATACTGGATTCAACGTTTTTTTGTCCTAGACGTAGGGAAGAACCTTTCTACTGGCCCCATGACCTTTGAAGTCACCAGGCCAATATAAGGCCAGGTCTCCCCCAATTATTTCTCTCTTTCCATCAACCTTCCAAGGAGGAAGGCGGCCGGCCTATCTTCCTGCATCGGCGAGAGGAGAAACCAGATTTTTCCAAAACGAATCTTCTCTTCCCATTCAAGGAGAGGAGGTCCAAGTTGCAGCTTCCAGCTTATCTCACTAAGGAAACCTCCTCGCATTTCAAGCTCTTCCAAACTCCTAGCAGCGACTCGATGTCCTGCAGGTAAGATTCAACAAGCATCTGAGCTGCACAGCTCAACAGAACCGCGAGGCAAAAACCTTACGACCAGCTCGGAGATGTCAGGCATGTTGGTTTATCCTAAATAAGAGAAGAGCCGGACTGGTCCAATTTAAATATTTATTGAGATGCAATGAAAGTTGAAAACATAGCTATGGACAATTATCACAGCCTAGGCTAATTAAGTTAGCAATAGGTAATTAATAATGGCCCCGAACAAAAGGGGTTTGATATAGTTATAACAGTAGATTTAATATGATTGGTTATGAAAGATTGAAGGGGAGTCACCGCAAATCAATTTGGTTCTCCCTTGTTGGTGCACAGGCATGTCCACGCCTCTTGGCACAGAAATCCAGGAAGTGACAAGAAGCCGCTCTCTATGACGCTTCTACTACTCTGATAGTTGCTAAGCAAAATGTTCTCTTCATGAAAGGCCTTGACACAGCTGATGCCATGTGGGCCATTGGAGAAAGGAATATGATGTTCCTGCTATATTCAAACAATGTCCTGTTGATGTAAACATTAGGATCCTCGAAAACCAAAACAACGAGACAAAACAATGTCAATAAAGTCACACTGTCCATCCTCCAGAACTTTATCAGACAGCTGCTTGAAATATATTTGGATGAGTCTAAGGGAATAATGGTTTAATACCAAAAGTTAGAATTCAGAACAATTATACGATTCATTATTAACAATATGCAGCAAGGGTTATTTATAAATCATTTGAATAAAGGCCTTATATCTGGTTCAAACTGATCATGCTTCCCCCCCCCTCTTTAGTTGCAAATAGTTTCAGTCAGACCCAAATACCAGCTAGAATTTGAAATCCTAACAGAGACTTCACAGAACTGCGAACGGAACCGCAACTTCCTTTTCCGCTTTCCAAGGACTGGTAACACAACCTGGGCTTAATAATTATACTAGGCTAAGCAAGACTGTTTATTTGATTCTATGTGATGTTTATTAGTTTGATATGTGTTGTGATATGTCAGTTATAAGTTATTCGAAAGTAAGGTTAGTTTGTAATGCTCTCACCCACACACCCACATACATATCTTTGTTAAGTTAGTACGTTTTTTAGTAATTTGTGTTTTTATACTTTATTATATTCATAATAAATGTTTTTCTTTCACAAATGTTCTTTCATTAATGTTGCATAGGTGAATTTTGCCAACCTCTACACTGTCAAGAACTCCATAACCTTAACTGTTCATTATATAATCTTTAATAGTAAATATTGAGATTTCTAATTGAACTAGATCTAAATGGATTGTGGAATAGTATCATATCTCAGTATGTTATCATGTACATATTCTTTACTCTGGAATAAAACCTTGGAGATATATCTCTCAGCATAAAGTCACATTTACTGCATGTTCAGTATTAAGTATGGATCTGAAGGCAGACCCAATAAAATGTTTTAAGTCCGCAGTGATGATCTGCTGAAATGTCATTGTTCTGTCAAATCATCAATCAGATCAAGTTAACTGCAAACCAGCAAACCAATGTAATGCAAATCCAACTGATAATTCATATTTCCACAGAATCCATGCAATGCCTGTTTGTTTGGTTGCTCTATTGGGATAAAAATAATCTCACCACCTCTGCAACAAGCACCGTCTCTGTCAGATGGTTAGTCAAAAATGTGTTACACAGATTAGTGACCCACAGAGAGCCAGATTTGAGAAAACTCTCATTACAGTGGAAATGAAAATCATTCCAGGAGCCATACCCAACATTTTATTTGCCAGCATGGCTTTCTTTTCAGGTTGAAATCTCAGCCACTTCCAGATTAATCTTTGTGAATATATAAGTGAGAGTGGAAGTGTGAGCACAGCCTTGTTCATTCATTTACTTGTTCTCATGCTGTCATTCATAATCCTCCTGCTCTGCTTCTACACTTTCCACAGGTAGCCTGAACGTGTCAGAGAATCTTCACTCTGTTAATCCACTAACTCATTACTAATGCACAACTAAACCTCATACACAGCCTGAGTGCCTTATAGTAGCTGCTTCATTCGTCTGCACATCACACTACCTTCCATCCATTTCAGGTGCAGTGACAAATCCTCCCTTGTTATTTTGCATTGATTGCCGTTGTAGCAGCTCAAACCGTCAGTCAACTTGCCTGTGCTCTGTGCTCAGTATAATTTTGTTGCCACGCTGGTGCCGGACCCTGTGTCGCGTTGGCATTGGGCACAGGCGGTGGACCAGGACCGCAGTGGTGGCTTGTGATGGGTCCTCCTGGTGGGCGGCGGTGGACGGTGACTGAGGACTGAAGTGGCGTCTGGTCTGGATGGTGGATCGTGGTCTAGATGGTTGCTGAGCATGGACTGTGCTTCATCAATGCTGCTAGAGACTTTGATTATTGATGATGTTCTCCTGCACGTGGCATCTATTGCACTTCTGTCCGTCCTGGGAGAGGGATCCCTCACATGTGGCTCTCTCTGAGGTTTCTAGATATTTTTACCCTGTTAAAAGGGTTTTTTGTAGTTTTTCCTTACTCTTGCTGAGGGTTAAGGACAGAGGATGTCACACCCTGTTAAAGCCCTATGAGATGAATTGTAATTTGTGAATATGGGCTATACAAATAAAATTTGATTGATTGATTGATTGATTCACATTTAATTAACCTGCTCACCCCGAGAAAAAATCAATATGGAGGTGAGGAAATCCAGTAGCATTTGGCTGAGGCATACAAAAATCATTCCTCCTAACAACGTAGGTTTACTGATGGTTATTCAGATCTGAATGGTTAAAGGCGAAACAGGGGCCGTCGTTAGGACTGACACCCACCTTACATCTCCAATGTGACTCTCAAATTACTGGGGCTGGCTTTAACACATGATGGATTTGTTTCCTTGCAAATAAGAAGCTGTCAAAAAAGTGTTGCTGAAGGCTGGTTGTGGTTCCAATGGAAAAGCAGCTTTTATGACTTGGAGACTGGGATTCTGGGGTTGAAACGTAAAAAGGCAATGCTCAACAATACTAATGATAATTCTTTCAAACTTTATCTTTGGAAGAATTGACAGCTCCATGTTAGTCCTACCATATTTATTTTACCCATATGAGCTTTAGGTCGTGTCTAAAGTCCTGTTATGCTTCATAAATAGATACATAAATAAATACATACATACATACATGCATCATTTCATCATCCTGACGTTTTACATTGTTGTCGATCCATTCTTGGTTATCAAGCCCAAATCCATTTTTTCACATATAATGCTGTTATAATATCTAGTACATATCACAATTAGACTCTATTAGCTAATTGCTACACTATTAGATATGTGTAGCACTTATCTTGTGCATGTTTAATAATAATGAATTACTCATATCCTCAGTCAAGAGGTAATCAAACCTTTCTTGTTCAATACCGTTTTTTGGTAAGTTCTGCTGAATCACAGTATGCACTAGTATATATATTTATAACTTAGTAGACTGAAATTTTTATGAGTTAATATACCATGACTTTTTGTAACTTAATGTGGTGTTTTTTATGATGTCAATCAATCAATCCCCCCTTTGTGTCCTGGCTGATCCCATTGCATTAAACAGTGCAGGGAGAAACGCTGAAGTCTTGTTGTATTCTCATGGTGCCTGTAATGGTGAGCATGGGCACCAGCCTTACGCCGGGTTCACACCGGACGCGGAAGCGATGCCGAAGCGAGGCGTAAGCACTAATCCCTAGAGCGCCGGCGCTTGGCGGTTCACACTGGGCGCGGTAGCGAAGCCGAAGCGCCGCCGTTGTCAGCCTGCAGTAAAAACGGCATTTAATAATTTTTTTCAAGCATATACTTACTTGTTGCTCCAAAATTAACTGCAACAGCGTCCCAGCATGTGTCCTTTTTAGTGTTGTTTTTATACAACAGGATCATACAACTCACTGTACTTCTCCACTTCAACTATTAATTTAATGTCATCCATGTTGAAGAACTTCTCCGCTGTTGGCTCCGTTAAATGTTGGGTGTCGAGGGTAAATTACGTATTCTCCACTCAAGCCTATGTGTACAATACGTAGCCCCCCCCCCTCTCTCTTTTTATCTTTTATGACTGCTTGACCAGGTTGTTTCTCCCAATCTCACAAGGATAATGCAAAATGATATTGGTGTGATTAGCCTGTGTGTCAAATCCAGATATGGAAGTTGATAATGGGAATAATAATGTAAAGTGTTAAGGTGCTATGACTAGGATGGTCAAATGAACCTGTATGCAACCATCTTACCTAAACACATATCCGACCCAATTCAGATAAAAAAAATGTAAATGAAATTTACAAACCAACACTGTGCATTCATCCTTCATCGAAATAATTCTCTCCACCTAAAGAGTTTGTTCCCACACCATGAACCTCCCGTGCAATGCTGTGTCTACTTCCTCCTCCTCTGGTTCTGCACCAAGGTCATTGTTGTTGGGATGAAGGATCTCAAATGAAGCAGAGACACTGAGAATCTCCGCCTGTTCAACTGCCAATTCAAAGGGCAAGAGGTCAGCTCAAGAAATTGCTCTGTTGGGATATCAGCCTCATCGAAGCGTTCTGTCAACTCATCTGTTGATTTTGTGATCCATCCTTCTTTCTCAGCTGCCTGCCAGGAATTGGTGAGAGAAGACAGATGCAGACAGAGGTCAGGAGCTTGGTATGACTTGGGTTAAGATCGATATAAGTTTACCTACTGCCTGAAGGCACCCAGGGCTCCTTGGAGTACATTCAGGATGTCCTGATGAATCCTATTTAGATCGGTGATATGATTGCCACGTCTCAGTTAAAGCCTCCAGACGTGGATTCTGGCCTCTCAGAGCCTCATGGGAAAGTCTTTGTGATGACCCTTTTTTATTGAATTCCAGCCTCCATTTTGTCCAGAGTGTGTAATACGCTGGTCAAAATAGCTATAATGTGTTCTCACGGAACAGAGAAGCCAGCACCATTGTGTGGGTCCACAAACCCACAGCTCCTAAAGGAGCTTGTCTAGATGACTGTCATTTCCATCACTACCTGAGGCTGAACAGAGAACAGTCTGATCACCCTCTAGCTTGGGTCATTGTGAGGACTGTGTGGTAGATGTCATTTTCAGTGCAGATTGGTTGACACAAAATCAGGTAAAGCAAATATGACGCCTGAGATCAAATATTTCAATTCCTTATCGAGTAATTGACCCTCAAAAAGTGACGCCTAGATGTGTCTTTGCATTTGCCACGTTGCACTGGATAGGATTATTGGTAATTTTCCGAGCAATGTGAATGTCAGTGGACAACACAATGCTCATTAACATACAAAGTGAAAGTGTTTTGTTGCTAGGTGTATTTGTTTTTGTGTTTTGAGATAACATTAACATGGCTGTGTGAGGTATGTCATATGATGTATGTCACATGATTGGAGTAGCGCAGCTCGAGTTGGCTGCCTGAACTAGCTCGCAGGCGTCGCTCCATTTAATCTTTAACTGTATTAATTTGACATTTTTTCATTGATGTAATGTATTTAACAGTTATTTAGGTTATTGCATTGTAACGTAAATGAAAACATGTTTCAACCCCAAAATGGGGTATTGTAAAATTAAACAAAATAAACGTTACAAAATACAAATATCTAACTGATGACTTGTGAAAGTGTAATTGTTCATATAACATACTTCTTGTTTTTAGATATAATTTACATGTAACTTAAGTATTAATAGTATAATCTGTAAAGGCTAATGACACAAGTATATACAGTATACTGTCTGTGTGTGTTAAATGTAGGATTATGTTTCTACCTCTAGTGATTGGGATTTATGTGCCCAGTCTTAAAATTTGCTTGCGGGCGGGTGTAGCTGAGGGGTAGAGCGGTCGTCCTCCAACCTGTAGGTCGGCAGTTCGAGCCCCGGTATTCCCTATCTGCATGCCGAAATGTCCTTGGATAAGATGCTGAGCCCTGACTTGCCCCTCATAGAACATTTAAGTGCTATAGATGCACTTTATCAATGTGTGTGTGAATGTAAAACTGTACTGTAAAGAGCTGTGAGTGGAGCTAGAAAAGCGCTACATAAATAAAAAAAACCTTTGTATATTATGGGTATTATGTTATGCAGAGGATAAACAAATGTCTGAGTGTTCACACAGACTTTTAGTGATGAAGTGAGAAAAAAAAACACCTGTGTGAAGTTATTTTTGTTTAGGTTTAATTGGGTTAAATAACAACCAGGTACTGAATATATATGGAGGGAGGGGAGATGTTCCTGAGGCGTTGGAGAAGCAGCAGGCTGGGTGAAGCGGAGTGGAGAAGATGGCAGAGAGTCGTAGTGTGAGGAGGTGAGCAGCTTGGATTAACAGAAGGCAGGAGGGTAATGATCCTGAGAGAAAACAGCTATGAGTCAAGGAGCAATGAGAAGGAATGAAGACAAATACTGAGGATTAAATCAAGAGATCCTGAATAGCTTGTACTGTAGTGGGTTGTATAAGAGTGGTTGAAGAGCTGGGATTAGAGTGTATGAGTAATGAAGGCCGGTGTACAGACTGGAGGTGGAGTGTTGAGCCACTGACCAACAGTTGAGTGAGAGCAGAGCTGCCTGGGTAAGACCAAGCACACAGCGACACAGAGGGTGCATTCCAAAAGTCAAAACTGAGTGAAATGACCCGGACATATTTCAACGGCTATTGTATGAGCTATTTGAATTCTCTAAATAATAAGGAACGTAGTAGATTCAATGGGTGTAGATTCAAACGCTGATGCAGCTGGACATACCAACATAAATATAAAAGATACAGAACTGATCCTACTCAATTGTCTGAGCTAAACTAAATACGCAAGCCTTATTTTAATCCCGATTGTGGAATAAACACATATACACATTTTCTCCAGGTTTTCTCCACCTATATTTCAAATGTTATCACATTATTTCAACATTTCAGTCCTGTTTTATCTCATTTTTGTTTTCGATCAAATCTATTGTGTTTATTTCTGTAAGTAACTGATGATTACTTCTTCCCTCTGTATGAATTGAAAACATATTTTTCATGTGGTATTATTCGGTTTTGGACAGCCGATTACTGCCGGAAATGGGAGAACACACACAAGAGTCTGAGGGAAAAACAGGGGAGAACAGAATACTGCAGAACAAATATTAAAACCCCAGATCCTAACAATGAATCAGTGATGACATTAAGAAAGCAGTCCCTGATGGTTTTAGGCTCAGCAAAGTAAACTTCCTCTTTGGGGCTCAGGGTAATTTAATCATGATTAAAATCTATCAGAGTGTGAGATCACATGTTTTTTTTTAATTACAGTGATGTCACAGCCATTCATTTCAAAAGCTTTTCATACCTTGAGCTGTAATAAGAATCAGGTTTTGGGCTTCTTCAAGATAGCTGTTTTCCTTTTAGTCATGACGCCTCTTTCAGGCATCCACTCACATTCATTTAGTGTAAAATGAACCTCCAGCTGAGGGAGCCACGTAAAACACATACTCGCATGTCCAGTTCTTGACACCTAAAACCTCTTACTATATTACCATCCTCACATGAATGCCTCCGAAGGCGATAGTAGTGGTTTAATCCTCATCAAATGAAAAGCTGCTGAGATTAGGTGCACAGTGATGGTTACACATAACAAAGAGGTGACTGTTTATGTGTATGGGAAACAAATTCTTTAAGCAAGCGAGAGAGTAGATTCTGTGTCTGACAGTACTTATGCAAATACCCTGTATGAAGTGCATTGAAAAAAGCTTATTATAAATGTTCATTATGGAGCAGTTCGGCTGTTAACAAACCTATTGAAGCTCACTGTGAAAAGAAATATGGTGTAATTTGTATCTGTTCATGTGTTCCCAACTACATTGCCACATCATTTAAGTAGCTGTGCTTCTGATTCCTGCCTGTACTGGCATCTACTGGAGTTTTTAATTGTAAAACCCATTTTGTACAGCTGTGGTTGAGTTGAAATCTTTCCAAAACCAGTGGCTTCTCTCACATAGAATATCTGCTAGTTCCTGTGCCTGGCAAACTTATTTCAAACTCCATGCTCCAGTTTGTAATGCAGGTTTGTAATGTAGTGATTGCGTGCCAAACTGAAATTACTCAAGGGCAAAGGGGCAGTGGTCTGCCCGACTCTGACTCTGTTACAGTAGCTATAGTTTGCACCTTCGCTTGCAAACAGACTGATATCACCTGCTACACAGGAAGCAACTTTGTTTCTCAGAAGAAAAAAGTTAACGTTCTAAACGGCCTCAATAGGAAACCGAAAGACAAGATGTGATCTAAGAGAAGTAATTTAAGAAAAAATGCTGCTATGGCCTTAGCACCAGATGTGACCAAAGAATACCAAAGAAGACATGGATTTGGAGGAATAATACCGTATATATTACTTTGTACAGCAAGTATTTAAAAAAAAAATTGCCCTCTTGATCAGTATTTCATGTGCAGCAATTGTACTGTACATTTCTTTGCTCTATCAGTGTGAAGTGTTATTGAGAAGCCCTTGTATCCTATCCAAAAAGCTCTTGTATAAGAACAAGACCTAAAATGAAGTCCATTAGTCTTAAGATGTAGAATCAGACACTGAAATGTATCAACCCCCTGAGTCTGACAATTTGTAAGATGATGGAGCTCTATTCACCGTTGGCAAGGATACAGTCAAATCTGGGAATAATTAGAATTGGAGATTACTTGCCTGTGACTCAACTGTAACAGCTACGTGGATCATTGGTGCTGTGATGGAGCACGGGAACACGTTTTCATGACAGGTGACCCACACACCACAGCTCTCCTCACAATCAATAGTTGAGCCTATTCATCCTGGACATAATTCACTCCAGATTGCTTTTATTGGCTTTAATACTCTAGATTAAATTGACTTCAAAGTAAGAGCTTTGATCTTTATGTTTGCATATTTTGTGTCTTGCTTAGATTCTGGAGGAATAAAGCCTCCGTACGATTTAGACTGACTGAATGTAGATAAATTGCCTGAGTAAAAAGTTGTGCAACCTTCCTCCCAAAGGCTGTTGATAGAGGATCTATCGTTCCTGCTCCAAAGCAGCTGCCAGGGAAATGAGACCTTGAGAGAGATTGGGGAATTTCACATTTTGTCATGTTCATTGTTTGCTCCTTCGTATTTCCCTGTGTGCCAGTTAAAGCTAATGGGACATATGACAAGATAACAAGGGAGCTGCTGGTTAAAGATGACAAATTTGCTTGTTTTTTTCCCTCTACTTGATATCATTAATGTTTCTATGATTTTAGCAAATAGCCAACTTATCTAATATTGCAAGAATCCATAGCAAGGGAAAGTAATATGCATTTTCATAGAGGGTTTATATTATGTTCATCTTCTAATCATATCAGATGTATAATTACTTTCTTCATTAATTGTTAACCCAGTAATCACAGTTTATTTTTCTGCAGTTACTGCACGTTTGATATATTTATAAGCAGAGACAGAGATTTGGGGTTTCGATCACTGTACTTTGTAAAACATGTTTTAATTTCCTGTACCAATGTGAAAAAAAGTTAAACAGAATGGTATTACTTTTGTAAATAAAATTTTCTATAATGGGTCACTAGCGGAGAAACTGGGGCTTGTTTTTAAAACCAGAAAACAGAATCACCAGGCTGGACAACATAATCAAAAGCTTGAACCTTGTATTGCATCCAAGCAGCAGAAAAAGCAATGCATCAGGCCTTCTGATAGAGGACAATGTGGGCCGCTGTTGGCTCTACCTGTAAGCTTATACTGAAGGATTCCAATGCTTTGTGTAAAGTTATCCTAGGGGATGCAAATACTACCTGTAAACATAGTAATGCTAGTGCTATGCCAAAAATTGAAGGAATGCTATGTGTAAACCAATTGTGGCGGGGCTAAGGCTACAATCAAACCCATGGTAATACTACATGTAAGCCAGTGCTAAAGGATGCCAAAGGTAAATGATTAGTGTTTATAAAGCGCTTTTCTGGTCTGAATGACCACTTAATGCACCTTTTTTATACAATTTCCACTAAAGTGCTTTTCCATTGATACACACATTCAAACTGGGCATCTTCACACAGCACTGTCTCTATCAAACATCAATTATCACAGTGATATTGAACCACCTACTCTTTTAGTGGACAACCGGCTCTCCAGAGTCACCTGGGTCCAACCATTGTCCTGATATGCTGATCAATTGTCTGAAAGAAAGAACAAGAGAAAGAGAGTTTCAACCATGATGGGACTTGAACCCTTTATCTTCTGATCCAAAGTCAGGCGCCTTATCCATTAGGAAGGATGCAGAGCAGACCTTTTATCAGCCCCATGACTTTAAAAGAGATCTGAATGTAATCACATTTTGTGTGTTCTGAACTGATGCAAAGAGATGAGCGAGGGAGACATCTTGTCCCATATCACCCATACCTGTGCTTAAGATTAAGATTTGTTTATTTATACCAAACACATACACAGACATGCACAACACACTCATGCAATAGGTAAAGGTAACCTCTGCATTTAACCTATCTGGTGCAGGACACACAGAGCAGTGAGCAGCCATGTACAGCTTGGCTGGGGAGCAGATGTTGGGGGAGTAAGGTGCCTTGCTCAGGGGCAATAGACAGGGTAGGGAGAATTCTCTTTGATTTTTGGACAGATCAATCCAGGTTCGTCTTTTGTTGTCTCTCCGTGGAGTCGAACCAGAGACGAACCAGAGACCTTTTCTGCCCATAGTCCAAGTTTCTACCACTAGACCACCGCCTCTCCTGCTTCATGAAGCTTGAAGTGAAATAACAAAGAGGTGGATTCCCTGATGAGCTGAGATCAGTCAGAGGCTGAGATCATTATGAGCAGTCTCTGTTTCGATTGTCAGTGAGTCTGTTGTTATTTAGCAGCTGTACAGTCAGTATGATGCAAGGCAAGAAGTCTCTTAACTCCATTAAGAGCAAAGCTGATGACAGATCAGTGAAATTACCAAGGGAAATAAAACAGGGAATGACTGAGAAATGGAATGCTATTATAATGTTTGCTGTTGGTGGTGGTGTGTCTTATGTTAAGTGGAAGCCGAGTCATATAGGGCACCTTCATACAGAACAGAGCCTAATTTCTAACCATTGCATGAGCATCTTTCAGACCCCAATTAGTGGTTGTGCTATTTCTTACGCAAAAAGTTGGCTTCTGTAAAAGCAAACTTAATGAGAGTATGCGAGCACTAATACACTAATTTTGGCCTTGCGTCAGAACAATTTGGAAATGGTAAAGTGGCGATGCAGGCGTGAATTGGGAACATTTTAAGAACTATGGATCTACTGCCTCCTAAACAGTGTTTCAGTGTGTTTCATAGGCCTCTTCAAATATAAAGTGAAATTCAACTTTTTGCAAATTACAGTCAGATACCATACAATAGAGTTGCAGGACCGAGAGATGAGTAGGTTTTAATATCTTGTATGACACTCCGTCTGTGTCACAAAGTGCGAGTTCATTTTTGATATGATGTGTAAACTCAATGCAGTGAACCTGACTGTGCTCTCAGGCACACAGAATGCACCGGAGATCACTTATTAAATGGATACAGTGTGTTCAGCCTGTCAAATCAGAATGGAGGTTAGGCTATCACAGATTGTCGTGATCAGATTATTAGTAGGGTGAAGTAATTAGTCTAATTGCTCTAAACATGTAAATGTCGGGACAGTAGTGAATGATGCTTCGTGAAGGATGCACTGCCAATGTTAGTGGACTATACGGATAGAAGTGACCACAAAGATTTCCTGTCCCGTCACGATGACCGACTCGTCAGCTGATTTAGATTCTGTAGAGCTGTGATCTTGATATTTGTGCTGAGCTGAGTCCAGTATTACACAGACTGACCCGACGGAAACAAACCATCCCAGTACAAACACAAGTTCTCACCCCTCTTGATTAATTAGCCGACAGATATGTGTCTGATAGGAATAAGCCTGTATAATATTTACCTTTCTGCCTTATCACCAGCATTTACTGCATTTTCTGTTAATAATTATGTCACGGCTGTTGACACTAAACAATCGGTCTCTCTTCACCTCCACCTCACTAACAAGCTCTTGAAGTTGTAATTCCTCTCACCATGAATTAATGCCACGATTCACCATAGAAACCCATTGATTCATGCGGTGAAATGCATTGACCATTTATGGTTAAATGTGGGCGTGTAGAAGGCGGGATTTGAGGCAGGTCCATGAAAGCATGTTTCCAGGGGGATTATGATTTATAAAGGGAACATTGCATTCCGGTGTGTGTGTGCAGTTTTCAAATCAGATACAATTTTGGCGTACATCATTTCCAGCTTGTGTACACACATTAACTCTTAATTTAAATCCTATGCACTGTTTTATAAATGAGTCCCCTGGTTTTTATAGTCTTTGGACCTCTCCCAAAATGCAACTATGACTAGTTTAGGTTTTGTTTTCACCAACCCCTGGAGAAGGGTCTGTTTCATAAATGCTCCACAATCTTCATCAGCTAGCTGCCTTTTTGTGTCTGTGGGTTACTTGGTGCCAGGCCGGCGCTGTACTGTCAGTTCATCAGAATGTTTTTGATATGATAAGTTTCCTTTTTACTGCTGGAAATGTGATTGAGAATAGCAAAGCTTTGTAGGATGGAAAAATAGGTTAATTCTGGTTAAGGATCACTGAGAGATAGAAATAGAAATTTCAAGGACACAGTTATACAATTATCTCTGAAGTTTAATTCACATCTACAAATGGACTCAAGGTGCAAACCACGAAAACAGATAAACACAATGAGCACCAGAGCTAGGGACAACCAACACATTTATACATGACAGGCTCCTCCTCTCACAAGAGCAGAAGGTATTACTTTAGTTTATTTCACCAGACTAGTTTATTAGTCTGGTGAAGATGACTCTGCATCCGGTTCTTCACCTCTGTCAAAGACGCGTTGAGTGACTCATGGCGTGAAAAATCTGTCTCAGAGATCCCTTGTTTCTGGCAACCCACACCTAAAGCCCCCCTGCTTCAGACACTTGAGGGACCCCTGCAGTGACCCTTTTGTTCATTGACACTGAATAGAGGAAGCCACTAAACATGGCAATATAATAGCTATTCACATCATTCATACATTACATACTAGATTGGAGCTGGACATTACACATTGTTAAGTCTTTATTTTTGTCATTCGCTTATATTTAATATGTAGCATTCAAATTTTCTCTCTCTTACTTGTTACTTGGTCACATAGACCCAAAGAAATGCAGGAATGTGAACAAGGGGTCTCAGCCTCGTAAGGAGCTGGAGAGACGGACTCCCTTTGCTGCAGAGTTTGACCATTGTTATTTAGCAGACCTTTTACATGCACAAAAAACCTATGACACACTAAATGTTGAAACAGCCCAGAAAGCATAGTATGGATACTTTAAAACATTTAGCAGATGATTTATAATATCTACAAAAGAAAAGACAAAAGACCAAAATACACCCACACAAAACATCAGAGAGAGGAACATTCAGCCGAAACCCTCATAAGAAAGTCTGTAGACTAGTCAGCAACTTCATAAGAAATAGGGTTCAGCAATGGAATGAAAACAACCAGAATTTCAGTGTTTTTTTTGTCTGAGACCCTTGGAGGTTTGGTGCTATTGCAGGTCAGGTGAAGTGAGTCGTGCTCTGACTGCCTTCCACCTTGTTCTGCCGACGAAGGATGAAGAGGAAGATAAATATTCTACAACCTCTTGTCATGTATCAAACATGAGGACATAAACACAGGAGAGGAGTCAGAATTCCTAATAACGTGGAGAGGCATTCTCTTTGAGGCATACTGTGTCCCATCAAAAGGAGACACACACATGTGCTGTAGCACTTTTGATGTGATACACCTTCATTTGACTCTTGATGTGTCTCTGAGGTAGAGAGGTGAGACATCCCCCTGCTGGAAGTGCACACTTTGAATGGAGCACTGCTGCCTTCACGGACATAAATTAAACCCATTTTTTGACTCAAATACCTCTTTCTCTGGAGGCCTCTGCAGCGACTTTCTGGGATCAGGCTTAATCCAAACTTCACAGTTGCACTCAAAAAGATGCCACGTACTGACTATGTGAAATCAATTTAGTTGATTGAATGGGGAAAAAAGGAATAAGAGGATTTTTTGAGCTGGTGTTTGAAGGATCTGGCTGTTCTAGAGCCACACATCATCAGCTATCGAGGAGGACTTTGGATGATTTACTTTACTTTCACGCAGTAAGTATATAATCACATTAAGGCCATTACAATAATATATGTAGTATATCTGTATGTAATAATAATAAAATAATAATAATAATAATGCAGTGCAACTGGTTTGGGGGAGCAAATTAAATCACTATATCTACTGACATTTGACTAATAGCAATGCAACACACGGTATTAAATAAGGTTGTTATACAGCATCAGTCAGTAAGATATGATATATATATTTTAACTATAAATACTGAAGACTGCTCAGAAGTTGGGTAAATGTAATAGGTGGTATTCCATTACAGTACACGTACACATGCACAGTGTGTGCATGTACAAATACAAAAAAGTGAAAGTAAGAAGTGATATGTACTACACATTCTCATTGCAGATATGATATCATATATTAAGATGTATGCACTTTAAGCAACAAACTTTTCATGTTTGTCTGCACATACCGATTTTTGTAGTTTGCCCCCAATAAATTCATGAAATCAGTTGTTCTTATTTCATACTACATAGTATTCATTTCACATTGGTAAAATTAGAAAAAAATACACTCTGCCAAAAATAGTCTCAATACAGACAAACTAAAACTAACAAATTTTGGTTGATGAACTATATTATAATATAATCATACAAATTGTAGACATTGTGGACCAGGATCAAAATAATACATTTTAAATGGGTTGATTTATTTTAATTTCAACTGGAAACCAATCCATATTATAGTAATATAGTGATAGGGATACAGTCACACTATAATACCATAGACCGTTCAAAATGACATTATCCTTTAAAAATATGACCTAGAAAATAAGAATTCATACAGTCACAAAGTTGATATTGATATTTACCTATGATATTAGGTAAATATATCATAGGTAAATATGATATATTTACCTATGAAACACATTCAAGTAAAGACATAACTCCCTAAAATTGAATTGCATATTCACTACCAACTTATCTTACTGCGTTTTCAAGAGTAGCACAATCTCAAAACAAATGATGAACCCATATATTCACAAGTACATAATTATATTACATATTAAGTCCTCATTATGTTGACAGCACATATCCATGTACAATTAAACCTGAAGTTAATGATTTTCATGAGTACACCAAGACTTGATTCATATAGCATGAACTCCTGAGCATGTGCTCTGCATATGAACATTAAAAAACGCAGCCACATATCTGAGTGTAATGTTCAGTAATGATTTCCAATTATAAAATCAAGTTAGAAAATAATGAATCAGTTTAGGAGCTTTATGTTTGCTATCCCCTTTTAATTGGTCTGAAGTTGATCATGCAGACTTGTAATCGAGCCAATGTCATATCTTCATCTAGTCCAAAAATTGGCAACATCTTCAAAGTCTGTACACTGAGGTACTCAGGCTTCTCTCCTCAGTCAAAGATAAATGTTTAAAAGTGGGGGGAAATAAAATACTAGAAGACAGGATCATATCACCCCTATTTTATGTAATTTTCAGGTTTTAATTGAATATTCTATAAAAGCACTCAGACTTTAGCTCCCTGATGTGTTGCTCTCATCTGGTCCAGAGGGCGGTCTCAGCTCTTCATACTGAGCTATGCTGGAGGTTTGGCTGGAACTCCCTGTCTGAACATCTGAGACCTACTAAATCAGTAAAATATTTGTTATAACCTCTTAGAAGCACCTTCTTAAAGGTTCTTTACCAATGGAAACAAACATCATTCCTACATGTCTGCTTTCTTATTATTTATGTTTTCATCATAACATAATGATTGGGTCCTGTATTTCATTTTATTTGAATAATTCTTAAATATATATGACATAATTATATTTGGTAGTAGTAGAAATACTGATAATTAGAGTTAACGGATGTTTGTATTTGCCAAATATTTTAATATAATTGAATTAATTAATTTGAATATTTCCTGCTTGTACCATTAATCATCTCGTCAGGGTGGAAAAACCCTGAAATCAAATCAAAAATTACAATTTATAACTAGAATACAAGTCGTCATTAGGGATCATTATAGAGCAATCTGATATATGAATGTTTCATTTAATTTAGAAGTAACATGGAGTGGCTAGACAACCACTTTTCGTCATATCTCAAAGGGCTGCATTGCAGCAGCTGATTACTGCTTCAAGAATCATAGCTCAACCGTTTCAGTTCTGCCATTACTCAAAGAAAAGCGTGCGACTTGACTAAAGACATATATTATATCTGTAAGAAATGGGGCCAATTATTCTAAAGAGCCATTTATCTATCCGGGGGGGGATATCTTTAAACATACTTCATGAAGGCGTCAGTGTGGTGATGCATGTCTAAGAGATATTAGTGGACTGGAGGAGTGGACTTGATTGGTCGAGCAGGGACATCGCTGCAATATCAACCATCATCTTTATTTCCTTCTTTTTTCCCCGAACAATTGGCACTCTCCCTGTACTAAAAATACAAAACCATTCAAATATTCCATCTCCAGGCCAAGGTGTAACTGCTAAATGTGAAAACAATGCCATTTCGAAAAATCCAATCCGCTCATCTGCCGCTGCTCAAGTCAGATTGAAACACAAAGGAATATCTCAAATTGCCATCCATACAGAAACATTGTACACCCGTAACCACGGTCTCATCGTTGAAAGATCAGATGCTGCTGGCATGTTTGAAAGGCCGTGTGACTGAGCACGGCACAGTCACTTAAAACCCACTCATAAATGTAATCCTGTTTTCCAAACGTTCCCTGGAGAACCCTGCCGAGAATACATTCCACCTCCCTGCTGCGGCTGAACAAGGGAGACGGGCGAGGTCAGGCTAGTGAGGGTGTGACAGGTGTCCCTTCTATGGTTGTGTCACGCTACAACTGCCCACGCTATGCTAACAATGCTGCTCATTATAGCTATAGAGTGTCTGCCATACAGTACGTCTGTTAAAGAAAGCAGCTTAATCCTCTCATGGTGCTGCAGGTTTGTTGGTGTTGTCTGCGTTCTGTCATGTAAAGATAAAACACAAGGCACTCAGGCTTCTGGGATTAGCCTGTCTGAGGAGATTAGCCTGCTACGCCTCTATTATTTTAAACAGTAAATCACGTCTTTTAATTTTCCACTTAGTGATTCATGGTTGTTCTCAGCAACATAACGTGCTTGTAACAGGGTGACCATGGGCCACGGCCCTGTGTCCTCTGCAGATCTTGTTACCTCGAAATTACCCATATATGATACAAAATGCTGATGCTTGCCATGTTCTGAGCTGAATAATAATTGCTTCCTGGCTTTGGTTCAGTGGAACCACTTTATTTCTCCTCCACACAGTGCTACATAGAAGTGTTCTGGGTAGATGGTAACATGACACCACAGCACAACAGTCCAAAAAACGAGTAGATACCAATATCTTCTCAATTTGTAAATAAATCCAAATTTATTTACTTTAAATAAAAGACTAATTTCCACTGAATGAGGTGTTCTGATTCTTTAAAAATGTATTTACTAATATAATTATTGTTGGATCTGCTGCATATATTGTATATGCAAGTTTAATGAGACTGCATTGCATGTGAAGGGGTTTCTGAGGGGGCTGCAGAAAATAAATGAAAAGCTGTTGCACAATGTAAATACTGGAAGTCAGTGTTAAAGGATAATTCTGCACACAACCACACACACACACACACACACACACACACACACACACACACACACACACACACACACACACACACACACATAACTATATATACATAGCTATATTTGACTTTATTATTTGCTTTTTGAACATTTTAAGAAGTAGAGCAAAATAAAAAACACTTTCTCGGCCCAGAGGGTAGAGGTTGGGGGCTGCTGTTGTTTTTAAATAAAACTCACAAGCCCACTTCTCTGTTAGTCTGATAGGTAATGCCAGGGGAAATCACAAACAAATCTGGGCCAATCTAAAGAAGTTAGCATTTGCAAAATACCACAACAAAACAGTGGGAGATTAGAGGCAACTGATCCTTGATCAAAGAAGATGTTGAAACTGCAACTCTCCTCAACAACTACTTTCAGATGACTGTACACATTCATCAAATTGGACATCTACATACATTATTGATTGATAGTTAGCAATTAGTGTTTTGCCTCAGGAGGGTCTCTGAAACTATAATCAATACAACTTTGAACTCTGTTAAAAACTTGCTTGGACTCCCTCTTGAAAAGGCTATATATTCAGTCTAATAGATTTTCATTGCGACAAGATTCCAGACCATAACAAAGGTGTTGCCTATAATGTGTGTGGGTGAAGTTATCCCTAATCACACAACCAGAAACACAACTGAATAAAGTTACTCTGTGAACAGGAGAGCCAACAATTAATCAATCCAGAGAGCTGTTACAAACAGGTACAATGGATCATTCACGTGTCATTGGGGCTTGGCGCTCCTGTCAGTGGCTTGTATCGTTGAAAGTGTGTTTTTCCTAGCGGGACTGCATGCTAGTTAGCTAGCATTGCTAGCATAGACATGGCCTAGGTGGTAGAGTGGTGGTTCTACAAAAAGAAGGTTGCCGGTTCAAATCCCACTCTTCCCCATCTGCATGCCGAAGTGTCCTTGGCAAGATACTGAACCCCTAAATGGCCCCTTGTTGAGTGTACTAATTGCAGAGCTGCCAACTTTTCATAAAACCTTGGAGTGAGATTTTGTCGGGCGTGACCAACATTTTGTAGTGCAGGCAGCCACACACGTTGGTGGCTCAAATATCAGTGAATAGGAATTTTGCGTTGTATCCATTTTGTGCATTCTGGTGGTTTTTGGGGCCCGAAGTCGTTGATAGGGGCGGCCTACTGGAGATGGACAACATTGGTTACATTCTAAGAAGCAAAGACATAGCTGAAGGTCCACCCTCAGGACATTTTGGTTTAAGTAGATGTTATTTCCTGCATTCTAGTGGATTTTTGGGTGGTATGCTAAAGATGTGCAATACCTGAACTTATTCTGATCATGACTTCTAGGGCCTTCTAGACTTGAGCTGAACATTCAACCAGAAATTTATTGTTGTGCCTCAATGACTTTCTATGTACCACAATATAGCTGAATTAATAGACCTTTGTTTAAGATTTGACCAAGGTAGATTGATTGACATTTTGATTACAATGGTATTCAACTAATTCTTAACTGAAACCTAATCTATATTGTTAATAATTGTATTCTTAAGAGCAGTTAATGATTTATGTTCAGCAAAAAATTACAAAAGATTAGTTAGGGAGAAATATTTTCATTAATCAAAGCCTCCCACCACACGTTCAAACAAAAAGGTGCAACAAATAAAGTGCTTAAATGCTTAAACAGTAGCCTTTTTAAGCAATACAATAGACCCTCTTCCCCCGAATAAAATTTGTCTGGAGCCGCAAAACATATTTGATAACAAAGCTATGAAAGTTTTATATAAAGTTATACTATACTTAACTATAGTTTGTTGCATTTATGTAATTATAGAACAACAATAAAGAAAACTGTTGACATTTTATTGATTTGTTTACCTGTTACAACAAAGGAAATCAACAAACGCAATACACAGGGAAGTGTAACACCACTTTGAAATAAAATAAACGCAGAGCTATGTAGGGCTATTTGAGTCCTCCCCATATTTATGGAAAATGTATGAAATAAGAAGTACCCTATTTTTAAATAAATAAAAACATATAGCTGCAGCCTAATAGCTTAAAAATATGTTTTAGTTGGCGAAATATAAAAAAAAAAGCGAGAGCAGGTCAGACTGGAGGCGAACACAGAAACTGAGGCTCGATAGAAACCAACTGCAGCCTCTGCTCTGATTAAGAAGCTTTCCATAGTTAAGAAGCAGTCAGTCACTGAGAGGCTGCTCCATGAGAACGCGCTCTGCTTTCACTGTGTCTCTCTGAGTGTGAAAACATGCAAAAGCGTGCGTCACACGGCGAAAGCTTGAGAGTTGGCAGCTCTGTAATTGTAAGTCGCTTTGGACAAAAGCGTCAGCTAAATGACATGTAATGTAATGTAGCCCACAGTCTGTTTAAAAACAGTGTGAGGCTCCTTGACGTTCAGGTGACGATTGTGTGTTTTGTTTCTCAAAGACATGGGAGAAGGGCCAATGATTTGAAAGGACCTCACATAAACTTACACACACCCGATGACGCCAAGATGGCTGCACTTGTTCTGCTCAAAGTATCTTTCAGTTAATGAGGGAGTTTTTTCTTGCTGCAGTTGCCAAAGTGTTTGCTCATACTGTGAACTGTTTTCTATAAATATAAGGTCCTGACCTTATAATTCCCTCCTCATTTTGCCATGGATGTTTTTGTGTAAAGCACTATGCAACCTTGTTTAGATAAGGGCTATATAAATAAAGTTATTATTATTATTATTATGAGTATCATTATTATTATTATTAGTAGAAGTAGTAGTATTATGTGCTAACATGAACATACGACCAGCTTCTTAAACAAAAAACAGTCAACACACACAGAGGGAGTGTGACATAATTCTCTGCACATGATGCCATTACTCCACATTATCTTTATATAAAAATAGTTTTCCAAAACCGTATATGACCTCTAATTAAATGAAAGTGGGACTGGAAGTCAGCCTTTGTTGTGCCAGTTCATAAACCAATAGAACTGTTGTGAGCCATTAAAAGCGTATTATCATTTTGCCTGTCATCTACAAAATTGTAGAGAAATATGTTGCTGAACACAGCTTACCGATTCGTAGCTCCTGTACACTGCATCCAATGCAATTTGGCATTTGGGCCTACCATTCTTCCAAGATGGCGATTACTGCTTCTGAAATGCTAAATCAAACTCAAAAATGGACAAAGGAGATGTTGTTCACAATATCTGGCTGAGACATACACTGCCCTCAATCTTGGACACGGCATTCACAGACTTACATCCTGTTTGGGTTTTGTGTTGATAACTGGTTTGTTTCTTCTTCTGTCTTCATTGACATATCTGTCAATTGATCAAAGTGATGGTTTCTAATCAACCCCGAACCCTCTTGCCTCAGGACTACAGTTGATAATTAGCAAACTGGCTTTAAAGAGGATATTCAAAAAGTGAAAGCTTTTTTGTGTCAAAGTCATCTCATGCTGACAGGAGACCAGTGACAGATGATGTTGATACAAAGCAGAGCGTATGTGAGCATGTGCTTGTACTAATATGGTGGAAGCTATTGCTTTGGACAGGTAATTTAAATAAATTCCCCTTTACATTCTCTACCAGGATTTGGCAGCTTCAGTCCAGTGGGCTTTCCTCTGAAGATCATCTGAGCACACTAAGCTCTGTATCCAAAATAACTGATGACAACCAAACCTGTACATGTTAGACCCAAGGCAGGGTAAATATAAACTATTCTCTCTGCTCATGTTCTTTGTAGCAGTTGGAATGTGCTATAAATCAAAGCCTGCAGACAAATATATATTATATTGGTTGTGTTTACCATTAACTTGATATACTGCCAATTATGTAAAACACTAATGCTAACAGAGGCATAATGAAACTTGTCCCATTTGCACGGAGGTGAGAAATTAAGAAACGGAGAATGGATGGAATCATTTCAATTTTAGAGAGCAGTACAGTTTTGTATTCATTATGCTGAATACTACTTACTATTATTCAGTGATACAATTTGTATAAAACTGTGAATTAAATTAGCTGATTTTAGTCCCAAAATGAAATACTAAAAGTTTGCCTTAAAACACACACACACACACACACACACACACACACACACACACACACACACACACACACACACACACACACACACACACACACACACACACACACACACACACACACACACACACACACACACACACACACACACACACACACACACACACACACACACACACACACACAATCCAAAACCATAACTCTAACCATAAGCATGGCTTATTCACACCTAACTATCATTATCCCAGGGGCGGCTCCTGGCATAGGTAACATAGGCGGTTGCCTAGGGCACAAAATGCCTAGTGGGCGGCGATGGAGGGTTATTTATCATGAAGGGATACACGCAATGTTAACCAATGCAGTAACATCACATCATCATCCTCCTCTAACCATGGGGAAACACCGGCAGCAATGGTTTCGGGTTCTGTTGAGGAAATTTCCCCATCTTTAATTATGTACTAATTCCACACATTTGTCAGTACAAGAATCCAATCTCTTGTGCGGAGAAATGCACTTCCTGTGTGAACAGCCAGGCGACTGCTCACACGAGAATTGCACATCATTAATGTTTATTGTTGTCGACATGAATAGCTAGATCTTTAATATTTTTTATTAGATCATTTTTTAATTTTTGTATGACCTACATATTTGTCTGCCTGTGTGTGTATCTGTCCACAGTCCAATGCAGAGATAGAGACTTTTCAAAAAAGTGTCCTTTTAATGGAGAGAATCCACTAAACAGAAAGAACAACTGGAAGTAGATATCAAGCAGGAATGACGACGAACCAACCAGGACATATGGAAGCAAATAGACTTATATACAAAGGAATGGCAGGGGAAATGGAACACAGGTGGACCACATGAGGACTGGTGCAGACATTCAAAAGGGCAGGAAATGGGTCAAAGAAAGGACGTGAAGATGGAAAACACACAAGGAGCAGAAACTACTAAATAAAACAGGAAACAGAACTCATGGAGAATACAGTAATCTAAACACAGAATGAATAACAGAAAGAAACACAGAAACAGGTCAAACACAAACACAGACCATCTTACCCCTCAGTTTAACCAGGTCCTCAGAAAAATTAGGACTAGACATTGGTGTCCATGTGGCCCTGACAAAGTTTAACAGTCCTAAAAGTAACTAAATCAGTAAAAACACACTAAATAAGAACTACTGGGTTACCAAAGAGTTTAATTTTTATCAGGCGATGGAATGAAATCGAAATAGTGAAACAGGATATATAAATAAGAAGTGATGTGGGTCCTTTGAAAAGTTATCATAGCAGACCCCACCAACAGAGGCTTTCGTCGCTCTTAAAATATAACTGTGTATACATACATGCAACATTACCCTGGGACATATATTGAAGGTTAAATGTAAATGTTTATTGTTATGTTTGTGGAGGAACTTCTTCGCAAAAGTTTTTAATACCATTCTACCTGTCATTAAAAAGTGTTACATAAGGTGAATAACGTATTATATATAATATAACGAATATTATGAATAACTTAAATAAAATGTATTTTATGCTCCTCAATTAAAACTCATTAAATTCACAATCTTTACAATGACATAAAGTGATGAATATTTCATGTCTTTCATTATGTGGGAGAATAATTACTGTTTGAATTCTTATCATTGAAAAGGATTTAATCATTTTCCTAATTTTTTAAATGATAATAAGAAAGAAATTCCCACATACCCACTGCAAGTATGCCAACTGACATGTCATCCATCACAATGCTGTCAGCTGGGAGTAGGCCTGGTTCATTGTTAGAGGCAAGGGGATGGGGATACAGGGCTGCTGAGCTTGAAGCTTCGTCTCTTGGGCCTATGGCGCTGTGCAGGGACAGCTGATTTAATATGAATAGAATAGTACATTTTCCAGCAATGATTAAACTCTGGCTTAAAGAGGAGCGAGATGTTAACACCCAGAATTTTTGTGAACATAACTACAACTTAACACCAGAGTAAATATTTGGTGAGTGAGAGAAAGCTAAAAGCGTAATTTTCACTGGATATACACCCAGCTTTCTCTGTGAATAACTGGGTGACACACTGTGGCCCTTACATTTCTATGTCCTGTCTTTCTTTTACATTTCGTTAAGATGCACAAACATCTAAGGAGACAGGGCCGTTTCTATCTGGAGATCCTTAAAAAACGAAGTCATTACACATCTCTGCTCAAGTAAGAACAGGCTCCTGCATACAAGATCCAGTGCAAAGCCTGTTCTACAGATGAATGTCATCCCAGCTATTTGTACTGTGGAATAGATTTTATTTTCCTGCAGAACCTCAAACACACAGTGAAGCTCTGCCAGGCCTATTTGAAGTCCAAAAAAGTGCGAGTTGAGCTGACTGCATGGCTCTCCCTGTATAGGGACACTGAACTTTTTCATAAACAAATTTTTACCACTATAAAAAAAATAAAAAGCGCTAATTTTACATGTTAACAATCAACATCAGAGAAGTTAATATGGTCTATACTAGTGTTAGGCAATGCCAATTAATTATTGTCACGTAATCTTCAAGCATCACTTTATTCCAAGATGGACATGCTTGGGATGCAAACGACATTTACCCTGTAAGTTTCGTTTTTGTGCTGCCCCCAGGTGCTGTTGAAAAACCAAAAGAACATACGAGTTAAAGTCTCCGATGAACACAGTTTCTGCACAGACGCGTTCAAATTCTCGGCATTATTCAATGAGAGGTGGAGAAGCCGGGTGCAGCAGGCAGAGGCAAGAAGTGACATATTAACTACAGCGTAGTCGTCTCTTATCACAACAATAAAATTATATATATTATTTATATATAATATTGAGATACTGCAGAATTCAGTACATGTCTGAAAGCAGCATTAGTAAGATTGTGTGTAAAAGTGTAAAAATGTGCTTGGTTCATCATGAAGCTGTAATGGGATACATTATAATATGGCAGGCTGCCACACTAAAGATAAGTAATGAGAAACAGACTGATTGTGCAACAAAAAAAGATAAATCATATTATGAATTAGTTATTTAATGTGCAATAAAAGAAAATTAAATATTTATCCATCAATATTAAGATTGGGCTAATTACTAAATTATTTAAAATAAACATACAATCATGCAATAATAAAATTAATTTAAAAAAACAATTTGAAAATGCAGTGTAAATAGTCATTTGTTTTATTATGTTTATTGAGAATTGATATGAAAGCACAAGTGAAAATATTTACTCCATTGCATTATTTAACTTGATTCTCATACATGACCGTTCGACAGAGGCTTAGTTATTTTGTCCATTTAATTTTGAATTCCTTGTGTGGGAGAGGTAAGTGAGGTTAGTTAGCATGGCTCTATATAGCATCTGCCTCAGGTTGCTTGTTACTTTGGCTGCTGGCGCTAACTACAGTTAGATGGCCAACCTTAATAGCAGTTGTTGAGCTTAATTCAATGCCTATATAAAATTAGGGCAGAATAAATGTCTACTTTTGTAAAATAAAATAAATATTACAAAATATACTTTAAAATAATGAGGTTGAGATTTAATGAACTTTTTTATTGGCTCATTTATATTTCCCCACAGTTAATTTATATGATAATTGAATACATAATCTTTATGCATTTATGTTATGCTCCCTGGTGGCTCGGAGTGGGGCATAGCATAAATGCGACAGGTATGGAGAAGTGAGGGTGCAATCACACAGAAACCATTACTCGATAAAAGGCAAAGAAAGTATTTATTTAAACAAAGCAACACAGGGATCAACAAGGACTCTCAGTGGCACCAAAGAAAACACAAAAAAACCCCACCCCCCCTTTACAGGTGCTTAGCACCCAAAAGTACAGCGGGTGGTGCTCACTCTAACCTGGGGTATTAACAAGAAGTAAACCTACGTGTGTGTTAAATGTAGACCCCGGAGTATCTTACCCGTCCTCGTTGTCCATGTGCGCACAACAAACAAACATTAACAAAGACAAAACAAAAGTAGGCGGCTAACAACTCAAATAATAAAGGTAAAACTGTATCAGCTAAACCAGCACACACCTAAGCTAAGCCAAACAAAACAAACAGCGCTCTGCCACAGCTCCCACCAAAATGCTTCTTCTCTCTCCTCTCTCCGGCTAACAAAAAACAAAGGACTATTTAAAGGGGAAGGGTTGATTGTAGATGGGGACCAGGTGTGGTGATTTTCGTTATTGGAACCAGGTGAGATGATAGGCCATGATGCTTCTTCCTCTCTGCCACTTCAATGATGCGTCCTGCCCGAGAGCTCCCTCTTCAGGTCCCTGCAGGCATCTCCAGGCACCCAGAAGACAAAAAAACACAAACAGAACATAATACATGTACACATATAGGACATACAGAACATGGTTGGTAACAAGTTAATATTAAACACTAGGTTTTCAGGAGTTTGTGGTGGTGCTGTTGATTTAAACCAATATATTTGTAATTAATAATCACAACCCAAAGTAAAAGTATTCATATTAATAATTTATATTGTAATAACCTCATTGCATGTGGGGGATTTGTCTTGAACAGCAAAGGCAGTATACAGTACATTCTATTCCTCAGAAACCACAGAGAACAATGGACACAGCAGAGCAATATTCATTATCACAGAGATGATATACATTCTTGATCATGCCTGTTTTACCAGCACACTCACACATTTTTTAAACCATGGTAGGCCTGAAATGTATCTGAATGAGATGAAATAAGGTGCCTCCGTGCAGCTTAACAAGGAACCTCAGGCTACTACATTTATTAGAGCCATGGAATTCTATGAGAGATTCAAATTAGTAAAATTCATTCTTACATTTATACAGTACAAACTAAAGTTGATAGTTTAACTCCATAGGTGTAACGCCATACGATGCTATCATTATAAAATCCAAACACTTTTGTGCAAATGATCACACTGCTACATTTGATTGAGGTTCAGCTCCAAATGTGAAACCCAGCACACTTTTGCAGATTAGGAGGGAAAGCAATCAGCCCCCAAGGAGTATAGAGAACTTGGCACACAGGACTCTGACTGTCTTTCATGCCTGAAACAACTCAGTCAAAATTACTGATTATGAATTTTAAGTATTCATGGAGGGGCAGCATGGTGAAGCAGTGGTTAGTACTGTCGCCTCTCAACAAGAAGATTCTGGGTTAAAGGCTGCACGCTTTAGTGTTGTTGATGTTGCAACTTGTAAAAACAAGAGGAAAGGTGTCGCTCTCAGGCAAAGAATCCAGAGAGATATCACCTAGGTACATTTTTGTTTTAACTACAGAGTTTTCCCGACTGAGCCCATAATGCTCAGTCGGTTTTCCAAACTCAGAAGAAATGAGCAGAAGATCTATATTTATAAGAAGCAACACAGGAAACATTTAGGAAAAAATTGAGATTGAGATGTAAGCTGCTGAGGCATTTATGCAAACTTGTATTACAAATTTACAGCACAAATACATCGTGTCCAGGTTGTGGACATGGCATGAAAGCTGCTATCAAACGTACACTGAACTCCACATTGTCTGAAATTATCTGGAGGGGCCTTATATGTGAGAACACAAATTGTTCATCTTTAAAAAAACGTTTCCTGGAGTACACAAAATTAGGATAAAAAATCGGGTCAGGTAGGAGGCTGCTAACCATGTAGGAGACATTCAATGTCAACGACATTTGAAATCTTAAGGTGACCAGGCCAGACGCGGGTGTCGATGTGCTGTGATGTGCTATGTTCTACCTGCTGCCCACCTGAATGTGGTGGAGAGTCTCTAGCCGCTGTTCAGGTGAAAAAGCAAACTCTGGAGAAAGTCTTAACCAAGTTGCGAGGCCATTCTACGGCGATCATGTCGGAAAATAGCGTGTGTGCACAAGTTCCAGCAGATGGATATAGCTATGTGCTATATGTCTTCGTACTTTCATGTGCAAACACAGTCTTTCTCATAGATTCAGTTCACTAGGTAGAAAACTGGTGTACCTTACCTACATGTAATGGCCCATGACAGTCAGGAGACAGCATGTGATGCTTGAATGGATGTGTGATGAGTTTAGGCAGCACACTGGAGATTCTGGGCTGAATCTTTGGATGCACAAGCAAGTGTATTTGTACCTCATCCTTTGCCGTGTCGGTGCATTAGAGAGGGATTCCTTTACGGTCATTGTTTACAGGAGAAAAGATTAGTGTAAGCTATATTCTATTTCTAACAGCTGTTGCACAGTGTTTGTGAGTCAGATCAGGATCAGTTTCACATACACCTAAGTCCCATAAGTCCCACGTGCGTACAAGTGTTATTGGAAGAGAGGCTGACATTTAAACAAATTGTCACCTAATCTGTTTCGGTAAGGGCAGCACTTGATAGGTGAACTTGGAACTTTGAGGGAGATAACTTTTGAAATGTCACCCACGATGACAAATAACACATAGGTCCATGGATAAGGGGAAGAAATACTCCCAAGGGCCTGATGCAGAGTCTGGTGCTGACCACGTATTAAGAGTAGTAGCGACATCACAGACAGATAAATTGCAAGATTCATTTTTATATTTACAAAAAAGAATACTCAGTATTGTAATGTGTCCTTATTTTCACAGCAGCCTCGATGTTTCTTGTTTTTAGTGAATTAATTAGTGTGTTTGTTTGTCTCTATGAGCAACTAGATGGCGAGGGAGACAGTGACAGATGTAGGACGGATAATACCATCAAAATACTGACAACACAAGGAGCCTCACGCAGGGAGTTGTAGAGGACACGGCTCGTAATCTACTTCAGAAGTGGCTTTCACCAGGAGGAGATGCGTGCAGAGTTAAAAGCAGGAGCAAATCCCCCCCATCCAAATGTGCACCTCTGTTCCTCCCCATGACTGACAGTGGTTGCTGTGAAATACTGGGCTCCAGGCGTTGCCAGAAGGAATAAAACCTCCACTGATTCTGACCCAATTTGTGGCAGCCAGGTTACAGACTTGTGCATTCATTGAAAAGGACAAGAGTTTAGGAATTGGCATTCTGCAAGGTCCTCTCGGAGTATGAAGGTGGGCAGTGTTGCATTTGGGGGATCGATGGTGTTTTCTGGCGAGGTGGAAGTGCACACATACAAATGAAAACACACAGACACACACACTTGTCCATCAACGGCTCTTCAAGCCAGGGTGATAGTGTACCGCATGCTGAAAATGAAACCCAGCACTCTCACCCAGAAGAGCGCTGTGAAGCCACTACCCCGCCCCTGAAGGCCCGGCTTTCACATGCCGGTGCCGCCACGTGCTCCCTCAGTAATTGGGATGGAAATGGAGCTCAGGGTAGGCAATGGTTTTTCTCTTCTGCTCGGGAAAATATTTCCACTGTGAACAAGAGTAGAGTGATGTAATTCTGGTCCTTCTTTCCAACTGTAATTATTGCAACAATGATGCAACGTACACATACGAGTAGCTTCTTGTGTTACAGGAGGCCTTACATGTATGTTGTCCATGATCGAGACAAGTGCTTTTCTGTACAATGTGTGTATGATACATGTACTCTGAGAGCTGTATTCAGTATGTTTCTTCTTCTTTCACATGCGCATTATCGCACAGTGTTTCTTTTATCCTCAGACTACAGGGGGAGCAGCAGTTAAACCATCTTAAATTGCTGTTTCTTCCACAGCAAACAGCTATTTTAGTTGGTTTTACTGCAGCAGCCCCACAAGCTAATGCATCCTGAAGTTAATAAGCAGTCTGCTGAATAATCACAGCCACATGCCTCCATTGCATCTGAAAGTGCAGTTAAAACACCTTGGAAAACCACAAGAAACATCTTAGAAGTGTCCCTCTTTTTCTGGAAAGCCATTCGGAAAAACTGAAGCGGCTATACCCCAGATGTCAGGCACTGTCTTTATACAAAATCAGTTATGCTTGAGAGAGGGAAAAAAAGCTTTGGGACAGTAAAAACCATAATACTGGTTGAAAATGGCTACATACATGAAATAATATTAAAACAGTAAAAAGAGCACAAAACCCATGGGTATGAGGGAGCACTATTGTTCATGGATTGCAATGTAGTTAAGCCCACTGTTATAGTTATGAATTATTATATATATAATAAATATGTGATCAAAATATTGGACTATTGGAAGGTGTATGCCTCAGTGTTTGGTAACCTCCAAACTCCTTATGGAGAATTTTTCTTTTTAGAGAAATCCAGACAGGCCAGTCATGTCCAGTTGCTCAGCTGTGATTTAAAATTCACTACTCAGGGGTTAGAGAACAGCCAATTATGAAACCCACCAGTCCAAAAGAGAATGAATCACATCTGCAGTGCTCCATGCTGTCGCTACTTCTCTTACAGAGCTCCAGCGTTAAAGGCAGTGTAGAGGGTTTCTCAACTTCCACCCATATTAATGCTCACATTTACAGTTCAAGATTCCAATAAACCCGGAGTACCCACAGAAAACCCACACAGACACAGGGATAACATGCAACACCACACAGAAAGGCCCAAGTCAACTTACCATTAAGTGAACATGTTATTTAAAAAAGTAAAACTCAGCATATTTGTTTTTGCATACATTGAACAAAAATGACACGTGTCTCCGTCTGGAGCTCAGTTGCTGCCTTTCGAACCAGAGGAGTAATCAGCTGACAGCCTTCAGTTGGCTGATTGATCCTCTGGAACAGGCAGGGTGCAACTGAGTCTCCTCCATGCCTACAGTGTTAATGATTTTTAAAGAGAACATACAAATATTAACTTTTGACCTTGGGACAGAGTCTGGCTAGTAGTTTTCAACTGGTTTGATTATTTTATCCATTTTGAGCAGATGCATCTTATGTGTTTGTACCTTGAAGACTGTATGTCATTGCTTTGAAGACATGGGACTGCTACAGGAGTATTTTATTGACGATTTTATTAGTTTTTTTTAAATGTGAAGTTTAGGGAACATGCGATGAGTTATGAAATGTTTACTGTTTAAGCTTTCAATGTTTTAATTTCATGTCTCTATCTGCGTCAGAGGCACAAAAAAAAAAAATAAGGTTGGCTCTTCTGCTAGCTCTTCAGAAAACCCTCAGGTTGGTTTTCAAACAATGCTTAGATTTTCGTGTCTGTTTATGTTCAGCGCCTTGTGTCCTAATGGTCTCATTTCATCAGCTAAACACTTATATGAGAGTAATATTGATCTTCTCTTCCAAAAATATGAAACCGTTTGTTGAAAGGATTTTGTAGAAAGCACCCAACTGTAACATTGATTAAGATTAAGATGCATGTATTAGTCCCAAACACATGCACAGACATGCAAAGGCACACTCATGCAGGTAGGGAAATTTAACCTCTGCTTTTAACCCATCTGGTGCAGGACACACAGAGCAGTGAGCGACCATGTACGGCGCCCAGGGAGCAGATGTTTGGGGAGTAAGGTGCCTTGCTCAGGGGCACTAGACAGGGTAGGGAGAATCCTCTTGGATTTTTGGGCAGATCAATCCAGGTTCGTCTTTTGTTGTCTCTCCATGGAGTCGAACCAGAGACGAACCAGAGACCTTCTCTGCCCATAGTCCAAGTTTCTTCCAATAGACCACCGCCTCTCCTATGAGGGTTGGTATATACTATATTCAATCACTACATCAATTGGCAGTAGACTTCCCAGATCATTACATTGAGGGATTTCTTACATATAAAATAAACCTAAGACCCACCACACACACCAATAATAGCACTAATGGAACCACTTATGTATCATGTACTTGTCAAGCGTGACATGCATTTGCCCCTGGACATTAAGATCCATCATGAATAAACATGTGCCCATATATTGTTAAAGAGCATGTGTGCTGCGGCGGAACGAGTATTGTGCCCCGAGAAAGTGCGGCTCAGAGACGCTACCTGACTGGGAAAGACAAGTGTGGCTCAGCGAGGAGGCGACCGACAGGAGGCCCGTTTGATCCCTCCAGTGTCTCCCCTTCCAGGCCCCGCACCTGATTGATGGAAGCTGTCATGTGCTAAACAGATCTATTTTTCTCCTGCCGCTTCGTATGCTAAGGCAACACTGTGGGCAAACATGCTGTTGAGTTACCAGCCGCCTCTGGTCCCCCCTGCCACTTCCATGCCAGAGTTGATCTGTCGGAAAAAGACTTCTCTGTCTGTCTTAATTGAAAATGCATGTGGGCATTCAGCAGAAAGTGGGTGGCTATTAGTAAAAGTCAGTTTTTCTAACATTTGTTGCAAAGATATTGGACATAAATACTGAATAAAAGAATCTCATCTTTACACTGAAAGCCCCTGGTGCTCTCCTTGGAATAGTTTGCTTTTATACTGCTTCTGGTCTTCCCATTAGTTCAAATTAGTGTGTTGGAGCTCTAATGTATGACAGAAAATGGGGGTTTGATAAAACCTGTGCCAGTGTCTCAACAGGGTATGAAAGTGCACTAATGCAGCTGATTTCCAGCCTCATTTTCACTCTCTGCCTTTTCCTTGACAGCCTGATGTTTTGCTGTTATGCTGCTTACCTTTTTCTTCATCTCTCCAGAGTTGACTGACAGATTAAACCTGTACATTTGATGCATGTTGGGGACTTAGATCTCACTTTCAATCATTACATCTCAGAAATACTTTCACGTTTCTCATTAGAAGAGAAGAGATGATTGTCACCGTGTAGAGAAGAAAAAGTTGCCCTGATTGATTTGCGTATTAGTTTGTTTTTTTGTACATTGACAGACTTTTTGCAGTGGTTATAAAGAAATCCAGGGATGGACCCAGTGCATAACAAACACCTCTTTCTCAGATGCCACACCTTGTTTCCACCTGTAAGGTAATCCAAAATATAAGGTTGGACATGTTGGACTCCTGTCACAGTTTCTATTTGGATGTTAGAACATCTGCTCGTACCAAAGGCTGATCAAAGGAAGAACATGTTTTGCACCCTTGAAGGTTATAAGTCGCATATAGTATGCTTCCTCAACAAAAACCAGTCACATTCAAGTTTACTGAGTTGTAATAATTCACTTGAGTAACTGAGTATGACCTGCATATCTCTCCACAGTGGCTGTTTCTTTAAGGTAACGTTTCCTGTGGAGTTTTTGACAGTAGTGATATTGAGCAATGATTAGATGACAATGTCCCCAACTTGTTTGTTCAAATGAACATGAACATTCATGCAGGTGAATCGACATAGCTAGCCACTTATCACACTATTCTGTTGTTCGGCAGGGGGCAGTAACATGTCAAGAAAGTCAATATCGTAATGTAGAAGAAGACTGCAAGCTGAGTTAACAATAGCTGTGTGTCAATTCAGGCTATGCATCCTTCGGAGACTGAATTTGAAGACATTTAACGTCTCAGCGGTTTGACTAGGCTGTCCCATTTTGAGGGGTCGGACAAAATACGTCCTTCCATCCCAGAGAAACAAAGGCTGCAACAGGTGGAACCCTCCAGGCCCAACCTATCCCAGGATTCATTGCTCCTCAGTATTACAAAGAAGTACATAGAGATGTCCCAGCTTACAGTACACATCTCAAAAGAAACAAGGGATATAAAAACTTTCCCCAGCGTGTTCAACTTCAGCTCTGTTGCTAGGCAACAACAATAAGGGCTGGTCAAGCTGGTAACGCAGATCACGCAAAGCCTCTATTGACCAGACCGTCTCATTCTGGTTCCTTCCTCACGGCCCACGCAACCCACGATGGACGACACTGTGTGACCTCGGTAGGATGCTTTCCCCAGAGTATATAGAAAATGATCCTTTCAAAGTAAAAAAAATTGCTTTGCAAATATTTACAGGAGCTCAAGGACCCACAACAAACGTTTAACTGCAATCATATGTACTGGTAATGGTCTTTTCAGAAAGACCAACCACTGTGTTTTAAGTTTCTGTAGTTGATATATTTAGTTTTTATAAATTTACAAGCCCCTAAAACAGACTAAGAAATTAAGCTGCTGGCTATGTTTTGTTTTGGAAACTCTGGGGCCACATTTTAGTTTGGACGAGTAGAAACTTTTTCCTTTTTGGAACGAACACATGGCACACCAGATTCGCTTTCTGACTCATAAGTCATGACGTATCGTCCCTGAATCACCACACTCCAATCACATGACCCTTGACATGAGAGAAAACAAACTGGCATTTACAACGAAAAGGTATCAGTGAGAATGTAGCCTTTAGGAACATGTGGGCACACAGCGTGTTGACAGTAAGGACCACCAGCATCTTGACCAAAGGGACCTTGCAGCTCTGTTTACAGCAGCTACTCATCTATGTTTGCAGTGAACTAAAGTTATTAGTGAGCTATTCCTGGGTCAGTGTTCGGTCGGTGGCTCCTTTAACAAGCTTCAGGATGAGTTAATGTTTGTAAGTTAGTGTCGATAAGAAGGAGACTGCCGTGGTTCAGTTTGAGGCTCTGGTGTTGTGCCACAGCTGCTGTCTGCCTCAGTGTGATCATTTCCTCTGCCCTTGATACAACTCTGACCTTACTGCTGTATGCAGCTTTATTACTTTATTGAAGTAAGGTCTCCATCTATGCAGACAGCTAGTGGAACAGTATCTGCAGAATTAATGCAGAGCTGGTGGCCACCATCAGGAAAAAAAAATGGAGTTGTATTTTCTCCCTTTTTGTTCTCACTTCTTTGATAATTTCCTGCAAAGAGAACTCAGGACAGAGCCGATATATATTCTGCAGCAGATTTAAGATGCTATTTCATTTCAGTTTGATTTTAGTTATGTGCTCTGTTGTATTGTTATTTGTACTTTATGGTATACATGATTATCTAGTCTTAATAATACTTAACTACTTCATACTCACAACATTATTATTACTGGCCATATATTTTATTGGATTGGATGGGGACCAAATAGAGGACTTTGGGTACAAAAAGTTATTTGTGAGGGAAAGAGTGTGCTTGTATCTTAATATTCCCAAACAAATACATAAACAAACGTTTTGTGTCACCACAGAGTTTATCTTCTTAAACTCTGTTCAAATGCTGTGTGTTTCCTCAACATAAATATAAAACTCCTACTCATAATATAATTACCATGATACTGTGGCAAAAACATTTATTTTCAGGTAATGTTCTTGGATATACATTCAGTATAGTATTTCACTATTTATAGATAAGATTGTTTATTTTGCTGTTTTATTAAAACAATGTAATTTGGTCAATTGATGCGTCTTTCAAAATGTATTTGCTGTAAATGATCTGTACATAAATTAGTTAGAGGACAGTGTTGCCTGGAGGCAGTGGATTTTTCAAGAATACAGTATTTACAAATCAAAGTGCTGCTAATTAATTGGTGGCTAAAAACAATTAATACAATCTTTTTTTTTAATGATTTTTTTAGGCAGGGGGACACATTTTTACAGTTTCATTTGATACATCTGCAGAGCATCCTCCGACTGTGGAGCTGCCATGATCCAGGAGATCTGATAAAAAATATTACAGATTCATCTGAGTGGGCTCCAGTATTTACCATGTGTGCTCACGGCAATTAAGGTTTAGAGGATATGTGGATCCGGGCTTCTTCTCTCAGGCAACGTAGAGGCTGCCTCACGTTATTGCTAGCCCGAGATGAAGACTGCAGTCACTACTGTCTAGAGAAAACTCCTGTTTTCTACAACAATATGAACAGTTCACAGTTATTATTCTCCCAAGTCTGCCAGAATTGACCATCAATCAAAGATAAGACAGAAGCAGATAGTGCTATTTATTCATATATTTGATAAGGCAGTGTTGATAACGTATCAAGTATTCATCATGAGATTATTCCTCTTTGCCTTTTTAAATACTGGTATTATTGTAAAAACAGAATAACCAATTGCTTCATGTGGTTTGCTTTGAATATTAATTTCACCTCTGTTTTTAAAGTGGATTCCACCTACACAAAACAGAAAGCTGATCAATGTGATGATCCTTCAACACCTTGTCTTTGCCGTGACAAGTTCCAGTATGAGGTGAGACTCTGCTACATGTAGACTTTTGTTCCTGAAACTCAATGATGACCTTGACACAAAGACAGCAATCCTCTGATGCAGCCATAAATAATTTTCTGCTGCACTAAATTCCAGGGCACTGCATCACCTGCTGGCAAATAATAAAACACATCTCACATCATATATTATGAGCTCTCCTTCACTCACTCAGTCAGGTGCATCATCATCATTTCAGGGGAGGACACAGGATATTTTTTTGTATATTTTGCTTTCACAGTGTATTGTGTTGCTTTTTTATGCTAATCAGTACAAATCATTTTTCTATAAGGAGAAAATCCTGTCTACTCTTGCATACATTCTGGCTTTCCAATTTTTTGTTGTGGGTTACCACCTTGTTTGTCTTCAGATTACAGTCTGAACCTCCAAAAGTCATTATAAAAAGTAAACAATAAACTTGGTAAATAAGATATTGACAATCCTTATCTGTCTTCAAATAAATCCTGCCGTCATTGAAATTGGATTTAATTAGCTGCTTAAAATAACCTGGACTTTAATTAACCAGATCTGCTTAATCGAAACTGAAAACAGACATCTTAATTAAAATAGTTTTATCTCGCAAAAAGATGACTGCTAATATCTCACCTCCTTATCACGCTGCTTACTGGAAAGTAATATTGCAGCGAAGAGACATGCAGCTAAGATGAAGGACAGGGGCCAAAGATGGAGATAGGAGAAACTGGTTGACTTGTAATGAGGATGGTGCTGCTGATGGAAGTGCAGACTGTTATATGTTATGGATTAGTGTCGTACGAGATACCGTTTCTGGCCTGCAAACACTCACAGTGCATATTCAGCGAGGGATGATGTCTTAATGATTGCACTATCGCTCAGAGCCGCATGCTGGCTCACTTACTGCACTATGAGACCCGATTTATAGCTGTGGGCGTTCCAGCCTGTATAAACTGTGTCCATGTTCAGTTTTGTTTATGTCTCGCCAACAAAGTCCTGACGCTAAATCCAACTGAAGTAAATAATATGTAAATCCCCATGACAGGAAGAAATACGGTCATTATTTCACAAAGTCAGATCACATTTATAAGAAAGACAATTTATAGCATTTAAACCATAACTGCTTGGTGTTCAAAGTGCTTACTAAATCAAACATTTATAGAGTCTGCGCTATTTCCAAATAGGCCACGGCCTGGTTAACAAAAAAACATCTTAGGGGAAATATGAGCTGAGCCTTGAGATTAGAATTTTGGGGAATAGATTCCACAATGATGCAAAAAGACAGAAATCCTTCAAAGGGTTTTAAATGAACTTCAACCATTCTGTCAGGGCTTTTCCTGCAGCAATTAAAGTCTTTCAAACTTTGATTTATACATGTATGATTTTGCAAGGGACAGCATAATAAATAATGATAAAGTTCATTTCATTTTGGGGGAATCTGCATACAGTTCTGTGATAGGCTGGCAACCTGACTAGGGTGTACCAATGTCATCTGGGATTGGCTCCGGGCCCTACCCGACCCTCAGCGGTACAGCTAATAGATGGATGGAGTCTGTGTTCATTTTTCTGGAGTGTCAGGTGTGTCTCCAGGGGAAGTGTAGTGTAGTGTGGCAGTGCAGCTCTGAAATACTATGTTAATGACTTTTCTATAAATTTAAATAAGGTCAAATCTATCAAGATAACCTTATCTTGGAAAAACAACATTGACTCCACAGCATAACATTTACATACAATTAATCTGCTACTGATTGTTTTAATCATCTCACTTCCCTGCTTCACATGAAAATAAACATGTACATCTTAGCTGTTTACTTCACTTGTGATTACATAAGATTATGAACAGAGTCGTCATATTGTGGTGTCAATCAATTTTGAAAGATAAAAGATACCTACTTTTCTTAATTTCATTGAACTCTGCCTGCTTAATGTTGGCTTACAACGTTTCTGGATCACTCAGAACTATTTACAGCTGTTGTCAGCAGAAAAGCATCTCCGAATGAAAAACACAGACTCACCGACACTGGGTGAAAGGTAGCCTGGTCTGATGGATTGGGATTTCTGCTGCAGTTGGTCGAGTCACATTGGGAGTCAACAGATCTATGGACCAAACCGGACTTTTGTAATGGTGGGAGGAATGTTTTCTTGAAATGCTTTTGGCCATTGAAACCAATTTATTTGGTACTCTATTTAAGAATTGTTGCTGACTGTTTCCATTCACCTTTATGTCTTAAATATACCATATTCGTATGGATACTTCCAGCAGAATAATGTGCCATGTCCCCAAGCAAAAGTCTCAACAGGTTTCATAAATATTACAGTGAGTTCAGTGAACTTCGGTGTCTCCCAAGACACCAGATCTAAGTTGGAAAAGGCCATAACACCACTGAGTCTGGGTTTTCCAGCAGTTGCTTGTCTGTCTTGATATTGAAGTTCAACTCACAGGATCGTAGCTCCATGTTAGCCAAGCACTCTCAGTGTCTTCCATCAGGACCTGTCCACTATCCCATCCTTGGGTATGCATCTCAGCGTATGTTGTCACAGCTTGAATCGTCCACACTGCTACTATGTGCGGGACTCTCTCACAAACATCTTTACATCGCCTGGACCGTGGGACCATCTGGTGTTGTAGTTTCTTGCCTCTATGCATGTGATGCTGAAGATCTATTCTTGTGCCATTATGCTATATCTTCAGGCTAGCCTTTTGTAGCCACTGGAAGGATTTGTTGATGTAAGCCTCTTCTTATATCTGAAACATCTCATGTAGGGGGTTGTAGATCCGTGATTTGTTTCTCTTCCTCCACATCATCCTCTGCCCTGTGCTCCCTGAGGTACTCTCTTAGCTGTTCATCCCAGGGGACCACCATCTTGCTGAAGTATTCATGGTTGCTTGTCTTTGATCCTGGTTCATGGCTCTGACTCTCACTAATCATTTCCCTCCCACTTCTTGTTGCCCTAGGTGCTGGACTTTGGTTGGAACAACCAATGAGTCGTGAAGAGTTTTCATCTCTTGACTTCCGTGGCCTCTATCTTTTCTTGTGGCCAGTTCACTAATATTTCAGGGGGTGAGGACATCACAAGGCTCAGCACAGACAAGTGCTTTTTGCAGCAGAGTAATATTCAACCACTTTTGAGAGGGCAAACATTTAAAAAAATTTAATCAACCTGCTCAAGGCTGATAAAACATGCAAAATAAATAGACCCCACTGAGAGAAACTGGAAATTAACACCTTAATTACAGGGGCTTAGACAACTTCCACAATGAATATAAACATTCCCCCTTACTGTGTGTGAACACACAAGAGGAGGCTGAAATAAAAGCCCACACATTTCGAAAAAACAATGAGCTCCTGAGGGAAAACGTAAGAAGTCAAATTAGGATTTTTTTTTAAACTACCTGGGAAAAACAACACTTACTTAACCAGAAGTGATTAATTAGGCCATTTTCAAAGAGAGGAAAAGATTAGTATCTATGTAAGCACTCTCATGATTAACTGTAACTAAATTATTAATATATACATAGGAGAACCACAAACACATTCATAAAAATCCGGCATTTTCACCTAAATACTTTGAAGGAAAGGGGAGTCAAGCCTCCTCGGGTCAGCCATGTGACTTTTTCGTCATAAGGTGATAGGTTGAAGGATTGCTTCTTTCAAAGTGAAGCTCAGTGACAGCCCAAAGCTGCTTTCAGAATTCCACGGAACTCTGAGGTTCCTCTGAATTTTCTCCGGAGGAGATGCACGTGTGAACACAAATGTCAGTGGCCTCCAAGAATAAAGTCCGTAGAAATCCATGAGAAGTAGATGTGTGAATATCCCCGGCTGGAGTCAGTGTGAGTGAGTGTATGGGGTTGATGACACCACAAATGCGCGACAGATGCAAAAATAATAAATACAAAATGAAAACAAATATCTCCAGTGAAAAAGACACATGAAGATGTCAAGAGCGTTTGTGGGGATAAGAGCTGACACCAGTCTATGTGTGTTGTAAAAGAAAATCAAATGATCTCTGCAGCAGAGTTAATCACTTCCTGCCTCTGTCTGCTGCAGCTCCTCCTCTTGCCTGAATAATGTATGTGATGCAATTGTGAACGTGTCAGTGCAGAGAAGCTCCCTCTGTGTTGTGCATGTGCAAAGCCAGACTGCAGGTGAACACCGTGGCAAATTCTCTAGGTTTGACCCTCAGGTCACGTCTGAAAATGTATAAGTGTCAGATCGTTGTGGTCAGTAAGAGGCCCCTGAAACGGGTTCATCTTATATGAACAAATCCTACAGAAAACTATTTTTTACAGTCGGCTGGTATGTATAGTTATTGTACAGGAGGGCTTTTTGGTTAAACAGCCACCAGCTCTGTCTTGAGAAAGAAAACAAAGGTTGTTAGACGCTGAGCAATGAGCTAACACTCACAATAAAGTTCTGTGAAGACAAGTGGCGCTGTCAATTAAAGATATGGTTGATCATTTTCGTTTAGGGGTTAGGACATAGACTGTAAATTATATATAATAAAACTATAAATACAGATGGACATTGCATCTCCACTAACTCCCAATCGGGCGTGAAAATGTTTTGGATTCACTTTTGTCATAAATAAAAAATTTGTTGTCAAATTATCAAATAACATTTTATTTGTATAGCCCATATTCACATATCACATTTTGTCTCATAAGGCTTTAACATGGTGTGACATCCATCCCAAAACTTTTGGGATGTTGTCATGTTGACCGTCTTTGCAATCTATGATTTATTACTATAAATGAGCCATATACAGAAGGACCTTTCTTATTATTCAGCATTACTAAGGAGATATTGTCAACATAGTGTATTCAGTATTGTGTTAGCCAGTGCTTACTCAGTGTGGGGCCTACATGGACTCTTCTCAGCTGGTGAGATCCACCTCATGCACCCCACACAGCTGCTCCCAGCTCCCAAAGTGACATGGGCACTTATCTGGACCATTTCATCTTACATCTCCAAAAGACCTGCTTGATTAGATGTTTGATAATCATTGTACTGGAGTGGCCCATGGAGCTTGTGACAGGAGCCCGATCCCTGAGCGCTATCAACCCACAACATAGTTTAGATGTGTTGTGCCTGCATGCTTCAGTGAATACAGGCCTCAGCCACCGAGAGCCTTCTCCAGAGCTACATGAGGCTATCAGTGGCAACAATTACTTTGCTGCAAGACTCGCTCGGCACACTTCAAACAGAATGCCAGGACTGCTGTGCCAGAGCAGATAAGATGAAAAGGAGATCAAAATTCTCTCCATTTTCCTTATCAGACGGTTGCTGGGCACTGGGATGATTGTAGCTGAATATGAAGGCTGACCCTCATATTTTCAGAATATTTTCCTGCGCCCTGTGAAGTTATGATATTGGTAGAACGCGGTAAATCCTGATCTTCATCATCCTATAAAAGATAACAACAGCAAAGGTATTGTTTTTAAAACCTTGAGTTCAAACAGTGCAAAGGAAAGTGCACTTCTTAAAGACGTGGAGCAGGACGCAGCGCAGTAAGTAGTTAACATATCGCTGTTTTGTTTTTACCCTGTCACGTGCGCTATCACCTCATCAGAGGTGCCACTGATCCCTGTGTTGTTGTTTTGTTTTTGGAAGGGGGGGGGAGGGTGAGCCCGGCCCCCTGCTGTTCCCAGCGCTGCAGCAATTATTTTGTCATTTGAGGAATATTCAGTCTGACATTTTGTATTCCCCTTGCAGGCTGAGGAGATTGGAACAAAAGCAAGAATTATGGTTTACCATGTGGCAAGCTTATTGCTTTGGATGTCTATGTCTTGTTTTTTTGATTTCGCTGGATTGGACTGTTTGATCATTGCTGAGTTGCATCCGCCATAGTGCTGTGCGTTGGCATCAATTTAGATGTGTTCTTACTTCAGCTATGTGCTGTCATGCAGAAAATGCTCTGGAAATATCTGAATTATTTTTCAAAGAAGCTGAATGTAATTTTTTCCTGTGCATTTTTTAATATGAAAGCATTTGCAGCCTGTATGCCTGGACAAATTCAGTGTCAGTTTAAATACTCTTCACTTCATGATGTATGGAGCTAATTTCCTGCTTAAATGAAACAAAACAATCAAAACCTGTTTTACAAAGATCGCAAACACAGAGCGCCATTATCAAACAAATGCCTTTTGTTTTGCAAATTCAAAACACATCAATCACACAAGTCCACAACATATGTTCACAAACAGATACATCATCACATACATCTTACAAATTAAAAAAGTTCATATATATTGAATTTGTAGGATAAAAACTTATATTAGTGCCTCCCAATTATTATATTGACTGCAGTGGCCCACTATATTCTAATTTTTCCTGCCGCCCTTTCATAATTAACAAAAAAATATAACAAATCTGTGACTTGGTCTTTTGCTCCATTGCTGCATTGTATACTCATTAGTCTGTGTACCTGTCCCTTGGAGTCTGTTGCATGTGGGAGCCTCAAACAGGTTCCACAAACTGATGTAAAAGAACCACAAGTTGGTGCGCACTACCGCTATAGATTGAATGAATTATATGGGAAATGCTGTCAGACTGTTTCAGATGATTAACTGACTACATGTAGTGGTCAATTTAAAAGTTTGTACTGTTCGGTACGTCTGTTCTGCCGCTTTATATTTGTAATTATTACTACTTACAACCTAAATACTTGACCTTGGTTGAAGGAAGGTATCCCGGGTAAAGGCTTTAGAAATCAGTGGTTTGACAAAGAAATGACAATTTTTTTTTTTTAAATACACATCTAAACCACTCAACCACCTAAACCCTTCTCACCTACACCATTTGAAATGAAAATAGATTCAATCCAAACCACACTCCACCTCCACCTTTTCCTATTTTACAAGATAGAGAAAGAAAAGCAGAGTTCACTGCCTCATACAGGAGCTGAAGCTCAACCACGGCTCTTGTTTTGTACATATTATAAAGGATGTTGGTGGGACAGTGGGCTTTCAAGTGTGAAAGCTCAGAAGAAATCAACCTTGCAAAACCACGGATGAATCGCCCTCTGTGTAAGAGTACAAAGTAACATATTGACATGTGGAATAATTGCAACAGTTTCTGAGGCATTTGTCCACCTCTCTCTCAGGCAGTAATGTGTTGGACCAGTTTTGGTGCTTTGTGCCTCTAACAAATTCACTGTTTGTTTTTACAGCCGTTCTGGCCAAATGAACCACGCTGGTCTAAGAAATCACCCTGGGTGGAAATGTGGCTCTTGAAGGAGGAAAAACTAATGGAGCAGAGAGTTGTGTTGTGTAATGAGAGCAAGATATTTTCCTCATAATTAATACATAAGAGATGAGGCTTAAACAGTCTGTGAGGATAATGTGACAAGCTGAGACGCGGACGGAGACGACCTGTGTCCTGTCCCATGCTCTGTTGTTTTGGCCTAGTTACACAGTGCGAGACATGAAGTGATCTAACCCTCGCTTCACCCAGATACACCCGCATTACCAAGTCGTCAGCTGCTCCACTCTGCTGCTCTAATATTATCCAGTTTTCGTAGACTTGTTCTCAAATGGCTCAAGCTACCAAATTGTGACATTTTGGGATTAATGGTGAGGAGTGACGTTGGAGACTTTGTCCACTCACTGGTACGCCTGCTGAGGGCAGCCGCTCGAGAACTGCAGGCCGAACCGATTTCAGGGGAGCCAATTCAGAGCATGTCCTGCTGTGATCGATTCACTGTGGCTGCTGCTCAGAAATGGCCGTCAGGAAAGAACCAACAGTTTGAATTGGTGTGTATCTCTATAGGTGCCCTGCTGCAAAATATTAATCAAACAGCAGAACATTATCATAATTCACATAATTCAGTGAAGTTATGCCGGTTGTAAATAAACTAATATTTCGATCACATTCACAGCTTTGTGCCAAGTGCAGTCTGTCATAATATTAGATTTTCAATCAGCAAACCTCAGCTCTAACAACCTGACCCTAAACAGCTGAGACCTTTTCTGTTCATTTGGAGACTGATTAATTTATCTGTGCAATACCATTGATGACTGATGGATGCTGACGCCGTTAAATCTCCAGATGCACCGATCCCATTTACAAAGTTCTTCCTCTTTCTTATTCACTAAGAAAAATAGTCACAGTAGTTTTTGCCTCCTCTAATCCTTGACTTTGTGGAAATGCTTGAGAATCAAGAGGCAGTGATTCATGGGGGGTACATTAAAAGTGGTTTACTAATATTCACTTAGTGTGTCATCAAATGTATTGTGTGTTGGAATAATTTTCTTGATTATTAAAAATTTATAAAAATATTCGAAATATTGGTCATGTATGTCAATGCTAATGCTCCCTGTTGCATGTGCTAGCTGCAGCAAAGGGTCTTTGGGGGGCTCAAGAAAAAGGAACCTGGGGGGGCCTGCATTAAAACAAACCAACAACCATTCCTATCTTCAAACTAATCCTTTATTTACAAAATTATAAACAACAATAACGATTAGTGAGTAAGATTTAAGTTCAAGTCCCATACACACACATTCAGATGTTCAAGTCATCAAAAAACTTTTAAGATTCCGAACCTTTTGGTGGAGAGCTGGTGACATGGGGCCATTGTTCGGGGGGTTCTGACCATGGTGTTGTGGCAGTCTTGTGTTCATAGCCAATAATAGGATTAAAGAAAGTTAACATAATCAGACGCTCCCGGGGGGGCCCCTCTTAGCTCAGGGGCCCCAGGCAATTGCTTGCTTTGCCTGCCTAGTTATGACGTCCATGTTAGCTACCACAGCAGGATGAGACCAAACTAAATATAATTAAGTGACAAAGGTATCAGTGATATGTCAGCTTTAGTAGTATATATATATATCTCTATCAGTAATTTAACTTGTCAATTAATACCACCAAAAAAAAATATATCAATGCATTATAGCCTTTGCCATTGTTTGTATTTTCAGCAGATTATTCTCTAGTTACTGTTAGAAAACCAAAGGGTACATCGGGCAATCCTCTGTGTTTCTACTGCAAACAAATCCAATGAAAACAACTTACTAATGAGCATTGTCTGTGTAACAGAAGCGTGATGTGTCATATTCCACTGTGTTATAGTGGATTAAGGCTGATAGATGCAGAACAACCACAAAATCAGACACAGACCAACCACAGAGATGCAAAAAGACTGCAGAGATCACAAAGAGACAGATGATGACCTTGAAAAGGAACAAAAAGATCACAGAGACTCAAACAACCACAAAAAGACACACAACTAAAAGTAAACAACAGTTTTTCTCATTTATGTCCTCAGAGGGATGTGATAGGCCTGGGAATGAAAGAACAAAGACAGGATAAGGAAGAGGAGGAGGTGAAGCTGATTTGTCTGTTAACAACTTTTCTTTTTCGGGTTTCCACCCAGCACGTGACACAGAAACAAGCAGGAACATTACAGCAGACATTTAGTACTCTATATTGTGTCTTCTTTATATTTAAAATAATAATCAAACTGAGCAGAGATGTATGTTGAAGCCAAACAGGCGGCTGCTGTGTTTTGTCACTTTGCAGTCCATGGAGGATTTAATTAGTAATGAAATATTTACACTGAAAAAGGAAATCCGTAAATCAATGAATGTTTTGCAGCAATTTTGAAAGTAGTGGTGTAAACAAAGCATTTATAATTCATACATAGGACTGCTTGATTGAGAGGAAAAATAAGTCATTTCTATACTGTTATATTAGTATTGCATTACACTAATTATTTTATAGTTCATTTTAAATGTGGAGTAATTCGATTAGATGAAAGCACAACGACTGCATTTATCTGCAGGCAATCTAAATCGCATTTCTGATCCAACCCAGTACTGTTGTTTTGACAGTTTGGAATAAGCAGGGAAACTTCTTTAACCCCTGAATTATTGAAGGTAAACCTGCGTGTGTATTTCTCTGAAGAGCAGCTTTGCAGTTTCCACCAGCATCAGCGCCGACAGCAAAACGCAGGCAGATGAGGAGCCGAGAGGGAAATTATCTCCGAGCTGCTCTGAAGGCTTCCACCATCCCCGCAACACTGAATCACTTCTCACACATCCGTCATCTGACACGCAGACAAGCGTCTCTCCTAACTAAGCTGGGCAGACCCCCCCCCCCCTTCTCTTCCACGTGTTCGAGTTTCACAGTGATAGCCCCGCGGCTGTGATGTATTGACGGGGGTTGGTGCAAAGCTGCTCAAAGTGTGTACGATGTGCCACATCAAACCACCTTTACGCAGACGGCAAAGTTGTACTCTGATCCTCTGCTGGGCTGTTTCTTCTGTGATCACAGGGGCGAGAGCTGTTGGAACTGCCACATGACACGCTGTGTTTGTCTTCATGCATGCTTTGCAACATCTGAAGAGAGGGAAGTCTCAAATGTTGTTGGCCACTTAGTTGTCGCGCTCCGACGGAAAGAATGTTTGTTCACAGTGGGATGTGATGTGAAAATCATGCCTCCACCCCTAAGAAGAGGGATCCACCCACATGCTTATTATGCTGTTTCAGGTCTTGGTTTATCTGAAGAAGGAACATGCCAAAAATGTTCTGAGTGATATATATATTTTTTTTTTTTAGGGCCTGAAATTTATAGTGAAAATTTTCAAAGGAGACATATAAAGTGCCACCATAAATAAAGGAATAAAATTGTTAAAACACAGTTGTCTTGGTTTGTCCAAGGCCAAAATGATCATTGTAAGCGGTTGACTACATAAACAAAGTGCGTAGCTTGAGTATGTTAGTCCCAGAACTTGAGGAAAAGTTATCATCGAGCACTAGCAAGTGGGGCACTCGCGTTTGCACACACACTGACTCCACTGCTCACTTTGGATAATATTAATATTTAGCGTTATGAAACTGTAGCATCACATTTAATCCTCAGGAGTCCTTTTCCTTCTGTGATTTCCTTCAACCTACTTTGACATTTTTTTTCCCTTTAACTATCATTTCCCAGAGTTCCTTCCAAACCCAAAGTGACCTTGTTTTGACTTCTTGTATCCAGGCCCTCTTCTAACTTTAAAGCGACCCTGCTCCGCCGAGCTCCTCAAAAGCCCTGAAGCCCTTGCACTGAGTCACGATTTTTACAATTCCTAGTGAGTGAAACTCAGCGAGGGAAAGATGCTGCTAAGCCATTCACAAGGCTTCAACTCAAGTGCTATTCAAGAGGGCACAGTGATTCAAATCACCAGGCTGAGAGCTAAACAGGGAGAAAGAAGTGGAATCTACACAGCACATTAGAGCCTGTGCTATGATTTGCCATTAATGAGTTTTAAATAATGTTCTGCAAGTGCTTTATGATAAATACACATGGAAGTTTTTTCAAATATTTGTTTGCTTACACAACTTAACATCAAGTTATCACGTATCACTCATTCAGTTAAATAGCAACACAGTAGCTTCATTTTAAACATAAAGGATGAGACTTCTGTGGGTTCGCATGCTGGATAAATACAGACTTCAAGAGAGTGAGACATCACTTACATCACACAAGGTCAGAGTGGAATAGCCAATCAGAGGTCTCCAGTCGAAGATGTCCAATACATTTTCCTGAAACAACTAACACGTATGTTTCCAGTTGTTTGTCAGATTGAAGAAAGATGAGCAGTTTGATTCTATTACCTTTAGTCATTCCATTGCTGTTATTGTAGCTCATCCATTTGTTTCAATATGGTTCCAACAAACCTTTGTATAATTTATAATGTAACAAGCAAACAACTTAAAATGAACAATGTTACACCAAAGATGCTGTGAAATCTTCGAGGTTCACAAAACAGATGGTTGGCTAATGTAGTGCTCTTTACTTTTATCATCCGGGGTGAAGATGAGGTTCATGTAGCACCGCTGTGCTCTGAACACTGTGATTGGGCCTGAGTTTAGCGTTCATCACAGCGCTCACAGTCCATACCTGCTTGTATCAAGGAAAAACAGGGAAACTGAAAACATCTTCAAGAAAGTGAATTCCACTTATGATCTAGACTCCAATAACATCTCATTAAATCCATGTGGTTCAACTGTTTTCAGAGTGTCTATCCACAAATCTCTTATCAACAATTTATTGCCAATCTTTCCTCCTCTCTGTATGAGAGAGATTATTTCTCTCTCTCCCAGAAACAAAATGAGTTTTTGTTGACCCTCACGGAAATAATCCTATCTAGAAATTATTTCCAATATGCAGGATCCTATTATCAGAGGAGGCGAGGTGTAAGCATGGGGACATCCTCTGCGCCGTTCAATGCGCGCTCAGTAATGGGCTTCCAGGAAGAGAAGTTCATTCACAATTCCGCCAGCAACCCATTTCTCTCAAAGATTTCATTATGGAAAAAGGCACATTTTTCCAGACAGGCACCAACAGTAGAGGTAAATGATTTTGTGGATAACAGAATCTCTGCCACATAATACCTACATATCACAGCTTTCTTAAAGCTTTGACCTTTTCCAAAACTAAACAGGGGCGCTGAGTCTAATGTCAGTTAAGGCCCTTTTGATCACACTTTTGAATCTAAACGTAAAATTATGCATACAATTCCTCAGCAGACCATTAAGGTGATGAGATTGCTAGAAACAAACATGTGGCTTTCACTTGTCCATCTTGTGCACTGTGTGAAGTATGAAGTAAAGTTGGCTCTAAAAGTTCAACTTTAACTTCCTCTCTGCACATTTGGGAAATGTATGCATATGCAGTCTACAGCACTGATGCTATGCGTCAGTGGTGTCAAAGTTGATCACAGAGAGACGGACGGACAAAATTAACAACAGGGCCCAACAGGGTCAACATTTATTAAACATGATATACATGATATTGGATAAAGTGCCCAAAGAAAACATGTTTACATTCTTCTTTTATATTCAAGTGCCAGAAACAGATGTTTGGTTTCTTTTCTTGGTTGCCAGTTCATTAATGTGTGTGGTTAGGTTCTGTGCTGTGGAAACCCTCAAGATGGAGTGAAGACGATTCAGTGAGACGACTCCTGTGTGGGTTTTTGTTCATCTTCATCACATAGAAAAGCGAGTGGGTGAACTTGACGGGGGGGGCACTGGGGTCTTTGGAACGGTGGCAAAAATAATTCATAACATCAAATACTCTGCAGGTGACGAGGGGCGCTCGCTCCATGTGTGTCTAGCCTAGCTAGACACACATGGAGTTCACTGTTGCACGGCCTATGGAGCTTTTTTTTCACCAAAAATGTCTGCGACCTATTTACCGCCGGGCCAGTTAAGAGAGACATATGATATTTTATCGTGGGCCGGATATAATTGCACAATATACCTGAAGTGGCCTGCGGGCCTCGAGTTTGACATGTCTGCTTTACGTCATCATTGCATGAATCGTTCCTAAAGATGTGACCCAGATATTTGACTTTGTTCACAACATTTAAAACTGTGTCTCTCATAAAGAATGAATGATTATTAAAATCATGACACTCTCTGTGTAGAGTTCACTTGAATGTCATGCAATGATTTGAACATACTCGAGCCAGTTTCTGTAAACCAGCAATGAATGGAGAAAAGACAAGTCAATCTTCAGGGTACTACACATGGTTAATACGACTTTACCCCACTACAAAGCCCATCAAGCATGCTCTTACACATGCCTTCACTTTCTCATAAGCAAATCATCTTGGAGGTAAAAACCCTCTGCCATATTTATACTCTCCTCATGAGTAGCTGCTGTCTCCCTTAGAGGACTAAAAACTAGTTCCTGTTTCTGTTTAACTTTTAAGGACTTTAGGTTCAACTCTAGCATTTGATCAAGACCATGCCACCTAGCCGGTGGCGGTTTTGGGCACGAGCTAAGCGGGCAGCCGCCCGGAGCGGCACTTTTTCATGACACGTGGGGGGACGGCACGAGCACTTAAAAAAATATTTATTATCTATCATATCACTGTGTGGGGAAATAGCAAATTGGTGCCTCCTGCAACTGCAGGCGCCCCTGCTTGATGCTGTGTGAGAAGGGGTAAGGGGAGGGGGAAGGGGGACAGTTCACCTCTGGGTCTACCAAATGGAATGGACAAGGGGGGGAACGGAGGATCCAGTGTATAGAGCAGCGGGGGTTATTTATACTTTACAGCAAAAATAAATAAACTAAAATAACACTCAGTAGACCACATACCTGGTCCAAGGCCCATTGATTAAATTCAATCAAGCTGCACCGAATTGCATGCACTCATAGACAACAGTTCCCTCAAGTGCCTGATATTTTTCATCAAGATCTATAGATAAATGCCTGATCTAGCAAGAGAAAAAACTTTAACCAACCCAAATTGTAATGTGTTCTTCCCTGACCCATCCCTCATACTTACACCAACCAACAATCAAACGGATGGGTATGACTCTGGCATGGCATAACCTCCTTGTCGGAATTAGTAAATGAAATAGACAGTTTCAAAAGGGATTAAAGCAAGAAAGTAGTGTGCATTCATTTCTAAAGTTGTAGGATCCATTAAGACAGTATATATTGTGCACAGTTGCTTCATACTGTATGAGAAGCTTCCCTGTCAGGTCAATAAATCCATTTAGCCATGTGAAGGCAAAATAACACATGTTAATTCACCTGCAGACTCGCATGTGAAATGGAGCTTCCATGATGGTGTTGTGCAGCACTGTTGTATATTGAAAATTTCACATCACATTTAGCAGAATTAAGCCTGAAAAAGCTTTTGATGAATTCAATCAATTATTTTTAATTGGTTATTATAAACAGCAACACAGGGCAACCAAGAGGAGATTTCAAATATATATTTACAAAAAAAGATTGTGTTAAATATGTCTAAAATATAACAACAATGTTTTAAAGAGCGAGTCTGCTTAATATGCAATAAAAAATTGCATCCAGTAAATTTCTTAGACCTCATGTATACAGACTGTGTATTACACTGAATTTTAGTCATTTACAACAAATCTCATCAGGGTCTCTATGTTCTTCAAATGAAGGAATGAAGTACTGCAGTAGAGTGTGTACAGGCAAGTGATGGGTCAAGGCTGTGTCACTGATCAAGCTGTAAAAGGGCAGAATATGCTTTCTGTTGTGGGTTTGTTTCACTTCTTTGTTGCAACTCGCTTTTCTTCAATCATTCCTTGGTCTGACCCTTCTCCCATCCCCATGGGTCAAAGGCTACAGTATTGTGTCCCACTATGAGTGCAGAGGGTGAATATAATGTGCAATAAGACATTGGCTATAACTCTGTTTCCTGCGGTTGCAGGACACACTGCATCCAATATGGGCAACAAAGTACGTTAATACATTTTACATTGAGCTGCCAGGAGTCAGGTTCTTATCAGTCCCTCCATCTTGGCTCAAGGGTCCAATATGAGAAGCCTTTGCCTTACAATCTCCAAACTTTGATCCAATACAGTCACCAAACTTTTTATTGTCATTTAGAGCTGATAGTGAAAGTCCTGTAAAATTGATAATAAAGAAGCTATCATAAGTATGCCACTGCTGTCAACATTTATAGCGATTGTCAGCAATATTCTTTTAAGGTATTTATTTATAGATTATAGACTACAATGTCCCAAATCAACAAAATCTTAATCTTGGTCACAGCTGTTAAATGAAAACCTACATTAACATGATTCCTTTCATGAAAGAATATAATACAGTAAAATGAAAAATGCCACTTTCGCACCTATTTCCTGTCTTAGATGGCGTGCTGTGTAGAGCATTCATTAAGAAGACAGATGACGGTGGGTGAGATAACAGAGGAGGTAAGGACACACACAGTTATAGTGACATTTTGAGTTATCATGATCCTTTATGTTCCAGAGCGTGATGGATGTCGTTCTGATGTAGAAACAGAAATGAGAATGCTCAGCATGGAATGCTATTCATTTGTTGCTGTGACTTCATGACAACATTTTTGTTTTAATCAATTATTTTATTAGGGTAATGATAGTGAAAACTAACCCCCCTACAGAGTGTGTGTGAGTGTGTGTGTCTGTTTGTGTTGGTGGGGGGGGGGCATCAACCCTATTCTGTACTTTACCAAAGTTGTGAGCTGCTCCATGGGCACAAATCAAAATAAACTAGCTCTGGGAATGCAATTGATTTCGTACACTTTAATTTCAAATGAATAAGGTTCATGTTGTTTTATGATTTTGAAAAAACATATGTGTGTTTCAGTCAGTGTTGGCAACAGGTCTTACACCTTTGATTTGTGTCATCTGGGCACCTCGTTGACTCGCCCCATCTGTTCCAGAGATCTGCAGCACATGTTCTCCCTGACTCTGCCTGTGATGATTGTAAACAGCACATCTCAGACTATTGTTCTGTTTGTCCATTACATGAATTATTCTTAAGAAGGTTTGAGGACATTTTTAAGGACAAAACTTGATCTACCTAATCCACAGCCATCTTAAAAAGCCATCTAACTGCCAAGATAAAGATGAGCCACTAACATTAAGCCAACCAGAACTAATTCATTTGGATTTCTCTGCATATTATCTAAATGTTGATGCCGCCAAATAGGTTTTAAGTTTTTTAGGGGTTTATGAACCTTGTTGAAACAGAAATGTAGAAAATGTTGACTGCATTTTTCACACGATGCTGCTGGGACAGATTTGCAGTTGGAGCCTGCCTCTGTGGCATCAAAAGGTCAGCTACATTTCATAAGTCTCATTTAAAAAATGGATAGGCCTAATGAAATTGGTGAAATTAAAATGTGTCATCGGTGCAAGCTGTAGCTCTCTTCTGTGTTCCACTGAAGAGTTGCTCCATTAATTGCAGTGGGCTGTGATTATTCACAAGGGTTTATAATTAGGAGGGAGTCAGGAATGTTTTATGCCGGATAATTGCATGCATCCGCCCGCCACCATTTAGCTGGGGAGCAGTAAGCTACAGTCCCATTGTCAAATCTAAGGGGTGCTGCTTTGACCCTTGTTGCCCGAAATTGATTTTGAAGCGCTCATCAAACAGATTGCTCTTTGCAAACATCACTCTGCCTTAATTTACAGATTCTGATGACACACCGCAGAACCATTATCAATTTCTAGTTGATCTCGGGCACATCAGTAAGCTCCCCCATCAAAGTGTATTTGGGGTGAAGATAAAAAATAAGAAAATATGTAAATTATTCATTATTGTCCTCAATTTTAAAGCGCAGACAGAAATGTACAATCAGTTTTGAAAGGCCAGGCAATTGGAAAAGCTTGTCACCTTCTACTTTTTTGTAATATGAAATGAATAGAACTAAAAGGCCAAATGCTCTTTCTTCTGCAAATGTGTCCTTGCTCGATATGTCGGACAAAGATACAGTAAATCTCTATATTTCGGAGCAGGCTTTGAATTATATTCTGCCCCTGAAAGAGACTTCTTTGAGCACTTTAATTGTAATAAATGATACCTTGTTTCGCTGCACCCAAGAACCTGCTTCCTCTAAATGATTTCACTTTCATAGCACTTTGCATGCTTTAATAAAACTTGTCCACACAAATATGGCTGTGTTAACATTTCCCCATCGCTTTTTTTTTTTGGCTCCGTGTTTCAACCATATGGTGCCATGTGGTGTTGCTGCACAGGGTGCTCAAAATGCAGAAAACTCACATAAATTTGCGCCTCTAAAGTCGGGGGCATCCATTTGAATTTGCATGACGTGTCACAGGGGCCACATGGGGACTGGGTGAAGGTGTGTTGGACCAGTAGGCAGCTCCACCAAGGAGTGTGGCAGCAGCTGTTTTTCTGGATATCTTTTCCTAGGTAATGTGCTGTAAAGCTGATGGGCTAGAACGGCCTGCTCGTGTTCCTTTCTGTTCAGTGGGGCTGACTAGTACCAAAGTAAACTTGTCACAAACTCAACATCTACTGCAGGTAGCCAGGGGCTGCCTGCCTCCTTTAGTACCCTCTCAAGCAAAATGGATGGAATGCCTCCATTAGATAAGATGTCAGGAGACACAAAGAGGATGACTGGTTGCTGTGTTATTAATTATTCAGCTGCAGTGGTCACACAGTACACAGCTGCACTCATGTTTTATTTGAAATGGCATGTTATTGCAGGGTTGAACCCTTCAGAAAATATTCTGCTCAAGACCTTATAGGACTCAAAGAGGAGCAACCTAACTATCAAACTCAGTAATTGTGTGGAAAAGCAATTTTACAAGGCTTGCAAAGCCTATTAAATATAGAGTATTTTATGCCTCCATCAATGGGAATAATTCTAAAATGGCTTTTTACTGTATTCTGATGAGCTTCATCAAACCCAGCAGGAGATGAGGTGGTCCTGTCATTGCAGATGGAGAAATTACTTCAAAGCCTCGGCGCAGGTCAAGGACGGCAGTGAAAGGAAGTGAATTTAATGTTGCATGTCATAAATATTCACTGAGAAGAAAAAGACAATAGTGCCGGTGTCAGCATCTATCATTATGCAGCAGGAGGAGAGACTGAGTACGATCTGTTCAGCCAACTTTTGATCACTGAAATCAATATAGACTCTCTAACCTATCAAATCTAATGTAAAAAGCTTGACCTGGAGCATTATGCTTGCCACTGTTATAGTGCAATTACTGCTCTGATTATCAGTTATGATTTTGTAAAAAAAATAACTAGAACAACTCCCCTGCCCTTGTGTGGTGACTAGGCAAAGCACCTAAGACTGGTAGCAAATACAGCCACACAGATATAGTAATTTACCACCATGGGTTGTCTCGCAGCTGTAGTTAGGGTCACAGAGTGAAAACAAGGTCAACAACGAGAATGAGTTTTAGGAGATTGAATGAGAAAGTGTAAATCCATAAGGATGGGTTCAGATGGTGAAATTCAGTCCTATCTTTTTATTTACCTGCTCAGTGCCTACAATCTTATTTGCCTTTGACTGCAGTTTTGCCTTCTAAGCTTGTGCAGTGTGATTATGATTCAGATTTGTGGCTGACAGTGTAACTCAGTGAGTTTACTGGGCTAAGCACAATAGTGTCACAGTATTGTAAGTGGCGTGGCTGTACCCAGCTCCCTGTTTAAAATTGTCTTAGTAGTACTTTGCCGAGCAGGTGCATCCATATGTTAATTTCTGTCTCCCAGGAATGTGGCTTAAACAGTATGCTACTAAGGAAGAGCAGAACATTTGTTTTAATTGCGTGCAAACCCTGGTATTTATCAGGAATTTGTTTAATGAACCTGCAGAGTTGCAAAATGTTCATACCGAATACAGATAGTTCACAGATATTTTTCATCCATTATATGTCCTTGATGATTTACCTTTGTCTGTGTTGGAGTTGGGGCACCCGCAGCCCTCGGTTAAGGTCAGGGAAAGATCAGGGTCCTGATATGGATTTAGTGTAACAGCAGTTGGAGCTTATTTGTCTTCAGTAACCTTTATATACAGTTACCGGAAGACATGAACAATCTCCTAGGGGCCATCTTGTGTAAATAGAAAGGGGGCTGCCCATGTACAACCTTGTGAATTGAGAGAACATTTAAAAATCAATGCTTACAAGTAACAGGGAGCCAATGGAGTGAGTTGTGTGAGGGGGGTTTACCCTCTGCTGGACATTGAAATATATTGAACTAATATCTCCAGGCTAACAAGCACTGAGTCTTTGTGACATGGGAACTCTGGTGAGGCTCAAAGCCCCAGGTGGTGTTGTGGGTGTTCTTCAGCATACAGGCTGCAGTTTGTTTCATGTTCAAAGTGTTGAGTCCGCTTAAGACACTGACGAGGTTGTAAGACATATAACATTGATTATGTCATGACAATGTCTTATATGGTTAATGGTTTTGGTAAATGGTTTTGTATTTATATAGTGTTTTTTCTAGTCTGGATGACCACTCAAAGCGCTTAACAGTACAGTTTTACACACACACATTCATACAGTGCATCTAATCGCAGCACTTTGTTATTCTATGGGGGGCCATTCAGGGTTCAGCATCTTGCCCAAGGACACTTCGACATGCAGATGGGTCAGACTGGGGATCGAGCCGCCGACCTTCAGGTTGGAGGGCGACAACTCTACCCCTCCGCCCCATATGGTGTAGAGTACCAAGAGGGACATTGGTTCAAGAATGGACAACCCACATCCTTTTGCCTTGTGAGTGACAGGAGACATGTGGATTGCAGCTCACAGGAGTAGAGGTCGTTACATGCCCACCTGAACCATAGGACCCGAGAGTCGAGACCCATGCAATATGCAGACGAGTTCAGATCCACATTTTGTGTCCGGGTCTGGTTCCATTTTAATGCTGCAGGTCTGTTTAATATAATGTGTATTAACCAAGTGGACCCGAGAAGACCCATCTAGGCAAAGCTGTTGTTATTATACTTCAGTTCTTTTGAAAAGCTGATTATAAATGAGTGGTTTAAATTAGCCAATGCTGCTATTTAAATCAGCAAGTTTGAAATTATAGAAAACGTGGATATTTGTTGTGAACTCTTTTTAAGAATAGATTATAGGAATCACAGCCAGGCACATGGGAGAAGGCTGCTAACTTGATAAGTGGTAAGACACAAAGTTTGTTTTTTACACCTTGTGAATTTACTTTAACTTGTCAAAGCAAGTAGATGTGAAATCGGTGCCGATCGGGCCGAAGCATGGGTTTGTTTCCTAACTTCAAATGATACTATGGGTCATGTTTGGGGACAGATTTCCAGATCTTTTCGGTTTTGTGCACAATCTTTTTGTACAGTTTACAACACATATCAGCTTTTACTGAGCTTATCATAGCTGTTTCCACTCTGTACTAGATGCTATACTCTGTGGTAAACGATAGCCTTCAACTTTGGCTCAAATAACTGCATACACCTCAGCAGACGTGTTTATAATGCTGCCCTACTTGATATTTTCCTCTTCCTGCTGACCCTTAATGTAACTCCTTTTCAACAAGACAACTTAGCACTGCTTCATGTTAAGAGCACACTCCATTAAGTAAATCTCCCTACTCTTTCTATTACAGAACGTAGAGCACAGCGGTTTGGCCAAATGGAGGGCAGATGTTCCGGTTCACATAGCATGAGCACAATGTGCTGCTTCTCCTCTTCAGTACCGACTGTATGTGAGTCCTCCTTCATGCACAACGTGTTATTAATGCTTTGAGGTGGGTAGATTCATATTGTCATCTAAAATCTTTAGTGCACAGGTTTGTCCCAAATATTTGTTGTCTCAAATATTAGAGACAACAAGAACAGCGACGGTATTATTGGTGTAACAGTGTTTACTAATGCATGGTGACTGTCAGAGAAGGTTATCATCAAAGGGCTCCATAGAAGGTAAAACAAGGTGAAATTGCCAGTTAAATGTGGTTGTACAGTGATATGATGGTATATATTTCCATTTCTCATGATGCACTGCTTATCAACACATTTAAAATCAATACATGATAAAGCAATCTTCTGGTACGCCTGAAATGGCTTCTTGTACACGAGGTCATGCTCTTCCTGTCACATCAGCATCCATCAGCTGCACAAAAACATAGCAATCAAAGGGATGCTATCTTTAATCCTATCTGACATGGCAATCTGTGCTGGATGGCCTGCTGCCTCATGATTACCAAGTCTCATGTAGAGATTAGAGCTACACACGCCTACACTGACCAGACCTCAATGTTCCTTACAACCTTGCTCCCCAGGTGCCTCTGCAAACAGGGACACACGATGATGGTGCTGCCTACATGTTCCAGACTCCAATGACTCTGGCACATGTTTTTTTTTCACTGCAAAGACTATCAATTGCTTTTACAATATTAAAAGGGCATTTTTCCACATGCTGAATTCAATTATTATTTTATGGTTAATTAATTCAATGGTTAGAAGACCCTTAGATGGATTACATACTGTTCAATTGAATCTTGAATCTTTCTGCACCAGCTTTAGTCCATTCAGGATAATTCGGGGAATAACTCAGCAGTGTGATGCTTTTTTTATTCATGCTAAGATCATAGTGTCTGTGTTGGAATTATGCTTTTTAACTCCCTATAGAGTTTTGATAATATATTTTATAGCTATATTAGATTTGTAATACTTGTATCTGGATGGTGATTCTGAAGCTACCCTAACTCTGAACAAAACACAGAACATTATATTCTTGCTATTGAACACATTGTATGTAATTTGTTTAATCCATAACAAAGACCCACATGCAAACCAAAGTGCTGTTACTCGGTTTTCCGCGACCACAATTTCCATCTGTGCAGATATGCATATTATTTGGCTGATTCAGCAGAGCTCAAGCATTTACAGTCTATTGCATTCCCTGATGTGTCACATGATCTGTGATGTCACCCACTGAACCGTTTCAGCTGTTCTGCCATTTAAAATCGGATGACTTCAACTTTTTATACCCCACAAGCTCTCATTTCTAAGTGTAGACAGATTTGTCCTCGTTTAACCAATCTAAATATTTAATAAAAACGACTTCACAACGTAAAAACAGAAAAGTGGACTTTTCTAAAACTGTGATATCTCAGTACTTGTCCCTCAGCACCAGCAACATCCAATGGCATTATGTTTTTCGGGTTGTCCGTCTGCCCTTCCATTTGTACGTCCTATTCTTGTGAACAAGATATTCCAGGAATACCTTCAAATTGGTACAAACATTCACTTTGACACAAGGATGAACTAATTAGATTTTGATGGTCAAATGTCAAAGACCAAGATCACTGTGACCCCAAAAAGCTTTTTTTGCCTTGTGCATGTGATATGCAGTGTGGTCATTTTCTTAACATGATCTACATTACCACACCAGCGGTATGAGCTTTCTTGTTTAAGCCCTACCTATATGCTCATGGCATAAAATAGTGAAGCAGGTACAATACCAATAAGCCCAAACACACACTAGAAAATAAACAGTCCATGCCTGCCAAAGCTTCATCGGGCAATATTGTAGTTGTGAAAACTCTAAAATTGGTTACTGTTTAAAAGGCCATTTGGTCAAAGGAACATTATGTATTATAGTCTAGAAATCGACATAGTTAATATTCTTAATAAGCTCTAGAAGGAGCCGCTCTAGCACAAATTTATTTTAATTATTTCCACCTAATTGAATCTCACGGTGTACATTTTAAGCAATGACTGGTTTAACGAAAGAGCTCCAGTATGTAATTAGGCCATGAATCTTCTATAGTAGAATAGACAGTGGTGCACAGTGATATTGATAAGTCTGCTTTGGGTTAGGGTTAGGGTTAGTGGAAGATCTTAGTCTTTGCATTTCACCGTGACTTGCTGAGTGTAAAATTCAGAGCTTGAGAAAATAAACACCTTAAACTTCTTTTTGTAATTCTCTCCTGTGCTGTTGATCAGAAAGCAGATTCTGTAAAGTGATATAACTCCACCTACACACTGAGCTGGGCGGAATTCATTCTTCAAAGCGGCATGAATGTGGTGTCAAAATGTCATTGGGGAAAAATATTTTGTATACGTCATGCAAGGTTCAGACTAACTGTTGTCCTCTGGCTTGTAAAAGATTAATGAATCTTAATCTTGATCTTTTTTAATAAGGAAGGTGCCATTTCTGTTCGTTCCGATTGTTTCACTGCCGACACTAAAATGTGAGTTGCATGTGATGTGATAAGTCCTCATGCTCTGTGGTTTGCTCAAAGGAAATAAAACAGAGCAAACAGCTCCAGTCAGCCCGAACAAAGCTAATAGACACTAAGAATTACAGAGGTGGGTTCAGTTAAAGCTGGAACCCCCCTTGCATTGAGTTTAGCCAGATTAAATTATGGCTGTGGTGTTGTTGTTTTTTAAATCCACCCCTCAGAGATTAGTGATTAGTGATGCTTGTCCGCTGAGATTTGAGTTATTTAAGGTGATGTAGTTTGTGTGCAATTCCATATACAAGCTTTTATTCTTTGAATAAAGAAAAAAACAAGCTTCTGTTAAGTCTAACAGAAATATGTAAAGTAGTCGTTTTTTTAACCCACAGAGGATTATTACATTTTAGTAAAAGTGTCATATTAAAATGAACAGCTGGAAATATGATGACCACAGACAATATGTCAGGTCAACACAATCATCAGGGTTCATCCTCTGAGCACCATGAACGTCTGCAGCAAATGTCTCCAACTTAATTAAAGATGAATTGATAAACTGATAAGGCCATGTTATACATTTTTATACCGATTACAAATGTGGTGTCATTTTTAAAGCTCATTAAGGTTCACTAGCATTCAACATTTATAGAAAGACAGCTTGACTTCCTTAATAGTAATAAAAATCATAATGACGTTTATATTTATATAGCACTTCCTCAAAGAAAGTTACAAAGTTAAGAAAAGAAACACAAGTAAAAACACAAGAAATGATATAGAAACAGGCATTAAAGGAATTAAAACACTCAATGTGCAACAGTTATTTTTAGTGACCACTCACAAAAAAAAAAAAATTGAATCAGGTCAAATCAGGGAATGATAAAAGTATATTTATTTTTTAATTCAAAGGTAATTGATAATACAAGAGTTAATAATTTACAAAGAATGATTGTTGAATGAATCTGATTGTTGAGAAAAAGGGATTATTGCTGTGAAAATCTGAAACACAGAGAATTTCTGTTGCTGAGGATTCAAGGTAATCAGTAGTCACTTCAGTGAAAAAGTATTTCCAACCCTGTGTGAGCGGCAGCTAGTCATGGAAGAAGCTCCACTGGTGGAATGAATGCATCACATTGCACAATCATCTTTAATTAATTGGAACAGGGTTTCATTTGTATTTGTAGATATTTAAGAAAAGAAGCAAAGTGATCACTCTTTGTGAGTTCCTTTGGTTTTCTTGAAATGATAAATCAGTCGACTGACACTTGAGATCCCTGAAAGCCTTAAATAAAAACGTTTTTTTGGGGGGTGGGGGAATTATATTTAGTATTTTTTATTTTCAATTCACAAGTCACAAAAAGGTCTTTGTTTAGCTTACTATAGTGAATTCTTTATTCAAATTGTAACATTTACACACAAATGTAATTACACAAGTATTACCTCTCATCCACAGAAGACATTTAAATCTGGTTCCATCTTTAATTATTTGAGCAGTTTGAGTTCATGAGAAAAGCTATAGTGTTCCACTCAGGTAAAACAAAAGTAGGTAACACATTAAGGTTGATAGACACAAACTGTGAGACAGTGAGTATTCTGAGCAGAGCTGTAGTCCCCCGAACAATACTTTCAGTGCAGGTTGATGTGGTTTAGGCCTTTAAATAGGATGTCTCTTGGTGGATTCCCTATTAAGTTCTCCAGACACATCTTACTAGTAGGCTATAGCCCAACACACACTGGACACATATCTTATCCGGTCTGGGTTGAGCGGACATCAGGACAACCTAGATTCCCTTGTGAAGTCAATAACAGCATCTTGATAAGCATAGAGAAGACATGGGTGGATCTTCAGAACAACAGATCAATAAGATCAAGTAAAGTTCCTAAAAATGTATGTGGCATTAAACAGCTAGATTTCTACAAGAATAGAAATTAAAGTGACTCATTATTTTCCTGATATTCCCATGTAATACTAATCATGTGTTAAACTACAAATTGCAGCTTGAAGACTGGACTATGACATGAGCAGAGTGAGATCCTGCACAGTAGGAAAAGCACTGGAAACTCGTCTATGAATATTCCTGCATTGATCAAAGAATCAACAATAGAAACATACTGTATGGAAATGAGGCCAGTGTAAATATTGTTTCCTGTTGGTGCATGGGTGGTTTCAGTCAAATCTCATCCAGTCGGATTTCATTTTCAAAATGTCTAGACCTTGACTGTTTACCTTCCTGCTTCTGTGGCCTCGTACCATGAAGAATAACCTGCAGCTAAATGTTCTCTTCTCTCCATTCTCTTTCTGTTACTGCAGCACCTGATCCCAGCCTATATCACCACCACATCCTTGTATCATCAGCAAGGTTGTATGCTGTCCACAGCAGCCTCGAACAATCAATTATTTGTGTATGTGATTCTGTCCAGGTACTCAGAGCTAAGATAAAGGAGTTTTCTCCTGTGAGTTAACTTGGTGGTGTCAGCAACACATAGTCAGACTTATAGTCCTTATCCTGATTCCCGCCTAAACAATTAAAAACTTCTCTCATTTCTACTTCTGAGTATGGTTGGGTAAAGAGAATCGGTTCCAATATGGCACCAATACAACCGGTACCTACCCGGACCGAAATACAACGCAGATTTCGGTGCTTCATTTCGGTGCCTGAGCCAATTGAAGACTGAGGTCTTCGTTCCTCCTGCCTCCTCACACTTCTACTCCTTCCTTCACTGGAAGGGGCGTCTCCCCTCGGGCCCCTGCATGAGTCGGAGGCGTGTGTCAGGGCTTCCGTGCAGGTGTGGGAGGATCTCCTCGTGAGACCTCACCCCGGCGCTGGCTGGCTGGCTGGCTGGCCCCCGCCAGGCGCATTTCTTCCGTGGCGGCTCTGGGTAGGCTTGGAAAGGCTGGGGGCGGGAGGAACACAGACCACGCCGAGAAAAGTTTCACAGAAGCATCTGCATTTTGGGGGGACGAAGGCGGGTCGACGCCTTGCCTGCTACAGCCCCAGCCGTGGAGACAAGGGGGTCTCTGAGTGATGTAAAAGCGACCCTCAGTCAATTGGCTCAGGCACCGAAGTCAGAGCTACGAGTCAGAGTGTGTGTGTTTTGTGTTTATTTTTATTTATTTAAGTATAGTGTACAGTGTACAGTTCATGTATTTGGCAATAAAATAAACCTTTCTTAAATGTCGTCATGGGTAGTTTTTTATATTTTTTTAAGGACCGGTTCAGGCACTGTTTAGGCACCGGTATCGTTTTTAAAAACCAAACAATACCCATCCCTACTTCTGAGATGAATATGATCTTAATGATGTGTTCCAATTCAGACTCTGCTGTTCGTTATAAGCCCAACAGATTGTTTGATGTAGTTGACCTTGTGGCTCTCTTAAAATAAGTAAATAAAATAACATCAAAGACACTGACCGTATATATGAATGATGCTAGTGAATTACAGCAAAGGGGGTGTATTTGAATGAACTGTAACCATCCATCAAAATCAGAAGGGTGCAGTGAGAGAGCAAACCTCCACTGACAGTCCCCTTACATTTAAATATGCTGGATTCAGACTTTTATTTGCATCTGCACCAAATTGCACAGATATAAATATCAGTCTACTAAAAATGTCAGATTTTTTCATCAAGATCCATTAATTATTCTCTGAGAAATCAATGAAAATGTTGAACAAAGTTCTATCCTTCTATTGTATAGAAAGAGAAAAAACACTGTTCATCCACTCACTGATCGAGATTTTTGATGCCAGATGGGCTGAATAACATCTCATCTCCTGTTTTATTTAAGACCAACAGCTTCTTAAGTTTGCAGAGAATGCAGCACACTGTGGGTGAAAACCGGTTGTTAATTACAGAGGTCAGACCAAGATGTCCAGACTGATTTGAGCTGACAGAGAGGAGAGGTCAAATAAATCATGAATGTGCAGCTGAGAAATCTACAGTCATGGTCAACACGGAGCATAACGTCGACAGAACGTTTCCAGAACCTTGTTGAAACCAAGCAAGTGTGTGTTCAGGTGGTTTCTGAGGCTGCTTCAGAGTTACTGTACCTGAAACCCAACACTTACGCTCAGACGTATAGTGCTGTAACTGAGATTAATTATGAATGGATTTAACAGAGTTAATGAATTAACTAGCCGTTTTCAACCAGTTGGATCATTTCCGGAGAATTAGGTCCAGACTTTATCTACAGTTTGCCTTTCACACCTGCACAACGCAGCAGAAGGTTCTCTGCACAGATGTGTTCATAACAATATCAAATCCTTTTTGCATTATTCAGGCAAGAGGTGGGGCAGCTCGGTGCAGCAGGCTGAGGCAGGAAGTGATGTATTAGTACCGCTGTGAAGATAATGTGTTTTATTTTTACCACACATTGACCAGTTGTCGTCAGTTATCACCACAAACTCTCTAGACATCTTTGTCGGTGGTTTTTTCAAGTGTCGCCTGTTAGAAGTGTCATCACCCCCCCACTGGCTCACTGTGAATCCAGCGGGGATCTCCAGCTGTGCACTCACAGTGAATTCAGATCTCTGCAGACTTTCTACTCAGGGCCCAGCCGGAGAAAGTCCGCAGATAATCCCGGGGCTCTCACTCGGACATTGTCTAGTGCAGGTCTGATAACAGCTTATGACAGACAACTACATAAACTCCAGTATAGCAGTGTTTTAGATCGTATGCCATTACATGAGAAGCCATTTAGTATCTCATTGAGACAAACATCTCCAAGAACTACTGTATATAAAGCATTAGCCATCTTTAAATAGTCTGCTTCATATAAATTCCCAATCACGCCAGCTGTTTGCGTGTGGCAGATCATTTCACTCCAGCTACATTGTATGTTTTATGTAATGTACAGTCTAAACCTCATCAAGCTTCAATGATGTGAGGGTAGCAGAGTGTATTTAATCTTGAAATGTGAAAAGTGGAAACACTCTATAGCAGAAAAAGAAGGGAATACAGTCCATTAGCTAATAATTGTCTTTCCAAACATCAACACTGCCTGAATATTCCCATTACTAAAGGTCTCCTGTTTGAGTGAAACGTATTTTATGTTGCAACTACAACCTTGCTAATTAAAATCCATACCCCTAATGAGTTTTTAGCACCCCTATTGGTTAACATGATTACCTAAGATAAGAGCAGTAAATTGAGCTCCTTTTAATTAAAGTGTAAGATTTACAGCTGTTTTTACTGGAGAGGCTCTAAATTCACCTTGCTTCTGTACCTCCCATCCCCAAGCAGGCTCGCTAACGGCCAACACTCTCCTCTTGAAGTGCTCTAAAATTACACTAACTTATTCAACTGCGTGCTCTGTGCTGGGGTTGGCGGATGCTGCATTTTATACTTCTTCCAGGCAAAGATTTTCATGCTCTTAGTTCGTGAATGTTTGGTTAAAATTTAAGCTTACGTACATTTAAAGAGGTTATTAATATTGTTGCCACATTATCAGTCATTCCTGGATGAAATCATGTAATGTTTTGGAAAAATGTTACCAAATTATGAATTTTCCATTTTCCTTTAATGCCGACATTTGTGATTACAAATATCAGATAGACTGTCCAAAGAAGATAAAAGCTATTACTTTTTTTCTTTGTCTTTAACTTTAATGCCTCCAGCACGTCAAGATATTTACCTTTTATGTTGACGGCTGAAATATATTCAAAGTTACCTGATGTTAAACCGTACCGACTTGAATGATCCCCTGACTTTGCTTCTTCAGTGCCACAAGGGAGTTGGCATCGCAGTTGAAACTTCTTGACAATTAGACAGAATTTTATGAAATTATCCATATGCATTACATCACATGTCCCTAGAGGCTTTGTCGTAATGAGACGGATCACATTAAACTCAAAGCCCCCTTCCACCAAAGAACAGACATAAGCCACTTTTCCGCTGGTAAAAAAGTCACTGCCATCTGGATTTTGTCTGTAGAGGGAATGGAGGCAATCGTCATTCACTCCCGGCTCAAATGACTATGTAATAGAACCATGACACCCAGATGAATGTGCTAGGGTCTTCTTTATTTTGTCCGTTTAGCTAACTGTAGACACTGATGAACATTATGGCACACACTGAGATTTTTAATCTAATTAATAGCCATGAACTTTGTTTTTTTCCATCCTGGGAACAACACGCAAAAACTTTTTTTCTTGATATAGAATGCAACTCTGACAAGACAGTGATATACAGTGACAATGACTCAAGAAGATGAAAAAAACAACAGAAAGGCCATCTCCTCTACTGGCTGTGGGAAAGGAATCAATTGCCTTTTTTTCAGTAGTTTGAGTCTTGTTTTAAAAAATCTGGTTTTAAAGAGATATCACAGAGTTTTATGGCTGTAGACGCTGCATTTCCCAATGACACTCCCATCTGACAGTAAACTGATGCATGTTTGAGTTTAAGGGCAGAGCATTGTGGCCTTTTTTTTTTAAATGTCTTCAGCAATGTTTAATTCTAGATTAATCACATATTTTGTTTGTCCAACAAAACCTTTTCACTGGAAAAAATGTCTCTGGCAGCAGTGATTAAAGCACCAGATGCAATATTGCATAATGATCTGGACATGTGCTGAATTATTTGGCAAGAGGGAGCAATAAAAACAGACATTTACATGATAAATGTCATAGATTGTTACATGAAACATTGGGAATTCCTCACAGAATCGCTCAGTTTTGCCTCTGTTTCTGTGCGATTAAACAGCGATGCAAAGAGTATTAAATTGTACCGTAGCACAGACAGACCGCAGCCCGGCGCTGCCACTCCGGCCGTGGAGGTGTTGTGCCTTGGCCCCTTTGTCTAGGCTGCAGGGTAATTGCTTTTCTGCACCGAGGTTATTCATGTTTTGTGATTGGATCATCCGGCCTAGAGCAAGGGAAGCCACATTTGTGGCAAGGTCTGGTTGTTTTAGTGCTTTGCCTGTGAGCTGATTGTTTCAGCGAGGCTCTGTACCCCATCAGCCCGAGAAGCCGATGATACTGGCACATTCTGTATTCTGTCTACCCCACTGTGCAGAAAACGGACTGCTTTTTATTAAAACTCTTTTCCCTTCAGAGACACCTTTCCCCAGTCTATTTGTTTTTACCTATGAAGCCTATTAATAATTTTTCTTTGACCCTTTTGGCTTTTAAAATCACAACTGAGTCCTCTGTGTCTTGTCTAATGGGATTTTTCAAATGATTTATTCGCCTCTGATTCTCCTCAACTCAAGTTTTAATTGGTTTTTGAAAATATGGCAAGAGCATCTCACGTTCTGTCGTTACGAACTGTGTGACATGGAGATGAGACACTTAGCATTCGTTTTTTTGAATTTTAATGAGAGAGTTTTCTAAATATTCCAGTTGCACATTGTTTTACCTCCAAAATTCACTGAAGCGAATTTCCATCATCTCAGTGAGATGAAAATCCCCAGTGTATCCAGGTACTTCAAATAAAAGTGTAATATCATTCTGGAAAAGAAGACCTATAATTGAATTTGCATCAGTTTAACTAATAGCTTGTTTTTATTACCCGCACATTACTGCAGTATGCTGCAGTGTGTGTGCTCTCTGAATACCGACTATGATTTCTGAATGACATCTCATTTCATCCTGGCCTATACTGTATTTATCTCACATATTGCCCTGGGCCTTTTACAGATCCTGCCTATAGTCTCTTTTTGATTTTCTCCTCACCCCGGGGTCACAAGTTATCTGATTGTCTTGCTGACATTTGACGTGGTCTGAGTATATGACACCTAACCTTTCTAACAACTAGTCCCTCCTGACTTTCAACTATTGCCCAGCTTCAGCACAGAAGCAGCATTATGAATTGAACTCTGAAATACTCCACAAGAGTTGACCAAGCAATAAATTAGACTCATTAAACATGTGAAATTTATTTTCGTATTTAATTGATATTTAATCGACATGAACACTGGGGTCCAAAACATTGACTGCAACAGAAATCGACGACATGATAGCCAAGTCATCTTGATCATCCCCTGGTGGCTGGCTGTAGTATAGTCCATATTAATGGATAGGACATGGGTGTAACCAAAAAGGAAAAGTACACATTAAATAAATGTTTCTCACCACAGTCAAGCATTTGCATTATCTGTATCTCTTTGATACAGCAATCACTTCTAAGACTCCACATGACATCAAAAGCACAATATGGCTGCATCCATATCCAGGATAGTCAGACTTAATTTGTTATTACTGTGTGAGCAATAACAATAAACAATAGTCAACATAATCAATTAGTGGATTAATGTGAGTTCTCTTAAATCACTCACACCACCTGACAACAACTATGTTCACCTGTCCTAGTAACCCTGCCTCCTTTGTCTATCTAGCCTCTGGGCTCTAAGTCCTCTTTCAATGGTCTCAATTCAAGGGCCCTATTATTTTTCAGTCGAACCGAGACAATCTCGTCTTCCTGTTGCATCACCAGCTCTTGCCACCCTTACAGCCGTAGCCCAGCCACAGAAATACCAATCTTTTTTTTTAACAACGTGTACTGTTAGCTGTTCGGTTTGAAAATAGATTATTCTGAAGTTTTCACCTCGCGGTTGCACCCGCCAATACCTCTTTGACTAACAGCTTGTCATAGATGCGCAATGAATCATGGGAAATGTTGGGCCGTGAAGGAGCCGTCATTGCTCGGGGGTGGAAGGACACATGTCTGCTGCATTTTGAGGAGCCTGTGAATTGGGACAGTCCAGTCGTGCCCGTGGACACAATCGGTTTTCCAATGCAGCCTGTCACTCAGCTTATGTCACTTTGTCTTTACGATGTTGGCTCGTGCTGATGTTCCCCTGGAGTTTGCTCTTATATCTGTTTCCTGACATGCCTCAGTGTCCTTTGACCTGTTTGCTCTGTTTTTTTTTTTTTTACTGTGTCTTCATTTTCTGAAACCTGTTTGATGTGAATAGTTATTGAGCATGTCGTGTCCGTTACATTTGAATTATATTCTGAGCAGTCCTGATTATTGTAGGGGTGTGAAGCCTTCTCTCCTGTTTTTTGTTAGGGAGGCAGGTATGAAATCCCTGTTTTTTCTTTTCCTTTCTTTTGGATATAGGAAGTCAATTTGGTACTATAGATTGTTTTGGCTGTGCCCTTCCTTTTTTCCTACCTGATTCATACAAAAATCAGCTTTGTTTTGGTCTGCAAATTTGCTATAGCGCTGTTCATACTTGGGAGTGGGGTAATAGGAGAGCCAATTTATGTTATGCATAGATGATGATTAAGATTAAAATGCATTTATTAGTCCCAAACACATGCACAGACATACTCATGCAGGTAGGGAAATGTACATTACATGTCATTTAGCTGACGCTTTTATCCAAAGAGACTTACATTTTTTTTTAGAACACTCATCATTTTATGAGGGGCCATCTAGGGGTTCAGCATCTTGCCAAGGACACTTAGGCATGCAGATGGGATAGAGTGGGATTCGAACCGGCAACCTTCTTGTTGCAGAGCACCCGCTCTATCCCCTAGGCCACGCTCTCCCCTGCTGTAACCTCTGCTTTTGACCCATCTGGTGCAGGACACACAGAGCAGTGAGCGACCATGTACGGCGCTCAGGGAGCAGATGTTGGGGAGAGTAAGGTGCCTTGCTCAGGGGCACTAGACAGGGTAGGGAGAATCCTCTTGGATTTTTGGACAGATCAATCCAGGTTCGTCTTTTTGTTGTTTCTCCGTGGAGTCGGACCAGAGACGAACCAGAGACGAACCAGAGACCTTTTCTGCCCATAATCCAAGTTTCTGCCACTAGTCCACCGCCTCTCCATAGGTTGCTCCCAGGCCGTGTGCATAGCAATCGTTAAGTCTTTCATTTCAAAATAAAAAATGTATTTATTGCACTTACATTGCTTTGAAATAGGCCAGCATTTTCAGACCTGAAATCCTTAAATCTCCAGCACCGACAAATATGATCAAGGAAACTTTTAAATTTGGAAAGAAAAATTATATGATATTAACAAGTGAGGGGTACATGGGAGCAGGTCCTGACATCCAGTTACATCACCAACTGTACAGTGATGGTTAACAGCTGGCTCTGAAGCTTTATAGATCTGTTTTCAGGAGGAAAAAAACACATGAAAGAGAAGAACTAGAAAGAAGACAGAAAGATGAAGGACCGATATCCTCAACTTGGTTACCGAACAGTTGTTGACAGACTTAGAAAAAACTATGTCCATGGATGACAGGGATGGGAGCTGCGTAATTACCACAAAACACTGCAAACTCTTCCACCCCCTCACCTTATCAAAGAGAAGATGAGGGTCTCCATATTGTAAGAAAAAGCAGAATAACACCACACATAGAATGAGTCATACGTGTTTAGTGCAACTGCTCATGAATAGACTGTAGATTCCTGCACGTGTGGCTATGTTTGGAGATTAAGGCTCTATTTTTGACTACCCTTAGCATACTTCAACAGGTAACATGATAAATTCTTTATCACTTATATTTCCTCAGCACTTACTCATGATTCTTTTGTTCATGTTTCAGAGGAATCAAAACAGAGTGGAAAGCATATTATAAATACAGACCAAGGGTCTCTTTTATAACCATTGCGCACGCCCAAAATGGGGACTGAAACCTACGTACGCCACTTCTCAGGCAAACGTTGGGATTTATAAAAACTTGCACATTTCCCCGCAAACTCTGACCCATGCGTAAGAACATTTTGGAGCCGGCAAAGTGGCGTTGCAGGAGTGAGGTGGTGAACTGAAGCCAGATTATTGATCCACTAAGTGAAAAATATTTATAACAATTTATAGCAATTTAACAAAGTGGAATTAAACGGTGTAAACATTTTGTATCACAATTATAGTGACAAAAATTATCATGTTATAAGTACTATTAAGGTGTGGTAACAATAAAAAAATGATCTGATTTACACAAACCAAAGCTATTTCATCAGGTTTTTTATATAAATATCTGTCAATACATCAGCACCAAATAACGCCAATGTGCAGCGTTAACATCATGTTTTAATGCCGTGATTTTCACAACAAACAACCAATGCACGTTGATGAAGACTTGCTAATGTTCCTTTATGCTGGACACTATCAACCAATTGCCATTGTTATTATGGTAATATTATGTATATAATTTAAAAATATTGAAATTGTTCAACTTACCAGCAGGGGTTTTACAATGAATTTTACCAAAGTAAACTGTGAAACGTTAACCATTTCATCCCTGGTTGGAGTGTGGAAGTCACATGGACGTTACAATGAAGGGATTTAGTCGCAAACTGGGATCCCTGCTAATATATATTTGTAAATTAATCTAGGTTTCTCTACATTGACAATAACTGCAATTCATAATCAAATACCAAATTAAAAGGCAGAATTTTATTGCCTTAACTAAAAACAAGGATGCAATATGTAACTTTGCGCAAAGTTTCTACTACCATTAACCAACATCCGCAACATGTTACATTTTATAGCTGACTTTCCAACAAGCTTTAATTCACATTTCACGTTGAACATTCATTCTTTAAATGATACTAATACCACACGAATGCACTATAAGACCCACGAATGGAAATTATGGAACTTTCTCTTTTAGAGCAGACTCTGCCGTCTTTTGTCTGCCTGATTTTCTGAAAATGCAGCCTAATGCTTTTTTGAGTCTGGAGGTTTATCACGCTACAGTAATATTAAGAGCTTTTTGTTTTCATAGATGTTGGGCTGACAGTCCATGTAAACCTTAGGGGTGGGACTTGACATCCTCCCACACATTGACGTTCATCAAACATTGGCTAAGTTGAAGCGGCATGATGTTGTTTTTACATGTCAGTTCCAAGGGTGATTTGCAATAGCAGAATATTTCTGTAATGGTTAGACTCACCACAAGCATGGAGATTACCACCGCCCACTGCCGGCCGGCCGGAATAAAAAACCTGGACAGGAGTGATTATTCATTTGCCCCTCAGCAACACCAACACACACATGCACCTACACACCCACGCAAACTCCCTGACCTTGGCCAAAGGTTTTGTCAATCAGGAGGGATGTCTTCCTACACTTGGGTGAACATTGACTTTTAGCTGGCAAGAAACCCCCCTGCAGCAGATGCTGTTCCACCTTCGGGACAAATTTGCCTGCTGGCTCAAATCAGGTTTATTTATAAACACATTTACAAACAACTGGATTTGACAAAAGTATAATATCAAAGAAAATTAAGAGCCACCCAATAAATCCAGAATTAGTCAACAATTCAAATCTGTTGGCATACAAATGGACGAAACAGGAAAAAAAAAAAAACGATATAAATAAGTAAAAATACTTAGTCATGGGCAGTTAGAAGCCTGAGGAAACAGGTGTGTTCTCAGTCTAGCTTTAAAAGTCTCAACAGAGGGTGAACAAGATAGAGAAAGACTGTTCCAAAGCTTTGGTGCGTTACTCGCCAGTTTTTCACCTCCTGGAGGCAATTTTGAAGAGACCCAACAGAGTTGTTACAAAATCCCCAGGATCTAATTGCGGTTAAGCTGTGTATTGTTTGCATAAATGTTGTATTTTTGGAAATGGAGCCTAATTGAGTACAATGTGAGTTAAATGGGGCCTATGATGGAGCTCTGAGGTGCTCCCCAGGTGATGAGGGCAGATGAGTAGAAGAAGTTTTCCGGGTTGACAGAGAAACATCTACTGCATGTTTGAGATAGTGGGTGAACCACTGGAGAGCAATGCCCTGAATGCCAACCTGGTGTTTGAGACGGTTGAGGAGAAAGGAGGGATCGTCTGTATCGAAGGCAGAGCTCAGGTCGATCAAGATAATAATGGCACATTTAGCAGAGTCTAGAGACAGCACCAGATCATTGGGAACCTTGTGTTGGAGTGACTCAGGATTTATCCATGATGTTGTTATTTTCTCAAAAACTGATTATAGACCATTTTTTCACAGTTTAGAAATAGGCCGAAAATGATTTAGAACAGTTGGATTAAGTTTGAATTTTTGATGATTGGATGAACCACTGCATGCTCAAAGAAAGATGGAACAGAGCCACTACGTAGACTTTAATGTCAGTAAGGGGCACAGGCTTAAATTTATTGAGGACCACATAGCAAGGAGGGAGGGTGGAGGGATCATAGACAGGAGGTGAAAGAGTAATTTTTTCTGTTTATAAGGTCAAGAATAACCTGACAAATTCTCTTTCTGTTGAATCCTGGTTTTGAGTTTTATTTCCAATGCAGTTTTATCACATCTACGTTTTGTGTGCAAACTACCCATCATGAAAGGTTATTAGATATTTAAAGCATCTATTAAGCAATGCTTCTGAACACAATTCAGACTCAAACTCATTAACTAGAAACATTGGTTGTCTGTATCTATGTGTGGCAGTCACATTGCTGATATGTTAGATGACCACAAGTCTCGTGCTCAGCTGGTCTTTCTAAGTGACAGCTAATAGGAATCTACAACGCCATTCTGAGTCATGTGAGGACATTTGGTTTTAAATAAGCCTTGAATTAGGTTAGATTGTACTGTGTTAACTCGTATTGCTCATCTCTATTCTTTGTGATGCATTGAGCATCAATAAACTGCCTCTGCTTGAGACATCTGGGTCTCCTGAGATTTCTTCCAGCAGCTACGTGGTTTTCCATCACAATGAGTCGCCTTACTTATCGCAGAAAAAAGTGCACTGACTTTGTATTTCAAGAGCAAGGTTGGGGGATTTTCTTTGACTTATACAATCTTACAATTTGAAGCCAGCATTTAGTGTCTCATTGGTTGTTCTTAAGGCAAAGTAGCACAAAAGGTCAATGGTAAGCTTTGCTGCCTTATCACAAAAAACTGTCCCGGGGTTCATCTGCTACCAAGAGGTTTCTCCCTCCGATTCGATGCATGCCTACCAGGACCGCTTGTATTTCTTTATTTGCTTTTGTCATTAATTTCCACCTCCAGATATAATGGCTTGCTGCAAGATGGTGTAGTGGTTTTCATTGTCTTCTCACATCAACACAGTTCTGTTGTGGGGAGTTTGTATGTTATCCTATGGGTTTGATTTTCAAATCATTATCATGGTATTATTTTTGCCTTTTGTTTTTCATTATTAATGTATAGCCATATTGCAAATGTTTACGGTAAAAGGTCTGTATTTATATAGCACTTTTATACTCTTGATGACCACTCAGAGTGCTTTACAGTACAGCCATTTTTGCCATTCACACACATTCATACAATGCTGCTATTTTCAGCACTTTCTTTATCATACATCATTTATATGCTGCACAACACAGATGCAATGAGGGGTTCAGGACACTTTCTGGTTAGTGGACAGAGTGGGCTGTACCTTCTGAATTACACAAGTTACAATACATACAAATGTATCTATGAACGAATACATTGGAAACAAATTAATATCAAATCCAATCTGTGAACCATGTGCTACTAAAGATTTGATCCCCACATATCAAGTGTCTGATTTGGTGTTGTACATTATCTGTGCTATAACCACCAGTGAACACATATGGGCATTTTTCAATTCAGTAAATTAAGTTTACATATATAGGCCAATATTAATAATGTGGCCTACACATTTTAGAGTCAGCTCAACATGATATGAGTAATATCATTCTAACAGGATACAAATAATGGCTGTCGAGGCATTGAGATGATTTTTGTAGCAGTAAAATCACCCAGATTTCAAATCTTCACAATTCAAATTTGTCATTGGTTCGTTTCTTTTCCAACATATCCAGGAAGCAACAGCTGTCACCCACATTTCTGCTGAATGAATGTGGGACAGCTGAGTAGTAAACACATCATCATGAGCTCAATATCCCAGCAGCACAAGGCTCACTTCAGTCTGTATTAGAAATGGTGTCAGGTTTGAGAAGAGGCATAGAGAGAGGACCTGGTTCTGATAACCGTCGGCAGGATTAGAAGTGCAGATGATGGATCTCGTTGTGTCTGAGCAACACAAGCAGATCTGTGCCGGCACTGAATGAGCTCAGTTTCATCAGCCAGTTTCTTTGCACTGTCACATCCCTGCCTTGACTTAATGTAGTCTTTTATAATACCCCAAAGTCAATATCCTGATTTGGATTCCTTCCGCAGGCGTGCAGAAAGTCAGGCCAGTTGGTTGCTAAGTATAGCAATCTACATTAACGGCAAAGCGATAAACTCATGTGTCCCATATAATGAGACAGACCCATGCATCAGAGCTCAGTGAGGTTATCAGTGTTCACAGATCTGTGCTTGGGTTATGGAAGTGTAATTTGATTCTGCGTGCATGCAACTTATTTCTCTGCAAAGCCAAAGCTGCCAAAGAATCACACTATCCCTGGCTGCATGTTGAATAACAAAGTATTTTCTTGAGGACTGTAGAAGGCACTGGGGTTGGTGGGTGGAGGAGAGGGATGGTGGCAGGGTCATGGCTTCAGATAAGACTCACTTTTAAAGCCCTGGTTATTGGCAATAATGAATGGCACATTGTTGATATTTCCATTGTTTATTCCATCTAATAAATGAATGCAAGGTAGACGACATTAAATATTCATGCCGGTACAAGAAGCTGCTATTTATAACTCCAGATAGCTGGAGGTAACAGGTCATTTGGGGCAAGTTCACACTGCTAGTGGAAGATAGAAGTGAGGTTTCAGTGGCCCTGAGTGAGCATAGCTTTGTTCCATGCCTGAGTATGATTTCTGAATAGCCAACCAAAAAGCCACCTGCTGGGGGATATTGTTATAAACCAGAAATTTTTTTATTGGAATTAGTTCCTGCCAATGAGTTTTTGATTTGTTATTTAACAGTGTTTTAATAATGAAGAATAGGCTTTCATGATTTCAGTCATCTCTTTGAGAGGAAGACCAAGCATGAACGCAGCTCGAGACGACAATTCAGACGGGTCAGTGTTAATGTAGCTAAACCAAACGACAAAACAAACAGGAAATTGACCAGCGTAACAGTAGGAGACATGTGAAATGGTGCATTATCTCTGTTGTGGAATTTTTGTTACGTAGAGGACTCACAAACAAACCAATAACTTTGATTATATTCAACACTTTCAAGTGGACACATGAAGGTTTCAGGCAAAATATATAACCCCATTTGTCCGACAAAACAACCACAAAGAGGCACATTTTGTATATAAAGTTGCCTCTTTGTGGTTGATTAATGTGTCAATGTATATGTTTGACATTTATTTCTGGTTATTTTGCTATTCCTTGCATCATATTGCACTCCATTATCCTGGTCATTGTCTCTTTATTTGTAGTAACGCTGTTTCTCAACAGTCTGTTAATGTCAGAGGTTTTATAGTTGGAACCAACTCCAGGAGAGCCCCCCCTGGCCCTAAACCTGTGTAATGCCCTGTAAAAGTTGCACTCAGTGGTTCAGTAGTATCTCCTGTGCCAGAGTATATCCACATAGATAGATGGCTAGAGTCAGTCGATACAATGAGAATAGGTGACGCAAAAACTAGCATTGTGGCTGAAGGCAGAGAAGTGGAGCAGTGCTGTGCTTAAGGTTGCTGCTTGGTGGAATAAAAGGGTGAAGCAATGATAAATAAAATGGAAGGAGAAGGCCCTGTCTGTGCAATCCACAAAGATTAATGACCAATGCACTACATAAAGTGAAATAGTTTATCTAAAGCCTAACAACATGAAACTTGAAAATGCGCCTGCCATTATTCTTTCTGACTTTGCTCATGTTGCATTCGTTGAGTTCAGTCATTACACATTAACAAAGGAAAGCTGCAGACCCCCCCCGGACCATACGTTGGCTATTTGTCAAATCTATAGTTGACTGGGGTATTGCCATTCTTCAGATTTTAGGTCTTTTATGCTGGAAACTTGGCAGATTCACAATAAGAGGGGAGCATTGTGTTTCATACAGAATTCTTTCAAGGCTAAGCAGGCGAGAGATGGCAGGAAAACATAAATTCCACTCATTTTCGGCAGAACCTTGAAATGTGGGCCACGCTTTGTGTCGCATTTCCCTGCAACATACTGATGAACACTTTTCAATCTTCACTAAAACAACTTCAGGTTTCCTGAAACAGCTTGTCCCACTGCAGCTCAGTGAGTTTGACAACCCAGTTTATCAAGTTTAGCAGTTGTATCGCTGTCGAGCTTGTTTTGATACAGCAAAGCTGCTTTCAGACACAATGGAACTCTCTAGATACTCCCTATTCTCCGGAGGAGGTGCATGCGTGGTCGCAATTGTCTGCAGTTACTGTGGACTCCACTGGCCTTCTAGTAGAAAGTTTGTAGAAAATACAGGAGAAGTTGATTTGTGAACACAGCAGGAGATCCCCCATTGGATTCATTGACAGCAAGTTGGGGAGTTGATAATGTTTCGAACACAAAAATGAACAAAAAGAAAAAAATATTATCTCCCAGTGAAAAAAACATGACAGGAGCCGTATGTTGTCAACAAAATACGTAATCTCTACAATGGAGTTGATATGTCACTTTCTGCCTCAGTCTGCAGCATCCGGCTGCTCCACCTCTTATCTGAATAGTACAGAGAATTTGTTGCTGTTGTGAACACGTCTGTGTGAAAGGCAAGCTGCAGGTAACCTCTGTTACCAATTCTCCTGATTTGACCCACAGGTCATGTCTGAAAACCACTTAGGAGATCAAATCAGTGTCCTTCAATGATGCATCAGCTGGGATATATCTGCTACACCAATCTATTTAATCAAGGAACTTTAATTGATCGTGAGGAGCAGGCAGAATTTAGATGACACAAATTTGACTAATGCATTTACAATAGTAGGCTGCAATATACCATATAGAATATTTTCTAAGGCAGAGCTAATAAATACATAATGCTATAGGAAGTTTTTCTCAGTATTTATATAGCTAAATAAATTGACCTACCTGCTTTTGGTTTGTCTGCGTGTGTATATGTGCACGCAAATGCACGTGCATGCAAGTACAATTACATCAAAGGAGGTCAGCTGTGGTAGCAGACATTCCTCTCACTTTTAGAGTGCAGAGATTTAGCACATTGCCAGTGGCTATCAATTTTGTCTTTTTAATCAGTCCCATTGTGTCAAAGAAAGAAAAGATATAGATGGACGCACTGAGCCAGGCGATCTGCGCCTGCTTACTGAAACGACTCATCACAAAGAGGAAAAAGGCAGAGGTCTTGTACTGCTGCTGTTTACTATCCCTCAAAAGCTAAATTGAACAGGATATATGAATTCAACGTTGCATTATCCAGCCACATTAACAATATCAGCATTATTTTTATGTCTATTGTTGTTGGTGGTGGCTTAAGGTTTAAAGTACAGCTCGAAATAGCTGCTAGAATGAAATAGTAGATACAGTATTTTGTGCTGCATTTCAGGTTGTATCTTCCTGTTCGGCAATAGTTTTTTCCTCACTGATGTGATATCATGCTGAGAAGGAACTTGACAGAAAATGTATAACAGAATGATATAAACATCCTTCAGAGCAAAGTCCCACTTTTTCAGTAGAGACACCGGGAAAAATCTAAACAAAAACCGACTGACACACCCATTTCTCTACAATAGACCAGAATGCAGTAATGCCACAATACAAAGTTACAAGATTTGTTCTACTCTAGAGTGCTTCAGCTCTGTTACTGCTGCTGACACTCATGTGGTTGTTATCTCTTCCTCCACCTACAAATAAAACCCAGCAGGAAGTTGTTCGAGTAGCTCAAGTAGACGAGTCAGGTTGAAGAAAACAACACAGTACTTCACAGCACTTCATCACAAAATGAATGCGACAAACACACTGAAAACACAAGACTATCTTTTGCATTTGATCAAGCCCAAATGTTGATGCTGTGCTGGTGTGGAACCAGTTGTAGTAGCTCAGTTTCCAGGTTCATTTTAGAATAATTTGGCAACTTAATCATCATGTTTTGAGTGTTTAACGTTTCATGATTATTGTCTCTGATACCATTCTCTACCACATTAGCTCTGCTTCTTGGAACATCTGTTTTTACGCAGTTGACCTTCCAATATTTCCACCAGCATTAAGCAGGATCAATATTGTAAACCAGGATCTATCATTAACAGAGAGGTGGATCAAATGAAATACCTGCCGGTGTTTGCACCGTTATTGCAGATACTGTATCTGAGATACCTCTCTGTCACCTGGTAGAGTAGGATACACTGGCCGATGTTATGAAAATAGGCTTAACAGCTCAACAAAAGGTGCACTAGTGAAATTAAATCTAAGAAATACACAAACAAATATAGTATCATCACATTAACAGGAACATTTTAAACACAATTTTAAATAAAGACATTTGTACGAAACAGAAATAACTCCAGAAACAGGATTCCACTACTTGACAACTGCAGGTCCACAGGTCACCAGATATTGGCACATTTACATTATACATTAGCCTTGGCTCAGTCAGCAGAGTTTCACAGTGAATACTAGCAGGATAAGTTTGGAAACCACTAGCGAGATAAATGCTAACAAAGCACAAGTCAGTCACTCTAGCTCTCTGAGCCTCAGTTTTGTTGATACATGTGCATTTTATTTTAATATTGTTTGGAACGAGAGAAATCGGCGCTCTTGGCCATCAACAGCTAGCTAGTGTGTTAGCAGGCTATTAAGTTCACAAAGATGTATTTGAAAAATCGGCTTTTATATCATTAACATCTGCAAACCATTGCCCTATTGTGGAGCAGCTTATACTTTGACAGAGGAGGTCAAATAAAAATGGATGGTGAGACAGCTCATGAGCCATGATTGCTTCCTCAATCCTGAACTCTCTTGTTCTGGTAAAGGTCAACTCTGTCAAGACCGTTTGCTATTGGCTAAAAGGTCAAATTCATGTCAAAGCGGCAAAGCGGAACGCGGCACGAAATATGTGGATGGAATTAACTTTTGCCCTTTATAAGCAAATTCACTCACTTGGTTTTCCAATAGAGATGAACTGATTTAGCTGTTTTTGGTTGCAAAATAGTTAAATGTTTATCTAAAAACATTGACCATTCACAAAACTACAACTTCAACTGAGGAAAACTCGTTTGTTAAAGATTTGATCCCCGACTTTGACTCCACAGTCTTAGTAACGCGCTTGTTGTACACAGTGGAATAGTGCCAGTGATATGCCTGAAAAGCCAATGACACCCTTCACTTGTGTCTCCACTGACAAACACACAAACCATATCCACTGATGTATTCAGACACAGGCATTAAGTGTTCTGAGTGGATCTCCTTCTTTGAGTCTTGCAGTGCTACTGCCACTCCAGCATGAAATGACTTGAATTTCAATATGTTAACATTCATCCTGCTTGGCAAAAACAATCTAAAAACATAATCTCAGAGACACTCTTGCTTCTTTTATCTATGCAGCTTTAATGTTGGCATTTAGCCCACTATGGCCCTCCCCCCTTACACACTGTATTCCAGCCCTCATCATTTTTACGCTTATAAATTTCAATGCTGTTTCCCTCTGAAAGACTCAATACAATTTCTCCTGACTCACCAGTTTTCTTTTAGTGTCTCATCACAAACCAAATGTGTAATGTTCCTACTCCATCTCAAATGACCTTGCTGGGGGAAAATTATTACTTTTTTTGGTTGTGGGGGGTTGATTTTATCAGGGAGAGCACAATTTGAGTCAGTGAATACATATTTCTTACAAATGAGTGATGTTTGAGTGAATCAAAAACTGATCATCAAAGTCTCACTGCAGAGTTACAGCACTTCAGAGTCATATTATCATCACGTGTGTTCATGTGTGTGTAGAACTAAACAAATGAATGTCTGTAAACAAGTTGATTAGGTTTTATTGACTCTTTTCCCTTAATTGAAAGTGATGTAAAAGCACCACGGGTCAGATGAGCTCTGCTTTATGTCAGAAAGCACCAGTGATCCAAAACATGGTTCACAGAAAACTGTTCCTCTGCAGGCATTGGATAAATGTCCCTTCTCTTCATTTAATATGTACAGCTAGATTCAGAATGGCCTTTCAATAACAATAGTCTCTTCATGACCTTGAAATAACCCTACATCTTTGCCTGATCAAGGTTCAAGGGTCCCTAATTGTCATTGCCTTCGAAATACTTAATCAGTTACAGAGTAATGTAACCGTGCTTTTTCAGGAGCACGGTGTATTACATTACATTGCATTACATGTCATTTAGCTGACGCTTTTTGTCCAAAGCGACTTACATTTTTAGAACACTCAGCATTCATACAGGGCCATTTTAGGGGTTCAGTATCTTGCCAAGGACACTTAGGCATGCAGATGGGAAAGAGTGGGATTTGAACCAGCAACCTTCTTGTTGCAGAACACCCGCTCTACCCCCTTAGGCCACGCTCTCCCCCGAGGTGTACAATTGAACATGATAAGCATTCTATAAACATGCAAACTATATCCACCCATCTCTCAGCAGATACAAATCTCTGCTTGTTTCCTATTGAGTGATTCAGACCTGTTGGAACCTGACTCTTGTAGAGTGTTCTACAAGTTGATGTGTCAAAATTGAAATGTTTCGCCTGCTCAATTGTTAGAAATTGAATGAGAGATAACCTTTGGCTTGACTGTTTTATCAAACAGCTAACAATCCGTTGCTAATCTCGGATAAACTTTGGTCTTGATTACCGGCTCTGACTTAGCTAAAAAAAGGGGGGTATCCAAGGTTTGTTCCGGCAACACAATATGGAAAGCTCCATCCTGTAAAGTGGTAAGATTCGCTTTCATAGGAATGCGACATATGAAAGCCTGACTGCGATTTTGTCTTGTATCATATTAAAACACTTAGGTACTAATATCGTATAAGATATATGTATATAAGTATTAATTGATTCATTGAAAAAAATAGTTTAACAAGATTGAAAACTTTAACATTGAAGGAGGTGTGAGATTCAGAGCCTTGTTGTTGTACATCAAAGTGAATCAACATGTATTCATCTCATCTGCAACCACGCCAACACACACACAAGCACACTGATAAACCTCCTAATGTCACAATCTCTTCAGTTGACGTATTCTTCTCCCACTATTAGACCCTAACAAAAGCTCCCCCCCACTGTATGAAGCAATGTGCCACAGATGATGTGTCACTAAAAGGGTCCTCGGCTAAGATAGACACTCATACAGCACGGATCACATGATATATGCAAAGGAATTACCCGGAGAGAAAAGGGCCAGGCATAGGAATAGCACCTGTCTGATCTCTTTTTGATTGTTCATTTCACAGCGGGCCATAAGCCACCTGTGCACACGCCGGGTGCCAAACACGGGTGTTGACAGGCTGAGTCACAAAAAATAAAGAGTAGGTGCGGAGACGGCACCCATCACAGACAAGCACCTGACTCTCTAATGAATGGTTGCCAGAATCTCCCATCTTGTCCAGCCTCTGCTTTACAAAGTGTCACATTTTCAATCTGCAGTGAATGGCAGAGGTCACGCCAGTCACAGTGCTTGAAGCGTTTTCTGCACATCCTCTTCATAATCTGTTGTCACAAGCAAAGAGTGGCAGCTGAGACTGTAGAATCCAGAGGAACAACAGAACATGAGACATTTTCAAACCCCTTGGGCATGGAAAACATTTTTCATTTCTTTCTGAAGATACCTGGCAGTTATGACTTTGCTAATCCTCTGAGGTTGATTTGATTCTGGACTTCTTCTACAGCCAACTTGTGCTTTCTCGTTTTAATACATATTGCCTATATGACTTTTTGTATTTTTTCCTAGTCTCCTGTGGTATTATCTCAGAGTTGAGGTGCTTGATGGCTGCCACTTTCTTAATATTGGCAGTGGTTTAGATTATAAAACCACTGTACCTTGCAAATCCATAAAAAGCCCTTCTGTCCATCTAAATATAGGGGCTGCTCCTGTCTGTTATCTCTCGGTATAGAGGCTCTCTTAAAAAGTTATTCCTCTGTCTTGACTTGTTAGCTCTTGTTTACCCGTCCCCTTTATTCCCACATTCTGAGAGGATATGAATTATTAACTTCTCCGATATGCTAATGACATCCTTTAAGATGAGAAAGCAGCTTATTCAGCTATGACCACTGATCGTCGATTGTGCCGCTCTATAACAAAGGTGTTTGATAAACCCTGGGTCGACAATGAAAACGTCAGCCACTAACTAATTGTGATAATTGTCCCTTTGGCCAATTACATGAGCCACCAAACACTGGCTTTACAGCCGATCATTTATTGAATCATTAGAGGCAGTCAGCTTTTATTTTCCGTAAAATGCCACATCAGAACAATCATGTTACTTGGTGTTTGGAAGAATGTTTTTCTCTGCAGACATAAACAGCTATGAAGCACAGAGTTATTGCCCTGTCCTTCATAGTACTGGGAAATGATGTTAAACAACAGATGGTTTCTATCGCTGGTCTTAAATAAATAATGAAGGACTATGGTTAGAACAAATCCATGGAAGTTTGATTTAATTAAGCAGCAGGTTTGACCTTTGACCTGATGCTTTTATAATAATAAATGTGAAATTATAATTCTAGTTTAGTGTTTATTTCCTAATAAAACCCTTCTATATAGGGTTTTCTGCCCTATATAAGCCGATCTGCTGTGTGTGTAATGAGCACAGTGTACATGTGTTGTGCAACCCGCCTTATGTAGGAGCATATGACAATTTTTGTATGTTATTTGTAATGTGCCTTCAAATAACAGAGTAACACTGCGCCCCTGCCTTCAGACCAGGTCAAAACTGTAGTCTGTGTCCTCTAATCACTATAACATCTGACCACACCTCATTTACAGACCAACTTGCCACTGCATGCTCAGTTGGGTTCAATTATATTTGTTATTTAACTAATATGGGTGCTTGTCAGGACAGACAACTGCTCTGAAACTAAATAGGACACATCGTATTGTTTTGCATTGGCTGTAGGGCGAGGGGTGGAGCCTTCACTGTTTAACTCACTGTTTTGGCTTTCAACAAACACCTTCATCGTGAATGTTTTAGTATCATAGGCAGGCAGCTGTTTACAGTAAAGAACAGCTGATTCACTATACACTGGCTGTCCAACACTATGCTGCTCACAGACATACTAGCATCTACTCACAGTGGAGCATTTAGCTACCAAGGAGACGAATGTTACATTTGGGTTTGGGTTAACCCTGATCCCAAAACCCTAACCCCAGGATTGGATTGATACTCAGCAGAGCTTAAGAACAGTAAATATTGACCTTCAGTATTCTCTGGTGCTACATTACAGTAATATATCTTCCAATGAATTCTCATCTTGTTCTCTCTCTGCGATCACAGCTTTTATACGCTGCTGGTTTAATGAAAGACTAATCTTTGAAGGTTTATTGACTTCACACATTAGCACATCCTGAGATCCCCCTTCTGGACAAACCCAGCCTCCAGGGGCATCGCTCATCTGAATCCTGCTTTGCACAACGTTGACGTGTAATTTATAATCTCTGAATAAGAAATAGAATTGTCAAAGGCAACTGTATCTTTTGAGCCACATAGATTAGGACAGGCTTTGACAGGCTTATTTGTCATGCTCTGTTTTAATATGTATCCAGTAGGCTTGGGTTGTGATTGTTTGTTCCATTGTATTTTGCCTGCAGGCAAGGTTAGAAATCCACCTAATAAATGCAGAGCATAATCCCTGATGTAGGATCCACACAGATGACGATGCAGACGTTGAGAGGTGCACCGCTGGAAATCTCTTCTTCAAAAATATAGAGACTGGAAGTATCTGAAGGCTCTTATGTAGAGACAGTGATTCATTCGTTTTTTTGTGCTCTGCAGGATACTGTATAGTCTGATGTTTTTTTATTTTATTCCAGACTGACATTATATGTCAGCTAAACATGTGTTTGATGCTAAATTGCCTTTAAGCCGTAGGGCTCAGTTTTTATCAGTGAGTTTTAATGTGATAGACAAGCTCCACAGCATGAACATGGCTTTGAATCTGTATCTACATTGTTACCGATAAATTCATGCTATATTCAATTCCTTAGGGATTACACAGACTTAAGGATAATCGGGCTGATTTTGGACCCGATTCGCCCAACTATTGCTATGTGAAAAGTGAGAGTGTTTAAAAAATGTGAGGGGTTTTAAAAATATTCTTAATGATGTCATTGAGTCTTCAAGATCTGGCCTAATGGTTTAAAAGTGTGTTCAGTTTGTGTGCCCTAACAAATGGGCCACAGGAAGTCCATTCATTTGGAGTGAAAAATGTCGGCTGACACTGACCAGGTCCCCTCAATTCCTTGTTTGTTATTTAGAAAAGTTGGCCCTAGGCGGATGTTTGGCCAAAATGATCCGTCCCTTGCAATCCCCAATTGATTTTACTATATGTGCACCCTGTTGCTGCAACATCATTGCCATTGCTGGTTATTTTAAGGGGCATTAAGCAACGTATGGGTCCCTGCAGATTCATTTTGTGCTGGGAGGAAGTAAAAATCTCAGTTATGCCCATTTAGTTTTACAGATGTGGTGAAAAAGGTTCAGAGAGAGACTATTCATTTTGTTTTTGCTTTTTTCATTTTCTGCGCACTGATCTCTCTGCCCTGAGGCGAAAAGTTAAAGGCTGAAGTTGAGCTGGAGGTTGGAAATGCTGTGGTGTGCTGCGGAGGTAAACCTAATGTTCACACCACGAGCCACTTGGCTGACGGCTCGCTCTGTTCTGACAGATTGAACTTGGTGCCAGAGGCTTTAATTGCATCCATGCAATGGTCCGCAGCAACTAAGTTTTGATGGGGCAAACACATAATGTTGCCTTTCAAAATGGCACACATGCTAATTAGATCGACTTAATGGAAAATAAACAGTGAAAAATCAATGCATTTGCTTTCAAGCTCCCCTTCAACCCCAGCGAGGCATGCAGGTCTCCCCAAACATTGTTTTTGCCTACTCCTGTAGCCAATCAAATGAAAGTTGTAGTGCAGTGGGAAGCTTTGAATGGCTGTAATAAAGTTCTCATTGATTTTGCACTCACAGCCCCCCCCCCCCCCCAAAAAAAATAGCATTGGTACGGAATCATGACAACCTGATTGGCTGCTGCTTTTAGGGCTTTAAGTTTAAGTTGATGTGGCAGGCGGAGGTTCTCTACTGGCAGAATGTGCAGTGAAGCACTTTTGTAGGTGTTGTGAGTCTAGTTTGGTATAAAATCAGTGATTGGAGCTTCCATCACCTCCTTTCCTCCAACAAGCCTTTCTAAACTTCATACAATCCTCCCCCTGCCTCCAACAGATGCCTTTTAGTGACAAAAATGACTCACTGCAGCAAGAATGAACCAGAACACGAAAATATTGTCCTGCATAGGGAAACAGTGAAGCTGAGGGGAGCAACATTAGCGTTATTTGATATTTTGCTATTTTAAAGATATCAATTACAGCCTCATTAAACTTAGTGTTAAGTAGAGCAGTTGAAGGCAAACAACATCTCCCACAACCATTGGAATAATCAACTCCGGAGATTACATGAAGCTCATTTAAGACATTCAACAAAACTGGCTGGTAGGAGGACAAAACTAAACTTCATGCCTCACATAATGACCTTGGCCCTACGTGTTCTCCTATTTGTATAATTTGAAGCAGCACATGTTTAGTATCGTGATAGGTCGATTCTGTGATTCAGCTGTTCGGCAAGAGTGGCTTGACTCCATGTTTATGCCTGCTTGGTTGGTTTGTTCTTACTCCTGCGTAACTCAGCTCTGTAGTGGTTCAACGTTTGGTCTACAAGCAAAACTGCAATAACACAATATTTTTTTGGAGCACCTTTTTTTAAATATAGACAGAAAACAACAAAATTTAAAATATTTAAATCCAAATTGTAATTCATGTATAATATAATGTATAATGTTGTACACCCTACTATTGTATATAATATATTTGTACATATTATTTTTCAACTTTTTATGTCTTGAATTTTTTATTTACACTTTTTTACAAATGTTACCGAATAGGCTTACCTACATTTCATGTTTAATTTGTTTTTATTATGGGGATCAAAATGAAGACAGTATTTGACGATTCTGTTAATATGACAACAAAATCCTCTTAACAAAATAACATTTTATTATGAAAAAAAAATGAGCTTTGTCTGTATCTTCACACAGGCAGAGCCAGTCACCCTCTGACACCACTAACACCTGTTTGAAAGATTGGGGACGTTGAAGGATGCAGCAAGGAGGTCTTGTGTTCTGGGCACACTGAAACAACCTGGTTCATTTTAAGCGTACTGAGCCTTAAAGGGTTTATTCTACCTAGGTGCTCAGTCTGAATGACAAGCGGGATACTTGAATCAGATAGTGTCCGTTGATAAATGTAACCAACCAGAGGTCCTGGACATTTGTCTCTTTTTCAATTTGCTCCCTGCCTCCCCCTTAGTTTGAAAGTGCAGATAGAGAGCAGTAATGGTGGCCACGGGAACATGTGTTTGAAATGTTTGCTGTGCGCACTGTGACACAGACAACTTATGTGTATGGGTCTCTGTTGTCTCACTACATTGCCTGTGGGGGAACATTCTCTGGACAAGATTGGCAATCTTTGATCTGTCCAGGTGGAGCAGATAGTGAGGTCAGGGGTTTGTGTTTTTTAAACCCAAGCTGAAGATGGAGAAATAGAACGAGAGTCACAGAGTGAGGTGTGTGTGTGTGTGTGTGTGTGGGGGGGGGGGGTAGGGAATCAATATTTAGGTTTAATGTGTCAATGATAAAAACCAACCCAGTCTTTTAACCACCGGGAGCACTGTATTGACGCTTGAACAGTACACCTTTATGGCCAGTCAGATATACAGCCAACATCAAAGTTCATATTATCAGTAGTAAAAGTACCAGAGGAGGTAAATCTGTCCATCCCGATGCCCCTCACTTTACCTCTGAGGTCACTTCTATGGGTAAAACCTCACGTCCTGACCCGGCTCAGCTTCCTTCCCCAGCTGAAAATGACCAGGGTGAGGGAGTGACTATGGGCCAAATCTCAGGTGATGGATTCTCCATGAAAAAGGGGGGCAGATTGTGATAGATGGGCAGGTCCCAGAGCCATTTCTCAGCTGCCTCCGCCAGCTGGGCTACCCATGGTAATGGCCTCTTCAGGACACTGCAGCATGAGGCTTTTTATGTTTGGACAACAGAGAAGTTGTTAGGTTCACCCCAAAGTCAACCTTTACGTCCCCTCTGTATGACAGTAAGGACTTGCAAAGATAATGATACATATTAGTAGATATTCTTGAAGTAAGTAAAAATAAATATGAAACCACAGGAACCAAAGTCTTTTTTAGATGTTGTCCATTTAAAATATCTCTCTCTGTGATTCTATGTGTGTGTTTGTGTGTGTGGCCTCTCGAGATGCAAACAAAGGAGATAATTCACCAAAATAAGAAACTAAATGAACTAACAAATTAAGAAAAGAAAACTAAGTAGTATATATACAAAGGAGTTCACATCCCAAACACTGCGTTTCTTAATAAGTACAATATTTTATTAAACCAATTCCATTTAGAACAGACATTACCTTCTTTGTAACATCTCTTGAACCAACCTTTTAAGCCACTAGCCATTTCCATTAGGCATAGTATTTAATCAATAAAATATTATTTACATATTCATAATTTCCTTCAAGTGAAAAAAAGATTTATAGCATTGTGTCATCCACGTCCTTATTTAAATAAACTAATTCCGCCAAATAAATAGAAGGATGGTTTACATAAAACTTAATATCGACAGTCTTCTGTGACGCAATCAATCGTCTTTCTGAAAAAAACTCTATGACTTTACAAAGTTAAACAATTATTTTATGGGCATGCATTAAAGCTCCCCTCAAAATTTTACCTGCTCCCTAATGCAAATGTTAAAGTCATTGTTTCTTGGTTTTGTCTATTTCTGTGCTCAGTGCTCAGGCCTCTTTATCCTGTGTTAATACAGATACATTTAAGAATATATTCAATGATGTGTAGCTTCACTCAAAGGAGCTTACATTAAACAGAGAATCACCTAAATGTGCACTGCACTGAATCAGGAATGGTGCAAAGATGTTGGCCCCTCTTTGTAAATTGTGGCCCCTTTATGGCCCCTGATTTAGAATAATCCTAGACCTGCCAGTGGATGAGAAGCAGTGAATTGTTCCCAAAATGAAAATACTAAATATGAATATGTGATTGTTTCAAATAAAGTAATTTGTTTGCCCTGATTTCCCAGAGACGTGGTCGCTGCAGTTGGAACTTGCTAGCTCGCAAAAAGAATAGGGTGTTAGCCTCCCCCTTTCTCTGCTTCTCATCCACTGCGTGCCTTGAGAGGTAGAAAAATAGGCTTCCGTTTGAGCAGCTTATCTATGGCAACATACGAGGATAGCAGCCCAGTGGAGTTCCAGGAGAACGTCTTGTTTTAATTACTTCTTTAAAGCCTGAGCAGCTGCACTGAGGGAACGGCTACATCTGTAAAATGGCACCGAGACTTCATGGTGTACCTTGGGGGAACATCAGGACTCTCCTCTCTTACACTGAAAGCTGTTTGACTTTAACTTATTCAGTAAAATTAATAAACTGCATAAGAGGACAGTTAAAAGAAAAATCTGATTTTTCCGAAGCGCTCCAAAATAAATTTAATACGAATGTTATCACTGATGCATTTATCAGGGATAATCCTTACACACGTCTTTTACAAACAAAATATTTCATAGAAACTAAATTTGGTTTTCACTCTGGTGCTGCTCACAAAACTTTTGTTCACAGAGCTTACATGTAGCAGACCTCCAGACACTGGAGAGTTTATAGGGGTACAGAGTGTAAGAGCAGGTTATTAGACCTGGTGAGAACAGGAGAAGGGAAAGTCAAAAGTGGAGTGAATGTCTTTAGTGACGATTCCTCCCCCAGGGCCTCATGTGTCAGTCAGTGGCTGCTGATACGCCCTCCCATATTTTTTTGGGGGTCTTTTTTTCATTGAGGATTGACTGAATGGATTTGCCTATCACGAGGCAGATGGTGACGTCGTGAGTCGGTCCTGAGAGCTGAAACACTAAAGCACTGAAACACCTAATGAATGTAAATGTGAGATATTTGGGTATACATCAGACAAAGTACAGGAACCTACTGTATGTGCCTTATATATAAATATAATATCAAATCAAACTTTCAAATACATGGTTGCAGGAAACAAGCCGCCCTAAGATTTCAAGTATCATTTCTCGGATCCCCACTTTGAGATTTTTTTTTTTTTCTTTTTATGGAAGAGCCCTTCAGGGGGTGGTGATTTATTCTTTGGAAGCAGTATGAAAGAGGGGATAGACAGAGAGGAACACAATAAGAGAGAAACACATTGAATGAATGGGCAGTGGGAAAATACAAGGTGTGCTGCCAGGAGCTATGTCTGCCTCTGACTCCTGGAGTCTCGCTCGTTCTGCTTGACATCAGAACGGAGAGGCGACAGAGTTTCAGTGACACTGACGGAAAGCGCCGGTGGAAGTGTACACCATTTCCTTTTGGGTGCAGTTGTAGGTGAGGATGGCTGCCTGTGTAAATGTGTCATTTTGGCTGTGTGGGTGTTCAGAAGCAGCGTTTGTGTGGCAGAGCAGGCTTGTCAAGTGACTCGGTCGAAGCTGTCAGCTGTTGTTTAAAAAAGAATGATAATTGGATGAGGTGTCAAGACTCTGCCTCAGGTTGTGTTACTGCTTTTATCCCTCATTATTTCTATTGTCCTCCTTTTGCATCATCACATTACCTTCTGAGTTCTTCTCCTGAAGGCACTGATGTGCAAGGCAGATAAAGTCTTCATGGCATAGAATGTGCGCCCCCAAAAAACGCAGTAAAATTCTTTATTATTCGCAGCAAAACAGACCAGTTTATTACTCGAAAGCCAGAACCATGCAGGACCGTGCAGAACCATGCAGAACCATGTAGAACCATGTAGAACCGTGCAGAACCAGGAAATGCTGCATCCAAACGCAAATGGGATTTCTCTGATACCTGAAAGCTGGAACCCAGATCGATGCAGAGCTGATGTTTTCTCATGGGCACATGTTGCCAGGATACAAGTGCACACACAGATACTCGTTGGACCTTGGTTCAATTTGTTGCCTGAAAGTGTTTATTTACCTCACATGAAAGAGTGAATCACACACATTCAGACATTTGTCAAAAGAGATATTATGCAGAAAAACCAGACGGATATTGTTTTACGGTTTGAAAGGAAGCGAAACCATTTCAGCACCACCAAAGTGCATCATGAATAATCATATTTCTCTGCCAGCTAATCACAAGCTTCTCCTGAGGACTCAGGGGCATTTTACCTCGTAGGGAGCTCACAGGGTGCTCATAGGGGTCCCGCTCACACCACCTTTATTGTACCTCCACAGTGGATTGCTCTCTGCACTTTCAACATAATGTCTGAACCACGATTGTGGAAGAAATATTACCAAGCACCCAGCCATCCATCATCAGGGCTGCCCAGGCCATGAAATACAGGCCGGGCCCTACCAACAATAAGTCCTATCTTGTATGTTAGACCTCATGCTTGTGTATTTATCACCTCAGCGGCTGCACATCGTGTGATTCATTGAACACTCTTGCTGATACAACATGCTGACTACTTCTCCGGGCAGTCAGCTTGCCTCTCCAGCTATGGTAATGCTCCTCCATCCACTTCCTTTCCCCAGTGCCCTCGCAAAAGGATGTGTACTCTGTGTTGTTTTTTTCATTCTCTCCCAATGTTGTTATGCTTATGAAAGTGTGTTTATGTCGTTGATGTCCTTAGGGCGGCCTCGTAATAAGGTCTGCTGCCTGAGGATGCGTCAGCATGAGCGGGAGAAAAAAGTTACAGATGCCACAAAGGTATTTAAAAAGAAGGAGAGACGACTCTCTGCAGGCTTCTAACCAAGGGCGAAGGTTTGGCTTCACTTGTGTTTGTGTGTGTGTGTCCGCGTGTGAAGGTTCTTTAACAAAGTGATTGCAAAGTCAGTGCATAAATACAGTATGTAAATTACAAAACAGGTTGTTTGACATTTCTTTCCCATATTGGACTTTTTTAATTCGTCACCTTATCAGTAGGACATTATGACATTATTTGAAATGTGATTGGATGGTTACTGTGCAGTGGGTTATTCACAAACCTCTGGAAAACATACAGTTGATAAAAGTGAGAATGTATTTTTGGTTTGTAAAAAACAAAACAATAGGCTAAAAGACTTTAATATGATTGTCACATGAAGAATTTGATCCTTTTTAACCAATTAATATTGGTTATACACATTTTTAACCAGGCAACTGCAATTAGTGCTTTCTTCATTATCTCAGGGGTCCTGATCTTGTCAAGTCTCTCGACACTTAAACTACATTTATGGACTACAACATACAGGGGACAGGACCGTGGACCTGCTTTATGTTACTGATAAATAAGACCTGAGAATCTACTTCACACAACACTTTGCTGTTGTTTTTTATTCACTTGCTTGGGATTCCTTATTCATATATTCACAACATTGGATTTGTTGTGACTCGGGAGGTGCTATCACTATGACTCTGTCTCCGGAGGTGGATTATCACACTCAGGGTTTAATACAGCAAACTTTTTCGTTGTCAGTAAATCTTCATATAGATTTGATTTTAAACATACGTTAAATGAGACTCTGAACATTGAGACCAGATATCAAAGCAAATTTTTGCACGCTATTCCCCCTGCTTGTTGAGCAGAAGCAGGCCTCTGAAGGTGTTAATACAACTGCATTCTTTTCCTTGACTTGCCTTGGCTACTCTCCTCCCCAAGTTCATTATGCACACAATCTGTGACAGAGCACATTAGTTATACGCACTGTACAGCTGCCAACCCCAGTAATCTAATAGTAATGTATAAATTTCTTCTGGCAGGCCAATAAAACTCAGATTAGTTTCTCGGCAAAGGTACACTCATGCAGCAGTTGACAGACATGCGACGGGAGCATTAGCATATCATCGGCACAGGCTCTCTGGGGACGGAGACGTGACCTCCTCCCTCTCCGGGTATTAACAATACATGGAAAAGCAGTGATTTGTTTAACAACTACTTGATTTAATACATGCTCAGTTGTCCTGGGAGGTCTTATGGGCTCATCAGCATTGCAGGTGGTGGGATGAGGAAAAAACTGAATGTGTCTAATGGATTATGTAAATTACAAAGGAAAATCTGTTTTATGTTGTTGTTTTTTTATGTTTTTTTTTATGCAGAAAACAGACCTTTATTATTTGTTTTCTTAAGAGAGACAGTAATAAAGACAAACAATGCAAAGTTAGCTTTGGGATTGAATTAAGTGAAAATGGGACAAAAGTGCATTTTTCTATTATGCATTATTCATGAGGGAATGTTACATGTATTCTTTTTTTACAAAAATGAATATACATATTACTTCTGCAGCTCAGGAGTCAGCTTTTAAATGCTTCAAGTGATGGCAGGATTTTACCTCGGTTAGAAGTCAGTCATTTCAACACAATGATGCTTTCATATGTCCCTGTTTTATAGAAGGGTGTGTAAGAATTGTCCATAAAATGAAACCTCCCCTCCACTCCACACATATTACTTATTTTCCACCTCATAATCGGACATATCAGGATGATAATGTCTGTGTGTCGGAGGGTCACCTTCTCGGGGGAGGCATTGGGAGGCAAAATGATATTTTGCGGGCTTGCGAACACTTAACTGCTTTTTCAAGGTCCTTCATACTTTCCTCCATTATGAAACACCCAGCCTCAAGGCCTGCTCTATATTCATGACATAAACACTGTTCATACCTAATATTTGTGAATAGTTCCCTTCGTGTTCCAGTAAACAGTGGCTGCCCTCGCACCACTGGAGCTGCACTGGCACCTTTATTGATCTCCACGCAATAAAGGAGCACAAAACTACCTCTGGAAATTAGATTTTTATACTACAGAAATATGCCTGCTGAAATTGCATTACCTTTGCGCATTCATAACATTTTTCTCAAACAAAGTTATAAATTAAATCCCAGTCCTGCGGGTGTTGCTGTTATTCTAGTTTTCTCCTCGGCACAGCTGCTATCAACAAAAAGATCTTTAGGAACTAAAAGAGATTTCTTTTCCTCAGGGAAGGTGTTCATGAACATCATGAACATCATCTAATTTTTATGTGCAGTACGGTTGCTTTAGAAAGGGATAGTACATTCCAGTGAAAACGTGTTGAGTAAAAACTTTGTTTACCAGTTTCTTTCTATAAACTGATCAACCCAGAGAAACCAAGAATCCGTCTTCACCATCTCCCTTATGTTGTAGACTCGGGTTGTAATATTGCTGGAGAATAAAATGATAACCGCTATTTTTTCCCACTGGCAGGAAAATATTTCCCATCAATATGCTCCCATAGTTGGACTCATTTTCTACACATCATCCAAGGTGTCACATTTCTGGTGATCTGGATCCTACCTTCAATCAAATGTCTTATGTGCTTGCGCACTCATGCTGAGAGTTTGTATTTGTATTCATACATATTCAATGCAAAGGGAAGCTGCTAGTTTGCTGCTGATGCAATACAATATGTCTGGTCAGAACACAGACATATGGACCACTTTATTACCTTCGACTGCTTCACGGTCATATCAGAATGACTTCTAGAAACTGTCCTCAGGAACTATTCTAGAGTTATGTGACAATTTTTTCCCTGCTGGACCGGAATGCAGGTTTGGAGAGGAATTCCACTTTTACAGATGTGTCACGTCTACAAGAAAGTTGAGGTCATGTTTTGTTTTCTCCCTCATGTTTCTTGGATTTTGTCTTCCTGATTTATTTTGTCGTAGTGTCCTCTTGTACCTGACAGGGGGTACTTGTCTCTTGTCAGGTAACCCCCCCCCCCCCCCCTTCCTGCCCCTCAGGCACAAAAAGACGGTCCCCAATAAGAAGTCTTTTTTTTGCTAAGGCCAACTAGAAGTTTAAATTTACAGTTTAAAGTATACTTAACTTAAATATACAAGTTTAAATCAAATTACATCATAAATAAAACCCAACTACAGTGATTTACCACTAAATAACAGTTTCAGTGCAGTGTGGGCCAGGAATGCCAACACTGAATGCTCTCAGCAGTCACCACCCACACATATAGTACAAAAAGGCAGTTTATTACTATATTTAACTTATCAAAGCCAAATAGATCGCTTTTGTAAGTACAGCTGGCGTAATATGGCTATTTCCTGGAGGCTTGAACTCTTACTGCAGTTTAAACTTGATTTTAATCAAATCCTCAAAAATACCAGGACAAAATTTTCAGTGTTCTCTTTTGGCCAACTCCTACCAGCTACTGTGAAGATTCAACATGTGACTCGAGTTCTGATTGTTGATAAACACCTTTAATTATTTAACATTAAGGGCAAATAAAAACTGAAATGGCATTAAACATTAAACAAACACCAGGCTGTGGATCTGTGTTTCTGTGGTGGAAAGTTTGAAATGTGTCACACCCTGAGTCATGTTGCGCTTATATGGTGTTTATCCTCAAATAATCTATCACATGATTTATATCCATTAGATCAAACGTTCTCATTATTTTCTCAGCCAAGGACCCCCTACAAGATAGGGTTAGTGAAAGAACAACATGAAACAAGAAAGATATTAGACACATGTCATGTCATCACAGAATGCTCATACATCACCATATTTTAATGGCTGGATATGGGAACTTTTCAGAGACCCCCTGGAAGTGGGCCACACACCGTATCAGGTGACAGATGACGTGATTCACATTCATGCCAACAGTAAGGCAGTAAAATCAGTGGCCCATTTCACAAAAAGGGCTTGGCAGCACGCCGAATCCAAATGTAATGCAGTGTTCCAATAACGACTTGAATGCTTTATGTGGTGTTTGTTTGTATTTGGAAACATGCCATGATTATCTTAAAAGGAAATTATTGTTTGTTCCAAATTTGATATATTCCAAAATGGACAAGATGTTTAGTCATGTTTCATTATGATAAAAACTCAGTTGACAGAATGGTGGCTCTTCCACTAACTTCTTGGTGGTTACAGGATGAGCAATGGCAAAAATGGAAACATTTTCTGTATTTAAATAGCACTTTTCTACTTTTGATGTACAGTCAAAACGCTTTACAACACAGTTTTGTCATACACCAATTCACACACACACATTCATACATTGCATCGATGTGCCATACTTTCCCTATCATGCATCACTCACACACAGCCATCAGGGGCAATTTGGGGTTAAATATCTTCCCCAAGGACATTTCTGCCTGAAAAATGGGGGAGACAGGGATGGAACCGCCAACCTACTGGTTTGTGGGCAACCCACTCTCCTTCCTGAGCCACAGCCAAAAAAGATGTGCACCGACTTCCAGTTTATGATATGATATATTCTAATGTCCGGATGCTAGCTTAGCTTACATTGTGTATTTATATGGACCTAAGCTGTGAAAATGTAGAGCGCTAAATACCCGTTTACCAGATGATTTGATGAGCAGCATCCTTGGACCAGGTGTTCTTGTGCTGGAGTACTGGCTGGTTTCTGGAGCTCAGGGCAAATGGAACATATGTTGAGGTCTAAATATAATCAACCAAATGGTCTTTTTGCTTCGGACAACCTCTGACAATTTCAATCAGACCTGGTATGAACGACCTCTCCCAAACTGAAATCAGCATCGTAGTTTTGACTCTGCTCTTTGAATGCAGCTTCGTTCTCCACGTTTCTCTGGAGCATCAGCCCTCCAAGCAGCATCTGCCAGAGAGCTGAGGCAATGAACTCTCTTCCTGTGGGACATTACTATTGATAACCGAGTTACGAATCATTTAATACCATTAGGGTCCTTCTACTCCAGTGCCTCACATGGAAATATCATTCCTACCCCAATCTCCCACGCTGTGAGAGATTATCAAGGGTGATGATGCAGTGGAACGGCAGAAGATTTGTCAAGCTAATAAAATGAGCTCTGGGGAGAGCTATTTCCAGGCATCATTGAAATATGTTTAAAGTAAGTGAGAGTTGATGGTGGCCTCAGCGGTTGTGCACAGAATCCACTGCAGAGAAGGTAAATCAAACACTTCCTTGCTTTTGCCGACTGATATTGGCAACAGTCGATGCTTGAATTTGAGTAATGGCTGTCTGACTACTGTGTGGAGGGAAGGAGGGAGATTTTACCTGACACAAACTGATAGGGAACACAGCTATCTCCATGTTGGGCTTTGTTTTGCAATTTGACACAGTTTTCTTCAATTAACAATTCATCAACGATCAGCAATATAATGAGACAACTATACACCATTAGTGAGTATAATTTGTTTTACATCAAAGTGATGATACTGCATCAAATCAGCTCTCATCTGAAACCTTTACCCGTAACAAAGAGTATAATAAGCCCTCAGAGCCTGCAATGCTAATAATAGATAAAGAGGTTTGGTATCGCATCACTGGGGCATTTATATAGAGGTCCCACTATAGAGCAGATAAGAAGACTCCTTGTGATGCCTTGAAACGCAAAACCAAATCTGGTATAACCTGGAACAACAATGCCTTGACCCATTAGGTGTTGATATTTATTCAGAAGAGCTGGACGGGATAAAGCAACCTTCCCTTCCTCAACAGGTTGGGTAAAATAAACTGGTACCCACTCAAAAGTACAAACCTGAGTATTATGTCAAGTTAAAACAGAAAGGTATCACTGGCATGCTCGAAAAAGAAAAAATTGATCAATATCATGTTACAACAGAATATGTTTCACAGTAAAGCATACCGTGTCATAGCATGATACTGTCAGCAAGCGATTTGAATGGGGGGGTTCATTCCACCTGTCAACTCTGCCATCATCCATCTTTATGAGAAAACGCTGCATGTGATAGAGATAGAAACAAACTGTGTGTGCAGGTGAACATCCAAAAGTTAATGCTGCCAGTTAAATTGTGGAAACTGCAGATTATTTTTCAAAAGTTGAAACCACCTGGTCCTGCGAGATTTGAGTTGGAGGGGGTCGGCGCAGTGGCAAATTTGAGGCATTTTTTAGATACACACACGCATTGCATGCACATGCAATGTGTGTGTGTGTGTGTGCAAGAGTGTGTGTGTTTGTTTGTCTGTGTGTGGGCCAGGAATAAGTTATGTTACGACATGATACTGATTTATTTATATTTCTGGCGTGGCAGCAATATGCTTGCATATTTGTATTTTTATTTCTACCTTTTAAAACATATAGAACTTTCCATCTTTATTTACATTTCGTTGGTTGAGCTCATAGGATCTTATCGTGAATTGGACATTTCAGCAGATTTACAAGGATCTGAGGTCAACATGTCCATTTCAGAAAAGGGAAGTATTTTCATTTTAGCCAGCACTATAAGTACTTTCCAGCCAGTGGCAGATTTCATCCCCTGTAGCAAATTGACATAAATTCTGTAATTGAATTGCCCAACAAATGATATACTTATTGCCTATGTATCCCGTGTTCTGCAAGACTTTGTACATTGTAGTTCATTTTCAGAATTATTACATTCCGTGCAACCATCTGCATGGGATTTCTCTGGCTACTCTGGCCTCCTCCCACGTCCAAAGACAAGCAGATTAAGGTCAGGTTGATTTGCGACTCTAAATCGACAGTTGGTGTAAATGTGATTTGTTGTTTGTCGTGGGCCCTGCGATACACTGCGACCTGTCCAGCTCCTACCCTGCCTCTCGCCCAATGTCTGCTGATATTGGCTCCAGCCCCCAAAAGACCCTTAAAGGATAAGCAGTATAAATAATGGATGGATGGACCGATTTCAATCATCATCCATTTAGATTGGATAGTAGAAATGGCCTAATGATGGCAAAGAAATCTTCCTTTTATGAAGTTAAAAGGAACTCATTATTAAACATGTTAAAGTTTTTACATGTTTACTTATGACTTTTGCAAAATCCCAATGAACAAATGTCAAACTATTAGAGATGCAGCGATATGGAAATTCTTGGCCGATACCGATGTTTAAAGCAACAATCTAGCCAATAGCCGATATTTGTTTATTTTGTTTTTGTTGTTTTTCATCCATCCTTTTGTGACAGCAAAATAATTAAATCATTATTTAAAAAGCACTATTCTAAAAATTATTACAGCACTTCATCACTCTTATCTTTTAATGAGCAAAAATTCAATCAGATTCATGAAACAATCTTTAGTTTAACTAAACTTTATTTAAAGGAGACATTTATGCCCCTTTTACCACAAGGATCATTTAAAACAGTACCCTTTTTACCCTATCTAAAACAGCCCTCCTCAGATTGACCTGTCTTGGTGTGTGAGTGTGCCACCACCTAGGGATATAATCTGGATGCCAGTCTGGCAGGCTGCAGAAAACATAGTGTTACGGACTGGGTTTATGCTAATGTTTTGTTATGACTTATGTTCAGTTAAGACACCGTGTTAAAGGAATATTGAGATGTCCTGAGGGTCAGTGAACAGGTAGGGGTGGGGCATTTGACAATTTTAGACCCATGGGGTGGGGTTGTGTGGATGACAGGTTCTCATTGGCTGGTTTGTTGGTGTCGAAGACGATTGTTGATGTGAGGAGCGTCGGAGAAGGAACAAGAAGTGTGGCATGTTCGTGTTGACTTTAATAAAGTAACAAATAAGAGAAGAAGTTCCGTGTCGCTTGTGATGCAGGGACGTTACAATACCAATGAACATCGGCCAATGCCATCGGTGAAAGTCAAGTTTATTACTGATGCACTGATGGCAGTAAATGCGGCGAATATCGGCAGATAAATCGGTGCACCACTACAAACTAGGTCAAGCAAGACTTAGAATAATGAGCCAGAAACTGAAAGGGGATGTGAAAAGGTTGCGCATCTGTGTTGTTTTGAGCAAATCATCAACTGGAATGGTATCTGACCGAGACAAGAAAAGACTATACCAGCCAAAGGAGTCTGTGTCCAAATCACACAAGGAGCTCAGGACTGTAGATCATGGGCTTCTTCCTCTTGCTTCTCAAACTTCTGATTCCTCCAGTTGTGCCTTGAATAGTTTGTGGTAGTGAGCAGGAATGCCAGTTTAAGTCAAATGCTAGACCTCCACACATGTGTAATACAGATCTAAATATTTAGCCAAAATCATAAAGAACACAGGCCTGTCTGACCCCTGCACACTATGATCACATGAGGAGACTGACTGAATAATGTTACTGAGCTTTATAAATGTATTTGGGCTTAATATGCAATCATTTACTGCATGGATATCTTCTGCTGTTCATATTCAGGTCAGCCAACGTATTAGTAATCAGCCTGTTGATCAAAGCTTTACTCTTTTTCCTCATTTACTATCTCAATTGAACGTTGAATTATTTATATTCATTTATAAATGGTTAATGCTAAACTTAAAAACATCTAATGGGATTATTCAACAGGATTTAATGTTGGATTCATATTTAAGAAATTGCGATTAAATCTCTTTCCAAGATGCACCCCCCTACCAGAATCAAATGACTTGACATGCATTGCCGTAAACAACAGTAGTGATACAGCAGTGAGCCAGACACAAAGCACAGGCTCCTGACTGTGCTTTTAAATACACGTTTGAACCATATTGCTGTAAAACATTGCTCTGCTGTGTAGCTCCGAGGGAAGAGCACAGCTTTAACAAAGCCAGGGTTAAGGTTGGATTTCCACTGGGGCCACATGCGCTTCAAATATATATGCATGCTCATGGTACTGTCAGGCCCTTTGAATGAAAGCTCCCATGAAATTGCATATGTTGGGGGATAACTGAAGTAAAAAACGTTTTAGTGCCGTTAAATATGCAGCTATTTGGTATGTGACTTGCTGTGGAGTTCCATGACAGGAAATGTATTTGTGATGCAAGACATCAGTGGTTAACATTAAACCCTGTTGTCAGTTTCTCATAATCAGAGGAAAAACCTCCCCTGAGACATTGTTCACTAATGGTCATCCACCCTATATGTAGAAGAACAGGAAATAGACGGGATGAATTTCTCCACTAGTAAACTCAGCGACGCAGAATGCCAAACACCCAAAGGACATGTTGCTTTTTAAATAAATAATAGACGTGCGGTTTTTAGTCCACAGACGTGCCCCATTTTTCAATGCAGCCCTTTCTCATACAATTCACATGCACTGCATCATTTCATCAAAACCATCACCGATACCAAAGTCTCTCTCTCTCTCTCTCTGCAGTTTCTACCTTTCAGTTTCAGTTCAGTGCTGCCTGTGCTGCTTTACTCTCTCTGCCGCTGCTTCTGTTTCCCTCACAATCCTACGATAGTATCTTTCCTTTGCCTTGTCTCTTGGAATTATGCATATCAAATATTTCAGTGATATGTGCGCTGGATGTGTTACCCCTGACCAACCATCTGCACAATAATGGTTTTACCTCAGTGATGATAATGTTCCTGGCTATGTTAATAAGGTCATACACCCAGCTTTAATTGACAATGATAAGTTTGGTTTCGTTCACAGGGAGTTGGAAATTACTGCCTAATGTTGCATGAGGTGAGGTGTGAACAAGACTAGGGGGTCCAGAGCCAAGCCAGCTGCTCTGTAACGCTGAACCAAATGCTAATGTAAGCAAGCTAACGTGCACCCAAATGACAGTAATGATGGTAAGCAGCTATAGCAGCTATACTATTTACTATGTCCATCATCTTGGTTCGGTCCATCCAAAACATGCAAAGACATTTCTGGGAACCATGACAGTGTAAATGGAACTTAATGGCAATTCATAAAATAAATGATAAGATATTTTACCCTGAACTATAATAATCAAACTGCTGGTACAGGAGCCAGGTAGCAAAGTCAGTAATATTCATCCTCTGGGAACCATGAATGTCTTTACAAATTTAATGGCATTCCACCCGTATGCTTGTGTAGCTATCTAAAAGACCATGCATAGCTGAAACTGCAGCATTTCTTTAGAAAGCAGCTCCTGAACACCAGGGGTCCATGATATATGAGTCTAAATTATCCACGGGTGGACATAAGGCAAAGATAAAATATGTATATTGGGTTAGGGCTATGCTCTACATTATGGAGCATTGATACAAAAAATACATCTGTGCTTAATTGCTTATATAATGAAATTGGTTCTTGTATTCCAACCTCATTGAAGTGCAATTGCATTTATTTGTTGGTGTAATGGTTTACATAAACTATTAGCAGTTTATTATATGGTAAAACAACAGCTATGACTCAACGCATGCAGCAATGGATAATGACGAACATATGAATGGATCCACACATCCTCTGAGTCCTTCTCTACCAGGTTCATTTCTCTGCAGTTTGGTCTCTCTCCTCTCTGTTCCGCTGTTCTACATCCAATCTATTTCCTCAGTCTGGGCAGAGTACAACAGGATTAAAGATGCATGAGATTATCCCCATGTCCAGCAGAGTGGAAGGAAGAGAGATCATGTTGAGCACGTTGACCTTGTTTTCAGAGTTATTGGCCAGCCCATCATCTTTGCAGGAAGATTCTGTATTTAACATAGTACGGGACCACATATTAGCAGTAAGGGCCTGCAGCCAAGTTATTGTCCATGGACCGGGCAAGTGTTTCAGTGACCACTGTTCCAGTCGCCTTGCTGGACCAACATCTGCTGAAGCCTAACACAGGTTATATTAGACTCTTTATTCGCACAACAATAGATGGTTGAGTTTACATTTTAAGTTTGTGCTTTGCAATTCATAAAAACATGATGACTTTGTGACGAAGACGTCACAAAGTCCAGCTGTGATTTGGTTCTCCATCTGACCTCAGATTAAAATGGTCCAAATGAAAAATTGTCTCTTCAGCCACAGGGTTTATTTATTGTATCACATATATGTGTTGGCATTTAACTTGACTCCCTGTTAGCTACTTGAATGGAAACGATCAAGTACATTTGTGTCATATTAGGGAATGTTTCCACAGCCCACTTTGGTTTTCATTTGGGTGAGCGACTCTCCACATTCACAGGGGTTTTTATTACCCTGGCTAATTTGCATCCACACAATTTTTTTCTAGTTTTAAAGGGCATGTACGCCTGGGGACCACAATCCCTTAAATGGAGACTTTTGGAAATGCTGCTGGTCCCAACCCTGAAGTTGGATTTTAGTTTGGACTTTTGAAAACAATGAGACACAGAGATAAGAGATAAGTCCCAAACACGTGCACAGACATGCACAGACACACTCATGCAATTGAGGGAAATTTGTCCTCTGCTTTTAACCCATCTGGTGCATGACACACAGAGCATTGTGCAGCCATGTACGGCGCCTGGGGAGCAGATGTTGGGGGAGTAAGGTGCCTTGCTCAGGGGCACTAGACAGGGTAGGCAGAATCATCTTGGATTTTTGGACAGATCCAAGTGTTGTCCATCTAGGTATGTTCGCATCCCGATTGGGTTCTTTTACATCAGAACATAACCTTCTCTGATTCGTCAGGCTATTTTCACATGACATTAAATGTTTACCATCGATAAATAAAACATGGATAACAAATTCCAAGTGGATCTTGCTGCACCATTGCTAGCAGTGCAGGTGAAATCTTCATTTTACAGTCTGCAGCTGTCTATAGGAGGTGAGATGGAATGCACGACAACTATAGCTAGTGCAATACTTCTTTTGCCACTGGTTGAAAACCTGTACCTCATGTTAACTCCTCTTTTTCACTTACTTGTAGCAATATGCATACATTCGGAGAAATTATTATTATTTCAGTAATGAGATGCACTGTAGTCCCAAAGTTAACAAAGGTGATGACAGAGGTTGAAACTGTTTTGATTGAGCATTTGGGGTGAAATAACAAGCAGTGACATAGCTGTTGACATATCATGTCATATTTACAATGTTAAAAGTGGCTTGATTAGACATCCAGCAGCTGATGGCATTTCAGATGCTAAAATGCTCCACAGAGCTGGAACAGGAACAGCAGTGTTTGTCATTTGGAGCAAGAAGGTATCAAATTACACATCATCTGTTGCAGATGCAGAATCAACCTTATCCATACACTTCATAACATGTAAAGACACTCTACTAAAATATGTTATTATTGATTATATTAGATAACATGAAGGTATTGCAGAACTGCAATAGAATAAATTATGTGTATTGCAACTATTTCATAAACTGATGTTTCAGAAACAATGTTCCTTTCTTTACGCCCAAAAGAGTAACAGTACAGTGTCTTCTTTATTGCCTCCGAAGCATCTGTCTGTGCCAAACTGTCCACAGGCATGTAAAAGCATGTATGTGGGATTAAAATTTCATAGGTTGCACTATACTAGTGAAAGCCGATGTACTTGCTCTTGTGGTTGCAGATTCCGAAGGGAACAGCGCAGCGCTCTGTGGCAGTGAGACTCCGTGCAGATGTAATCCATCATTTATGCATGGCTCTCCATTACAGGTTCATTTGAATGAGAGGATAGTGTGGACCTCCCCCCTTTTTTTGTAGCTTTAAATGTCAGTGATTGAATATGTCCTCATGCAGAAAGTAACCCGATTTCCCTCTCATAGTTGTGCAGTAATTCCCGGCATCTTGCAGTTTGGTAAATACCGCACACACTTGGTACGCCTCCGAACTGTTGCATTAATCTTCCCCTGGAATTGGTGGGATTACTCTCTGTCAATTTACAGTTTGGAATTGGGTTTACTATTCAAACCATCGCCACGTTCTCCTCCGCAAAGATCCAGCGCATGTTGCCGCTTATTCGATTCAACCCAGCGTGTGCACCACCACCTCTAGTGTTGGGTTAGCGATGGTATTAGTTGACCAGCTGTTGAGAGGAGGAAATTAGCCTTGGCGTAATGATCGTCCTGTGGTTCTGTGCACCTGGCCACTGGTTTGAACCAAGTCCTTCAAATTAACTTTGGACTAATGTCTCCAGGGCGCCTTGCTGAGTAGGCTTGGACGGATACTGTGTGGTTTCCATGTATCCATCTCCAGATGGAAGGAACACTACTGGTGTTGCAACTTGATCTCAATTTAGTAGCACTTAAATGGCACTTACTTAGAGCACTTTGCAGTTTGGCTTTCTTGGAGAAATTGTGCTTTCTTGATTCTTGTTGTTCTGGGTTTTGTCCCCTTATGGTTGAATGCACTTATTGTAAGTCACTTTGGATAAAAGCGTCAGCTAAATGAAATGTAATGTAAAGTAATTGGCTGAGTAAAGGCCTTCTCACCTTTCCAGCTAAAGGTATGGACATTGAGGCCTTGAGGCTTCGTGCAGATCTCCTCCTGTAACGTGCTCTGATTGATGATCATTTAAGTGCTTCTGCTTTCTTTGTTTCCGCAGAGTGCTGCTTTAGAGCAAAGCAGCGTGTCTCTCAGGCGAACACTGATGTGAGCAGCACCAGAGGCAGCTCAGCACCTCAGCTCACAGCAACAAGGATTTTGAGGAATGTGGAGAGAAGCAATGCAGAAAAGTCAGTGCACATTAACAATTTAATTTATTTTGTTGCACATGGAGTCAGAGTTTTCATTTTTTTCACAATCATTAATGTGCTCAGTGACATGATGTTTTCTATTGTTTTGTTATTAATTTAGGCTGCTGAAGTGCCCATTATAAATCTGCCTGTTTGCTTGGCCTGTGGTAATGCTGGTCTTTCTAAAACATCAGAAGTGATCAACTGGAGTATGTTTGTTTGCCAAGTTTGAATCTGGTGAGATGAACAGTTCTTCAGATATGATTTTTACATACAGACAGTAAGACAGACTGTGGAATTATAGATGGATGAACATATAAGGATTTATTTACTTTTGTCTCTCTGCAGTTTCCCTCTTGGACCCCTCTTTACCACACATTTCTGTACAGTTCAAATCAACACTTTTAGGTGAGTCTTTCCCCAGAATCGTTAAACGCATTCAACACAGGATTTCCCTGGTCTGTGAAAGTTCTTTTGAAGCATTATTTGTCACAGTGGCCGCATGAATAAGCACAATTAGCATTCCGCATGCGCATCTCAGTTGAATGACGACTGAAGGGACAGATTCACAAAAGACATCGGCCCTCTATAGTCGCGACTGTGCAAGACATCAGATGGCTAGATTACGGCAACCTGGTGGTCACCCCAGCTGGGGTCCTCAGATCCTGCAACAGAGACGGCTGGGGGCCAGGCAGAAAAGACCATCCACAGCTCAGCTTGATCTCTGTCACTGCCTTTTCCTCCTTTCACTCTGTTTTCTGGGCTCCAGAGAACTCACTAATGGCGGTTGAAATGGCTTTGGATCAAAGTGAGCTGGGCTTACCTCGCCAATGCTGACAGGATTTGGCATTTAGGTGTGTAATTATTTATTTAGTCCTTGCATGGAAAACAATTTTGCTCACGCCCCGGTATGTGATTTGGGTTAATAGAATTTAAATACATTCTGACTACAATCCCCAGAGGTGGAAGCAGTCTGTAGGCAAGTGATGGAAGGGCTATAATTACTTACAAAAGATGTGTTTTTTATATCAACAAATTACCAGGTGTACAAAGCGAGCTCTGTGGTCGCACAGAAACAGGAAAGATAAAGCCTCTCGTTTCTTTTTCTTTTTCCTGGTGTTTGTTTCTCTCGACTCTAATCCCATCAAAGACTCCCTTGCTTTTTGTTTTTCTTTTTGCGAATGCTAAGATCCTCCTGTGTTGGGCTTACCTCCCCTCAGGATTGGCATCTTAGAGTACGCTCATTGGCGATTGCTCACTTGCAGACAAACATCTGGGAGCGTAAATACAGCTAATCCCCTTCATCACTGCAGTGTCTACACCACAGTCAGCTCTTCCCATAAGAGTAAATTGCAAAACAAGCGAAAGGAGTACGGGATGAAGTTGCCGCTGTAACAACTACAGCATCCAAATGGAAACATGACTCACTAACATCTTCCTCAATGCCCCTTGAATGTTGGATGTAAGTTGCTTAAACTTTTTTTTTGCAACATTGGCAGCAGCATGTGAGCTCGGCAGACAAGGCTGTGGCTGTTACAGTCCCAAGCCCCAACTTTTAATCCGTGACTGCACGCTGTCACCATATGGCAGGTCCCTGAGATTTTAAAATAAATAAAAAAACTGTTGGGGCTGGGCAGGTGTCATTGTTTTAACCAGTTACATTCCAGGATGAAATCACATAATGGAAGGGTCATGTGGTTAATGAAAGGTCCAGGGTAAGTGGATTCATTAATTGTGAATAATTTATGCTCAAACTAAAGCCAGATTTGAGATTCTAAAGAGTTCTAAAACTTGGAAAGGCATAAACATATTTGCAGAGGTCTGACATTTTCACGTTTCTATGCACTCTATATAAATAGGTGCTGAATCAGGAACCGACAAGATAAATAAAAGAAAAAATAAGATACACACTACAACTTTCTTTATTGCACTTTTAATGAGACAATTCGAGTTTCGGGGATTTTATAAATACTTCTTTGCCTAAGAAACAAAACATGTCAGTCAACATTTCACAAGCTTTTACGTGTCTCAAAATAGCTGGTTGCTACTTCAGACTACAAGGGGCTGTCAAGGACATTATACGCTATCATGCCAGATATGTAAACTGACCTAGTAGTCTGCCCTTATGAGCCTTTATAGCCTTGTTTCTGTTTTATGCCCATTCGAACCATTTTGCAGAAGAGAATCAAATAAATGTAAAAAGATGGAAGCTTGCTGGTAATGTTGAAGCTGTGTGGCCGTGGCGGGGTTTCTCTGTAGCCTAGCTTTATTGTATTCTTTTTTTATTAACTGTTGTTGAACAGGCCAATGGAGAAATCCTGCTGGCATTGTTGTCGAGGGAACCAGGGTCACACTACATACCTCATGGCGACTGACAGAACTGTGTTTGGCTGCTGGTGTTTTCTCCTCATAGTGTCTGAAACCAGTGCAGAATGTTGTGAGTGGGACTCAGATGAAGTCTAACAAACATTTAACAGAGCCATCCCTGCAAGCTGTCTCTTCACCATGACTCAGGATGACAACAATATAAACATAGCAGCTGCAAACAGGTGGTCTGCTATTCAGTAATGAGAAGGTGAAGTCATCTGGATGTAGCTCCACTTATGTGGCCCATTGTTACCTGATATCACAAAGAGAAACTGTGACACAGCCTGATCACATGTCATCTGGATTACAGTCCCCACGCTCTGGAACTGGGAGAAAAGCTTTACTGCCCATACACAATGAGAGAAGGTCAGAGAGGTAACACACTACCACACTGAAAGCTGAATATCCCCTAAAATAGTATCTTTTGTATATTTAAAAGACTCATTGTTGCTTATCCATCTTAAAAATGTAATTCACGTCTTATAAAACACACATTTTCTCAGTTCCGATGGACTATGTCTTTCTTTTCTTTGTTGAAGTTCTTCAAACAAAAGTAATTGCTCTCCAGTATCTATCAGCTCCATCTCCAACACTAGCTAATGTTAACTTAATAAGTCTGTTAACATCATGTGTCCCATAAACCCAAGCTGTTAACAGACCTTTGGGACTTTCCTATTGGCTTTCAGTAGTCACCATATTATGGCATGTTTTCATTTATTTATCTCTGCCTAGGACCTAATGTTAGTTTAATTATTTCTTAGCAGCAATATGCAAAACCTACTAAACCATTGTCCTGTACAGTCCATGTATTAACAAATGTCCTGAGAGATCAAATCACAAGTGTACAGCATTAAAATGTGTCCTGGATATGTATCCTGTGGCCACTTGTGGTTTGATCTCACTTCCCTATATTAAAATACCCATGCAGTCATTTGTGTTTGCAAAGACCAAATGATTATATTTTACCCAGTCTGATTTTACAAATCTGTCCGATATCAATGTGTTTTTTTTTTGTCTCAGTATTTTTTTGTCTGTGTGTTAGCACAAGTTAGCGAGCGAGACGGGGCCAGAGAGAGGGGAGTAAGGAGGGGCTGAATTAATCAGGTGCAGCTCTGCTGTGAGTAAAGATTTGACCAATTTAAGAAAAATAACAGTCATCACGTGATCAGTGTTGTAATTGTTTTGGTGGCTACAAACAAATCAATGTGTGGGAAAAACCGAGAAGCGTAAAATCATTTTGACTCATTGTGAAACGGTCAGAGGACCTCAGCTAAGTACGTTGTCCTTGATATGTGAGCCAGGCCCATGAATTCACAGTGTATAAAAATGTGGCCATGTGTCCCAGACCACCTGTGAATGGGATTTATGTGATTTGACACATTGAGGAAACATTTGGGTTTGTTCACACCTGTACTCAGCTTTGACCACTTGTGATCAGATAACTTATAACGGATGTTTATATCAGGTCTTAACGGCGTCCAAGACAATAAAGAATAAATAATTTTGCTTATACGACTACTTGCTTTTGTCTTTAATATTTCTACTACACTAGACCACTGCATGCCAACCCGGCGATCATGATTGACTGGTTGAAATCGACAGTCTTCACTGTCGATCCCCAAACACTATGAATTCACAGGCTCTCGTTGCCCTGCAAACTGTGTGTGTGTGTTGGCTGTCTGTTATCTACTGTATTTCCTTAAATAAAAGTTGTGTTATGCACTAAACTAAATGTCAGGACCCTACAGTAAGAATACGTGCATGCTGCAGTAGCAGAGCTCTGCAGAACATATCGTTAACTGAGAAGCTAAATATTGTGCATTGAACAGATGCTATAAATATAAATTGATTTGAATGTGATTATTGTGCATTGAAAATAGACAGTTGCATAACTGCCTTTCTTTGTGTATATTAATGCTCGTACATTCAGCCTTTAACAGAAATTGTAAAAATAATGAATATCACCCATTAATATATCTTTGGAAGATATCAAGGTCGTAGATCTCGGCTTACTTAAGTGATGACTACGTTTCATCTCTTCTTGCCCTGGTTACCATAGTATTAGTATTATGATTATTAGCAAAAACGGTCACAAAGCACAAATGAGGTCTATTGTATTGAATTGTGTGCGAGCATTGAAATACTATCAGAATCAGAATCAGAATCAGAATTCTTTTTATTGCCATGTATATTTGCACATACAGGAAATTGTCTTGGTGTGACCGTAAACATCAGTGAGTCTGAGTCCTTGGCTAATCAAGCTCATGGATCCTTTATTTCTGTGCGGTAATGAGTAACAAACTTGAGGTAAATGACTGCTGCAGCAGCACCACCATGTTTGATAATGGAACTCACACTTCCCATTTATCTCACAAAGGTCTATCTTGGAGGAAAAATACATTTTCTGTGTCTTTGACAAATGCTGTGGATAAAAGGGAGTGATGGTGTCTGTGGACAAGCTCCTGTTCACAGGAAACCTCAGTGCAACCACACTCTCTACCTTCTACTCTCAGCTCGGCCACAGAGCTGGTTCTCTGGCTGCATCATCGCAGCATTTCACTCACAGCAGTTTCTGTGGACGTCCCTCTGAGCAAAGTCTAATTAATTGTTCACCTTGGCTTGACATGCAGAGTATTTAGTAATGATGGTCTGGATGATAAATCCTCCAAAGGCAGGTATACAAACAAACATGACACACTTTTCCACCCAGGCAGTTTCAAAATGAATTGAAGAGAAATATGAGCTACAGCTCAAATAATGATTCAGCTCTGTTTGAGTGCACACTGGAAGCTTCAGACAGGAGAACTACTTTGTAGTTATGGAGGTACTTAGTCATGGAGAGCTTTTCATCAGGCCGTTTTATACTTGACACTTGTTTAGAAAGAAAAAATCTCAATGTACCAACATCATCTTCAAAACATACGTTTTTCACTGTAGCTGCATCTGGAGTGTGGAAATGTGCTGCACATGATAATCCAGAGCTGTTTGTACTATTTCAATAAAGAATCACTTGTTTTCAAATGAGATTTAATTCACCCTGACTATTAGAGGCAGGAGAAGAGTACAACATTGGATAGTCCAAAGCATTGACAATATGAATTTGATTTGTGTGTTAGACATTGCTGCATGCAGGGTCTTTTAAATGAGATTTAATATGGACAATGGATCTGATGTTCATATATGGAAGGGGTCACTCGTTGAGACAAACCTTTAGCAAACTATAAATTTAAATGAGTGTAACTTCCATTTTGCTCACAGATAGATTTAGGTCCTCATAGAAAACCAGCACTGTATTTTAGGCTGCCCCCCCCCTTACCACTGATTACTACACAGGAAAAGCACTACGGCCTCGGATAAACTTTTGCAATAACTGAACAATGTTTTGATAAATTGAAAGGTGGAATATACTGTATATGCATGGTGACAATTGATATATAGTGATTTATATTGATACAGAACTCACTAGATGAATTCCACATGTCCTTCACGTGCATTGATCTATCAAGAGGCCGACATGGGTAAATTCCATCAACTACTGTAATATTTAAAATAAGTAATCTAAAAGGGCAAACAGCACCAGGTATGTTATGATGTATTTGGCTGATTAGAATTATTTGCACATGAACGATCCAGCATTGAAACTACTTTAATGATCCTCAGATTTTATTAAAAGGTTCCCTGAACATTTTTTTCGCAACATGACTGTGTGGGTTGCTCTTGTCAGTGAGTCCTTGTGTGGCTGGCAGTGCTCACTGGTTCTAGCCATTTTAAAGGGTGAATGTGTCTCTCACCTACCTCGACAGCTATTGTTTCCTTTCCTTTAATTACTGTAGGGATATCTCATTACAGGCCAACACTTGACACTCGGATCGTATTAACACATTTTCTGTTTCTGCTGTTGTTAAAGACTTTGCTGAAAGGTCGGTATTGTACTGTCACACTGCAACTACATGTCTGTGACGAAAGTGACACCAAAGCTGCTCATCACTCGGATAGAAACTCAATGTGTCTGAGGCAAGTTTCAACTCTTTGCAAGTGGATATGAAGAGATTGAATGTCCAAAATGCATTTCCATCAAGTGTTCTTGTGACACAAAATACTGACACTCACGTTGCCTGTATTAACAAAACCTCTCTTGACATCTTCGTCAGTGTCTTCTCTCTGTATGGCAGCACTTATTTTTACGTTTGTTTTCACTAGGGGTCTGGCAAGAGACACTCCAGTTAATGTCAGGAGATAATCTGGAGTTTTGGTTATTTCTGAAAGCAGCTTTATACTAATGAACAAGCATTAAGTTCAAGCATCTACTTGCAGAGCTCAGAAACATGGGAAGGCTACAAACATATTTCTGATGCATTTAATGATCCTAAGAGCCACAATGGCCTCCATCATTTTTAAAGGAAGACGTGTGGAACAACAAAGAGCCCCCCGAGGAGTGCCTAGCAGTGGCAGCTGGCCAATAGAGGGCGCTAGGGCGCCCCTCTCCCTTGTGGTGTGTGTGTTTATTGTTTTTCCCCCAAAAAATTATAACATTGACTTATTAAAGTCTTTATTTGTTTAAAATTCACAATAACTTGTGTTGTATAAAATATACATAAATATGTTTATAAATGTGTCGGAATTGATCAGGGCACAGTCTATGGTTCAGGGGCACTGGAAATATCGCCCATAAAGCAGAGATGAGTAGCCAATAAGGGACTGTTGCTGGGCAAGACACGCTTATAGCAAAGTAAATCTGGCCAATCAACATTGTCAGAAAAATTCCCGAAGGGCGATTCTGTTAACGCCCAAGCCCGGTCGCTTGATGTCGGTGGAGGGTGTCAGACGGTGCTAGTGACATAATGGCTGCGGGTCCATATGTAACCACATCGCAGCAACGATACGTACACAGGAGGATTATCCCGTAACATTTACAGCACGAAGGCTGGTCAAGCAGGAAATAGCCATTTTAATGCAGTCTTGAGCTTGACATGTTTACTTTATTGATACAGCATGGTCCGTACTGGAGTAAGAGCTATGAAACATTTATTTAGCAACAGGATCAGGGTGAGTAAACACAATGAAGAGGTGGATAAGTTGGCTATGTCCAATTCTGCGTGTTTTTCCTTTGTGTACAGTTAAGCTCATAAGATATTCAGCAGTGTATGGCACCTCCTTTTACTTTGTCTCAATAGTATTTGTTAATAGTACTGCATATGTTTCAGGAATGTGTACTTGGTAAACACTAGTAACCAGACTCAGTCTGTAGTTTAATGATGCATACTCTACTTACTCACTGCACAAGGGTAATAACTAATAATAATTTACATTATTTATCAATCGGCTGATAACTTTTTGTATATATTATTTTGATTAAGTTTTCTAAGCTTAGTTTTTTAAGTCATGCAGTATACTGTTAGCTGTTTTGGTGTGACATGTTTATTATTGGAATAAGATATTTACCTACTAGCTACAAAATAATAGGTATCCTACAGTTTTTGTTAAATCATACGATGCGATCAGTGCTATGGTTACTGGGAACTGTGTATGGCACAGCACAGCTCCACCAAGAATATTTTTCACCAGTTGCCACTGGTGCCCAGCCCAACTGAGCAATTTGGGGAGAAGGGTCTTGGTAACAGAGGTGAGCTCCAGAGAGTGTGTGGAGATGGAACAAAACTTCCAGAAGTGAAATTAATACAGTTCAATCTTGTCTTTTCCCAAATAATTGAGTCTTATGAAAATGTAGGTCAATATCAAGTGGCACCCCACTGTGACGTCACCCTTTGGTTTGTGAACTGCTGTTTTCAAGCCTAAGGTTTGGCCGGCGCCATCTCGGCCATCATGAGTAGCCATATTTAGGTATTAACTCTGCACGCCCACTTCCATCTGCACTCTTTGGATGGTACAAGTTGTGAGCTACATGGTCTCCATTCAGACCGTGCTTTATCATGTTTTACTCTAAATGGAACCATAACTCAGTAATAAACATCGTGCTGTACTGACAAAGACTTAAAACTAGCAAATCAGGAGGATGAACTCCTTAGTAAAATGTTTACTTGCATTATAAATTAATTCAGGAGTAGCATAATTTTCTCATTGACTTCCAAATTTGCTTCACGCTCCCTCATGTCCATTTTAATACAGTCTATGGCCAGCATCCATTTCTGGATAAATAAAAAGAGGCGCAGGAGATGAGCAAATATAAACTGAGAAGGAAGTGTTATTCTTTATTCTCCATCAGTAATATTGGCCACAGTTTGAAAAATAGTTTGCAATGTCTCAAATGCCATTGATCTGTGGTGAGGTAAACCCACAACCCGCTGCTCCTAAATGCATGGAGTCTCTGCCTCCATCAGCCGAGGACACTCACCAATGTACTGTCACAGTTAATATTTTTTCTTCTGATTTCAATTGAATAAGCCACACATCACATAAACGTTTATTGTAAATCATGCAAAAATGTTTAATTACTCCAACAGCAAGTGTAGCTCATTAACTCCTGTGATGTCTCAATGTCTTTTAGTTTTGTTTTCTGTTTGTGCTGCCAAGCAGAGTTTAGATGTCTTAGCCTTAGGTTTTGTAATGTAATGGTTGACTGCTTATTGGCTCAGGAAATCCATTAATAATGTTTCTTGTAAAGACCATGAATAAAACATGAGTTTCTCCTTCTTCCTGATGTGTTTAGCAGGCTAACATAAGGAATATTTATACATATTACGTAGTCTGGTTTCAAGTCTTCTAGTTGTCATTCCCAACTTTACCTCCTGTTATTTTTCATGCAGACGATGATAGGTATCTGATACTGGAGGACTGACATTACAGATGCACATTAGGGAGGCCACATCAACCCCTTCTTATGACCATTGCTTATAAGACAAATAGATTCAAGCGTTCTTATCTCTTCACAAAAAGTGCTACTACAATCCGTAGTAGCACTTATCAGCAGAGACAGTTTGGAAACATTTATAGAAGTGATATCTAGTTGGATTAGGTCATTCAGAGACATTATGGGCTTTCGGATCTTATTGAATATGGTTCTATTTTTCCACCATTGCAACTTTAGGGCATTTTTTTGTTTGAATAAATATATTATATATATATAATATATTAGAATATATCATGTAATTATGTAATATTCACTTCATATTGCTTATTTTGTGTGTGGTGCCTCCTCTGCTACCTCAGTTCGGTAGAAAGCTAACAGGTCAGCCCATAATTTGTATGGTACAAAGTCCACAGCATGCTATGTCAGTTACTTTACAATCCAGGGTGTAGAAGCTATGTGTAGAAACCCATATACTTCCACAAGCCGCTTTTTCAGTTGCTTTGGTGTCGTGAGTGTCTGCTCAGGACGGCTCTGCTTACTAGCGTCTTCCATTTTCGTAGCAGGACACAGGAACTTTACTGACCTACTGTAAAAGAGGGAATGCAATAGGTCTGACAGTGATCTCACTCCGCCGGACAGGAGACAAACAACTTCAGAGGATATCTTATTTGCTTCTAGGCTGTATAATTCAAATTATTAAAAGTTGATTACAATTTTTCCCCTCATGTTCAAATGAATGTTGGAAATGGATTTTTGAACTTGTAACCATAGCGCACTGAGGGTTGAGTCATATGCAACCATGCTGGTGAAAGCTTCTCGCAGTATTTTCAGGTGTGATTATTCTTTTTTTACCTTGTTAAAAAAGATTGTATTGTAAATTTAGAAAAACAGACAAACATCTGCTCTGTTTCTCTGAAGATAATTTTCCTTAAAAAACTAAATCAGCACTGAGAAGAGTGGATTTTTTTTCTCAATGAAGTCAATACACCTTGCTAGAAAAGAAACAAATCATCACATCTGAAAATGTAACTTGAGTTAATTAAGTTAAAATTGATTTGTGACGCTAGTAGTATAGTTTAACCCTATAAGTGGACATAAAAGTGAATATTAGACTCTAACTCATGGATGAAGGATTTAATTTATTTGTATTAGACTGCATTAGTTTCTGTCTGGTGAACAGAGCTGAGAGAATACTGCAGTGCCTAGGTACTTTTTCAAATTGCTCACAGTTGAGACCTTTGTTAATTAAACATGAAACTGATTTTTAAGTAGATTCAATTTCCAGGAGTTTTCTGCATAGAGGAAGTACATGTGTCATCACCTATTTATTTCTCAGCAAGATAGCAGAACACTTCATCACCTACCTGAAGAGCACCCGGGTTAATGATGGGAACCTGCATATGTGTGACTGCAAGAGGAAATAAGAGAGGCAGATTAAAGCAGGGAGCAGCAGTGTAGCTCAACATAATTAGCGTAAGAAGTAAAAGCAAGATTAGAAGCGGTGTCAAAGAGTGAGCAGACGTCTCTCTAGTCCAACTATATGTGTATGTGTATGAGTGTGTCAGTCTATGGTCAGTACATGTGTTCTCACAAATGTAAACTGCTGTTGCAGCCGTGTGTCCTGTTCCCGAACTGGGGTACCTGCCCTGGTTTCACTATTTTGTGTTTCTCATCTTGTCTCCAGTTGAGTCACTCATGTTGTGGAAACCTAAGTCACCGGCTGGCTGTGGCTGAGGGGTAGAGTGGTTGTCCTCCAATCTGAAGGTTGGCTGTTCGATCCCCAGTCTGACCCATCTGCATGCCAAAGCGTAAATATGTTGAACCCCGAATGGCCCCCCATAGAATAGAGCTGTGAATAGATGCACTGTATAAATGTGTGTGTGAATGGGGGAATGTAAAACTGTACTGTAGAAGCGCTTTGAGTGGTCATCAAGACTAGAACAGCACTATACATAACCATTCACATTATGTTGACTTTTTTAACTTATCGAGACAAAAGAAAGTCCCAATCACACAAATCATTTAATTTTAAGGCAAAGACATGTTTTAAGGTTTAGGGTTTGGGCAAGTAGTAACTATGGCTTATTCTGGGATCTCCAGAAAATCAGTGCAAATCAATCTAATATCGTTTGTGTGTGTGTGTGTGTGTGTGTTTGTGTGCGTGCATGCGCGTGTGTGCGTGTGTGTTTTTGCAAATTGGCTGAAGTCGTCTTTATTCTGACATTTTGTTCTAATAAAAAAAGAATAAGTAGATGAAATAAGCAAGTGACATGTTCGGGTGTCTCTTTGCAGTTCCACAGAAGAGACAAGAGCACACAGCTCCACCACCTAATTGTTTATTCCGACTTGTGGAAGAAGAGTTAAAGCGCCTGCTGTCACTGTTAATCCAGTGAAAGCCCGTCAGCTTGGTCCATTTTGGCTTTCAACATCAGACAAATAAATTGGTTGTCTGAGTTCCTGCTGACAGCGAGACAACACTTGTATCAGTTACTGAAACACCCACTTCTCCTTTCAATGTGACACTTGAGTATCAAACCAACTGTCTGGGAGGATTAAGATCCTGGTAAAAGTCTACCTGCTCCTCATGAGCAATGCTTTATGAGGGCTGGTTATTTCAAGTTTTGTAAATGTTGTAAATGCAACAAGGACATATTGAAGACTGCTCAGGGACACATTGAACGTTAGATTTAGACTTAGAATCTTTAATGTTCCTAACCCCAGTCTGTATCTGTCCTGTATAATGTTACTCTGAAAATATAATTATTTTTATTATCATTTTATAATTAATTTTTCTTATTTTACGTCTGTTTCAATATGACCTCTATAGATAAGTAATGGATCATCCTTAAATTGATCAATAATCTAGAGAATCATACAGGTACATGTGATTAATTAGGGGCCAAGGTGCCTCAAATACAAATCTGCATTGATTTAAATGGGGTAGACCCACTTAAAAAAACTGATTGACTCATTTCCCATTGCATCGTGTTTGACATCATGAACACACCGACAATTGTCAAAGTAGCACATTTACCCGGGTGGCTGGTTTCCATTACTGCCGATCGTAGCAGATAAAATATGCTTCTACTACAGAGTCACTTGACCCGGGAGAGAATCTATTCCAACCGTATACAGAATGTTAGTAGGTATTTTGATAAATGGGCTTTACTTAAATATCCCTTCTTCTACTTTCATCTCCATAACATTCTGTCTTCTCTTAAAGTCCAATGATATGGTTACGATCAGGTACATACACATGGGCTGCTTAAATACATTTAGTGTATAGAGCAAAATACAACATACATACTCAATTCTCTTTATAATAAAAGGCAAAATCCTACAATTTCAACAAAAAAAAAATGAAAAAACCTTTGGTGACAGATTATCTTGAAATGAGAGGAAGTGGCGGATAAAGAGTGGCAATAGTAATAATACATTTAAGCACTGACAATGATTGTGTATAAAGATGGACAGTGAGAGTCTACACAGCAGTAATCAAGGAGTGGAGCAGTGTTATCAAGGTCCCACCTTTACACCCACTGGACCAATTGTGATTCAATCTCGGTTGATGTTTATTGTCACACAAAAATGACTTGGAAATGAGTATTAGTAATAAGCAAATCCACCTAATACTAAGGTTGTGATCAAAAGGAAAAACAACACTTTAAAACAATTACCCAGGAGCTACACACACAGCCACCCACACTGTTTCCTCCACTGAAACTTGCTTGTCAGGAAATAGAAAAGCATCAAATGTATTTTTCTGAAGAAACTGTGGCGGGACTGCTTGATGCTGGAATGCTGACACTTTAACCGCATTGCTTGATGGATGGCTGGACGTTAAATTGCACTGCACAATTCACTTTGTATAAAGGAGCCGCTGAAGAAGTAAAAAGAATTGGAACAATAGAAAAAAGATAGAGGGTGTAAAATATAGAGTGAGAACGGAAATGTTGAAATGAGAATTAAAGTGTATGGAACTTTAGTACGCACTAGGAGTCAAGCTCTCTCTCTGCCTGTGTGTGTGCGTGTGTGTGTGTGTGTTTTTGTGTGTGTGTGTGTGTACGTGTGTGTGTGTGTACTTTACACATGGGGAACATAGTCAGGTCTTAATCAGGTCAAAATGTCTCCTCTGAGGTCCTGGTTAAGGTTGAGATTAAGGTTTGGTCCGGCTGTCCAAAGTGAATGGAAGTCAATTCAATCAACTGTGCCAAACTGCGGTTAAAGGTTGCCATGGGGATGCTAACCACTGTGTTACCCCTGGTGAGGAAGGGATTAAGCTGAGAGACACACCTCAGATTTTTTTCTAGGAATCAAAGACTGTACATCCTTGTCACCTAAGTGTTTTTTCTCATTTTGTGTGAGAGGGGACTTTGCTGAATGTAAACTAAGTGTGGTGTCAAAAATGTGGTAACTAGAGCAAGAGGGAAAAGTTCTTATTTTAAGTTCCCCATACCAAAATCCTGCTCTCAGTTACGCCTGTCCCACAAAGTATTCATTTTTGTAAATTGATACACTGCGTGAAAGAGGACACATTGGTCCATGTTTAGATGGAAACATTAATAATAAATTGTACAAATGTTTGATTTTAATGAAAGTTTTAAGGCTTACCTTACCTGTAAATTAACCAACGTTTGAACGCGAGTTGCACATACGCTTCCGAGTATAAAAGTAACTGCAGGAATGGTCAGCGCTCACCCTCACTGAGACGACACCCTGCAGAGTTTGTGCGATTGCTCTTCCTTCCTCTATAATTCAGATATTCATTCCTTTATAAACAGTCTTTTTAAAGACTCACTCCTTCCTTAGTAATACCTTCCTGCACTTGCAGCAGGCCTATTCGTAGCCTAATCTAAGGAATAATTTGCTCCAAAGTCTTTTTAGAAAGCTCGTAGCCCCAAGAGCTAGCCTTCTAGCTAGCTAACTTCTTACAACTGCAGCTAGCCCTTTTCTCCTTAACACCTGCCTTTACATCTTCAATCAACCACCGTGTTGCAACAAATAAATTACCAGCACTTGAATACTATTCTGTGCTGTCCCTGTCTACATTGTGTACTGTTCGTCTTTTAGGAACCATTGCCTAGCACAGCCTTATTTATTATTCGTGTGCAAGTCGCTCACAGCCACACATACAAACACACTCACAAGACCACAACGTTGCAATTAGAACTTTATTAACATCACACACACTGTATCAGCAAAAAAACACAACTATGGAAAAGTTTCTGATTCGTAAAAGTCAGGCAACCGTTGCGGCAGTTGCGAAGAAGCCAAATCTTAGCAAATATGACGAGAGCTATTTGCAGGTTGGTTTCACCGTCACTGGCACGACTGAGCAACATCCTCAGTGTGTTTTGTGTGCCGAGGTGCTGGCAAATGACAGCATGAAGCCATGCAAATTAAAAAGGCACCTCAACACCAAACACCCTGTCTTGAAAGAGAAGCCTGTGGACTTCTTTAAAAGATAAACGTGATGGCATCCAGCAACAACAATCCACCATCTCCAAGCATAGCACTGTTTCCAAGCTATCTATGTATCTATCTATTGTGATATAGTTGAGGGCGGTGGTGGCGGGCGGCGGGGGGTCCCCAACTACACGTAACCAGCTTTGGGGGGCCCAGCTTGCAAAAGTTTGAGAACCCCTGGTCTAAGATAATGTTCAGATGCAATTATATAGTCAGCTACCACTGGCTGATGCAATGTAAAGTGACAAGTGACTGATTCTGCAGTAATCATCTGTCCTATATATTCATAATCTATATCTACTTGACATATTCAGACTCTTTAATAAAGCAGTTAAAAAGTAGGTTTAAACAGGCATTTAGGTAACATGTAGTATTTTATCTTTTTACCTTTGTCTTGTGTCTGTTTCAATGTTGCATTTTATCTGCTGATATTATCTTTCTTCTAATGATTTTTCTATATCTTTATCTGCCTCTCTTTGACTCAATGTTTATCTTTGACTGTGAATGACTTTGTGATGAATAAACTTAACAGTTTGCTATCAGCTGTATTCTTAGCTCAGGAGTGATGATGAACTGAGGGGTCATTCACAATAAAAATATAAATCATGTTGGCCTATTAGAGTTCCCTGTAGGATATTAGTGACCATTAATCGAACCAATAAAAGTGCAGCTGTGGGCACTGTGGCTGTGATATTTATGTTGCAGCGTTATTGGTTGATTTGAAGTTAATAGTAGGGAACAACTTGTTGATATTTGAAAGGTAAGATGTAGGTGAAAGGGATCTATTGGAAGAAATTGAATCTAAAATAGTCCTAGTGATTTTTTCACTAGTGTGTAATCATCTAAATTGTATGTTTTTCTTTATCCAATGGTTCCTTTTTATTTAAATATTTTATATTTACATCAGGAGTGGGTCCAAACTGGACAAACGCCTAGATCACTAACTGAAGGCTACCAACGTCTCTCCTCATGTTTGCAAGGGGAGGTTGAGGTGAGGGGTTTCCAGCTGCAACATGGTACATGTGAAATGGTTTTGTATTTATATGGCGCTTTTCTAGTCTTGACCACTCAAAGCGCTTTACAGTACAGTTTTACATTCATTCATTCACACATTCATACAGTGCATCTATTTGCAGCACTTTGATATTCATTGGGGGGGCATTTGGGGTTCAGCGTCTTGCCCAAGGACACTTCGGCATGCAGATGGATCAGACTGGGGGTCGAACTGCCGACCTTCAGGTTGAAGGCCAACCACTCTACCCACTCAGCCACAGCCAACATGCAACTTTAACACTAGATGTCACTAAATTCTACACACTGAACCTTTAACCAGTCACTAAAAATGAAGACCCTCAAGTTATGTTCAATTTCATTTCTGCTTTGTATTGATTCAGTTTGTCCTTCAATAATTTTTTTATATTTATATATTATTATATTTTTTCTAAATTTGATTTTCTATTTCCGTTTCAAGATAATGTTCTCTAAAAGTTTTCCCAGTTGTGAAAGAAGGGTAGGGTGGATTGTATATAACTTTCAGAGACACGGTGAGTGCTGTCCATCTTTCACCTTCTCTCTCTTTACACCCATCCACACCGGAGTGTGCCGGTCCACTTGTGCATGGCTGTCAAATATCAGCATTACCTATTAACTATAGTAAGGAATATTTATCACAAGACTTTCTGCACCAGGACTATCATTTATGATGCATCTGGCCAGGATTGGTAGAGGATAAGAGAGACAGCTGGTAGGTTGATTGATATATTTCTGTTGGTCCGGCTGCTGTGTGTATTTAAAAACCCTGACACATGCATCACTTCAGACTGTTTGCATCTTGACCAGAATTAGCACAAAAAGCAAGTTACAAAATTGTTCAGCATTACATTTCCATGTTAGTTTTGGGTAGCTTATCCACTTGGCTCTCATGAGCACAGTCTATTAATAATTCTACAAAAATGTGCTGTATATATTGTATATGTACAGTCTATGAGTGTTTTCTCACCTACCTTGTTTGGTCCTCAGACTTTTCAGCTACTCCAATGTGAAAGAAGCCTCGGACCATGGTCCAGACCAATGACCCAAATTAGGACCATGCTTTGGATTATTTGCAGTGTGAAAAAATCGCTTTGCATTGTTCAGACAAACACATTGTCAAAGTAAATCTTAATTATTCAACTAACACATCATGTCCAACACCCCACACAGTCCTGAAAACCTCAAAATTGTCCGCCAGTGTGAAGTATGCATGTTCGATCTTCAGGCGAGCTGCAACCAAACCCCTCAGACAGCGCAGTTGATCAGTCCAGCCTCCCCCAGTTGCTATTCTACATCGGAGAGCGTCCACAGGAAGACTCCTGGCGTCTCGTCCATCATAGTTCGTCACTGCCTCGCTGTACGTGGTGAGGAAAGTCCCTTTGACCTTGTGGCGAAAGATGAATCCAGAGATTCCAGGTATACTGCCTGGTTGAAGGCGTCCACTAGATCTGCCTCTTTGACCGTCTGGCACAGAAAAGAGGAGGACTGAGGATGGAGCTCCTGTCCTGTTCTGTCTATGCAGCAGTTCCAGAGTCTAGAAGAAGAAGAAGAAGAACAAGAAGAAGAAGAAGAAGCCTAGTGGTCAAGTACATCCAGTTGCATAGTTTAAAAAAGCAAAAAAAAAATGACCCAGCTATATCAGTCAAGCACTAGATTGTTAATGTAAAATTTTAAACTGCTAAGGTCCACGAGGATGGTAACCCCAATGTTAGTCACAAATAACAGGTCCACCAACACTGACCATAAGTCAGACTTTATGAGCACTAAATCTATGATTTTATTGTTGGAACTTTTTGACACAATTGGTAAAGTTTACTTGAGTTAAACGGTTTTCCATCATAAAAACTAGTGGTTCAGTCACATTTTGCAATATTCATTCCCTTTTGAATTCTATTCAATCTCGTATATTAACACATGTGGGTGTCATTGGGACCTAAAAAGAAATGAATGCAGCTCACATTCCTTAAAAGTACAGTGTCCTGTAGCTATAGAAACAGTAAAATCCTTTTTTTTCTTACTTTTCATTATCGGGACAATCCAATTTTGACTTGCTCCTTTAGTATTTCTGTTGGTCCCTGTCGCACTTTCAGATCAGAGACCTAAACGACATTAATATCCTCAGCTAAAACTCGTCACATGTCTGAAAAGCTCCCATTTCTACAGTTTTTAAAGAAATGATCACCACCTGAACAGTGAAAAAAACACCTTGAATCCACCATCTTCTGAATTTGAGTTCCACCTATGGGCTAAAGCTCCTCCTAACACTCATTCCTCCACACTGTGTTATTTAAAGCTGCAGTCCTGATCTTGATAAATGGCATTCCCTCGTCATTTCATTATTTTTCCTGTCCATGGTGGCTTGTCGTATCTTTAGAGAAGAATAATGTGCCGACGCATGGGGCAGACCTCGAGGATGAGCACCTGTAGTTCAAAGGCCGTAGAGAGTGTGAACAAGGCCGAATTACTTTAGAGAACGAGTAAGGCCAGCCAGACAGGAATCTATGACTCATCCCGTCCTTGGGTTAGTTCGACAACTTCCAGTGAAGCGCAGCATCATTTGTCTCGGGATGTGTCTGGTGATTGTTTTGTATATTGTTTATCTGTGCTGTGAGTCTATGAGGCAGAATAGTTTAGATGAGAAGATACTGAAACAATGCAGAAAAGGAATTGGAGTCAAATATTTTTTGTGTATCATATAACATTAAAAAAATAAATTCCAAAACTTAATTCAAGATTATACAAGCATGATCACAGCTTTTTTATCAAAATAAAAACAGCTTAAAAATTATTTTTATGGTACACAAACTCAGAATAGGTCGAATGGAATGTCTTTGTCACAGTGCCCCTGAAAGGCTGGGAATTTATTTTAAACCACTGGTGTACCAATCAGGAACATATGCAACATTCACTACAGAAAACGTAAAACACCTACAGCCAGGTGTGGTTGATGGTAGATCTTTATTATGTGGACACTATTTTTTGTGGTGCACATGTAAGAATTCTTCCCTTGCAAGATGTAGGAACGTTTCCCTTTTGTTATTTGTCTGTGACTCCTGTTTGGTGTTGCTGTCAGAACAGCCAATGGTGTTCAGGGGCACAGTCATACAGACACTTGTTTTTTTCTCATTTTCAACATGTTGCCAATTTCGGAAGTTAGCCTGAGACTAGCCATCTGGTGAGGCTGCAGGCGGTAGAGTGGCGCATGTGTGTCACAGAACGTTTTTCAACACTAACTGTAGCCTTTTCGAATTAAAATTGAAAACACTTTTGTTTCTGTTGATTAATCCATTCGTTTATTTTTACAAGGATTTTATTGTTATTGCAGGACCAGAAGATTCATGGCTTCATAATGTAGAATACTGGAAATTAGTTGAGTACTTTGCCCAACTCATATTGAAGGAAATACAGTCGTCATAGCATAAACCTCACATAGCAATTATGCTGGAGACACTCACCAGGCCCCTGTGTGACAGGAGAGGCAACAGATCAGCGACGCAGCCATCACACACAGCCTGTGTGGCTCAGTTGTTAGAGGAATATTTTCTACTCAGTGCTTAAGACTAGTGCGGTGATGCCATAAGTAATTTTAGGCCCGAAAAGTCACATGTTTAGTTTACAAGGGATAAGAGGTGGTGTTCTGCTTATTATGTCCCTACTCTCTAATCTGTGTTATCTGATGTTGCCGGACTAATCCCAAAATTCCTCTGATAATTAGGCAGGTGAAAATGTGTTGGTACATAGCAACAATTTGATGATTTTATTGATTATAAGTTGTTTGATTAATGCTGCTGCACAAGCTGTTTGTTGCTCAGGTATATGTTCATGTATGAGGCTGTAAAGTTAAATGAGGGATTTAGGTAAATGGACTTTATTAACAAAGTACTTTTCTAGTTTTAACAACCAGTTAAAGTTATTCACCATATGAGTTCCACTTACCCTTTCATACAGTGCATCTGTATAAAGCACTTTTTAATTTGTACAGCCTATTCACATACTGACGGCACATCTATTAGGGACAGTTTGGGTTCAAGGACACTTTAAAAAGCAGACTGAAAGAGCCGGGAATAAAATCATCCACCGTCTTATTAGGGGCCGCCCTGCTCTTCCTCCTGAGCCACACCTGCCCCCTTTCCTAAGTCCTTGTTCTCTTGGTTCATGTCGAGTGTGGGATTTTATCACCATTAGGGGACATTTTACTTCAGTAGAAAGTATGGAAAATTGCACTGCGGGTTGTTTCAGTGAGGAAATCTCTTAGGAGGTGCATCATACTGAGAAATTCTGTGGTATTGAAGCTTTTGTCTAAGGTCGGTTGACGTTCCACTGGCTATGTCAACGCCTTTGCTTTTATAGTTCCTCTGATGTTCGTACGGCTTGTGTGTTGACACCGGCAATGACCAGAAAAAAGTCTCTGCCTTCACAGAAAGACTGACATTTGGAGGCTGATGTGGGTTTAGCTATTTCCCAGCAGGAGTTGATCAGTGAGCAGTGAGCCGATCCTTCCTTGAGTGAATAGTTTGACCCAGTGTGGTCAAGCAGTGAAGCCAGAAGTGACTCTTTTGGGTATTTCCTGCCGGGTCAGGCGTCAGTCCATTGGTGGGTACTACAAGGTTTATATTGTACTAAAAAGAGTGTTGTACAAAGAGTACTGGTAGAAATGGTATTACTGGTTGAACTGGTATTAAATGTCCCCTGTGACCATTTGGGATTGTCTGACTCACTCAGGATATTAATAACAGATCTGGATGGGGTCAATGTTTTTTCCTTACCAGACTGTGCATTTGTGTATTATAAAAACCTCACATTTAGCATTTTAGGTATGACCTTGTAAACACATCTTATTATGAACTGCATTTGGCCCAACTCAAAATCTGTTGACCACAGACATAGTTCAGACCCTGACTCAGTTTATTACCTTTTTTGGAATACAAAGTTAGTATTAACAATCACTGGTTTTCCTCACACTGGGAAAACAATTACCAAATTTGATTCCCAGCTCATTGTTTGAGCCGGAGCTCATTACGATCTTTCTTGATGGCTTCTCCAAATCTCTTCATACTGGTCGGAGGAGCGATGGGGGGGGGGGGGTTCTCTGAGGAACCAGGAGCTTGAATAAAGTAGTCTATCCTTCATGGAAGTCTGACACACCTTTAATGGAAATCAGCTGCTGACTATTACAGTCGATTGGAATGGAGAGGACGCGCATTACAGAAAAATAAACTCAATAATTACAGACAAATGCCTTGATGAGAACGCATTTTCTTTTTATAATGTTTCCCTAAGAATCCATTATGATGAATAATTGTTTTGTTAGCTATGAGATAAGGATGATAGTCTTTCATAAATTAATACATTTTAATTATGTCCATATCACACACAGATTTTAGACAGATTTTACCACACAGAGTTTTTTATCAATGTGCAGATATTTGACAATATAAGTTAAACATATCACAAACAAACACTAATCCATCAATTTATTATCAATGTATCAAGTGTTGAGTTAGAAACTGTCTATTCGGAAGAAGGGACCAAACATACTTTGTAGTCAGGGGCGGACTGGCCATCGGGAATACCGGGGACATCCCCGGTGGGCCGATGGCCGAAAATATAAATCCAACGGCCCATCACTATGATGTACCGGCCCACGCCCATCATCGCATCAGCCCTACAATGGTTGAAACAGCGGCACAAGCGTAATTTTCTCCAAGAGCTATACCTATCTATTCGCACTGACTGCTTTTATACTGCTACTCGCAATCGGTCTTCACACTCATGGTGACTATTTTTCGATTTTTTTTTAAGTGTCTTTTAATATGTGTTTTACAGACTTCGGAAGTCCAAAGTAAGAAAAGATCTCCACCTTATTAATAAACACCTCTAAATTGGTTCTTACACAGCCGAAGTGTAGAGAATTTGGATTTGCATACATACACGCAACGCGGCACCCAGTTATACGCATGCGCACAACCCATGAGGCCCAGCTCTTCGTTGCCTTCGTTGTTTTGGAGAGTGCGAGAGTATGCCGTCGGCACCAAAACGAAAAGGTGGAGCTGAAAAGCTAAGAGATAAAAAGAAAAAATGTCTGGAGAAAGGTGCCTCAAAACATTTAAAAATATCAAATTTCTTTGGAAAACCACCGACTGGTGACAGTGAAAAGGTAAGATAACCCTAACCCCATAGACCGTTATGATCTGGTAAAATAAGCAAGCTGGTGTTGTTGTCAACATCTAGATTATCTATTTTAACATGTTAGCCGTAGTCACTGGCTTACAATTGATGAGCAAGCTATCCATGGTGGTAGTTGTAAATAGGACAATCTTATAATTTCTATTAACCTGTGACAAATAAGTTAACCAGCTAGTTTGTTATGCTAAAATCTAAAATTATAAATAATGTTTATATGTTATCTAGATTGTTAATATGTTATGTAGAGGCGTTGACTTGGCCAAGTATAGCATGCATTTCACAACATATTAAACAAAATGTTAATATGTTATCTAGATTGATGATTCAGCTGCTGGAAGCAGCAGCCAGGGGCATGAGAGCCAAGATAAGAGCCAGGGTACAACGTACACCGTAAGTAACACTTTAATATACCAAGTACAAAAATAGTGTATTTCAATTGAGCAGATGTATTAAGATAAAGTCAGATTAACGAGTTATTAACGACGCTGCAAACCCATTTTAACGACGTCAATGTTTTTCTCGCGAGATTAACGTTCCTTTTGGTCAACAGGCTTGTCTACTTTCTATTGGTAACCTAACTGTTAAGGTTCATTGTTTCTTAAATAAGAGGCCTGGCGATGTTCACAGCAAACTTGAAAAAATGAATTATTAAGCCATGGTTTGACTGCACTATAGGCTGAGTCTTTGTGAAATGTGCACTTTATAATTATATTTTGTAGCGCCCTGTTTGGCAATGTTGTTTTTCAATAAAATAAAACATTTGCATAAAGCAAGCCAATCCACTTTTCCATGTTGATAAGAGCATTACAATAATAGGGACATTCAAAAATTGCGATTAATTGTGTTTAAATATTTTAATAGTTTGACTCATTTCAAGTATATTTATCTAATACACATTGAGTGTACTAACCAATAGTGGAAACTTAATTATAAAAAAGTATTCTTAGTACACTTAAATGTAATGTTTATTAAGTGTAGTTTGCTGATAGTGTTGTGTCAATGGTTTAACATACTAACATGATAAACCTTATTTACCACTCACGTAGGCTGAAGATGACAGTGATAGGGATATCAGCCAGGATGACAGAGAAAGTCAAGGCCAAGAGGATAGGGATAGCAGCCAGGATGACAGAGAAAGTCAAGGCCAAGAGGACAGGGATGATCAAGGGCAAGAAGACACAGAAAGTGAAGGCAAAGATTTTGATTATTTCACCAGGCCGAAGTCAGACACATTTGACCACTTCTTCCGTTTTCACCCACAGCAGAAGGCAGACAAGGCTGTAGTGCAGAGAGCTTTTTTTTGTAAAGACGGCACAAACAGAAAATGGCTTTCATACAGTCAAGAAAAAGAAGCCCTCTTCTGTTCCCTTTGTCTCGCCTTTGCTAATCACACAGAAAGCAGCACGTTCATCACTGGCATGTCCAACCTCACACACATACACCAGAGAGTTGAAGAGCATGAGAAGAGCCAACTACACAGAGGTTGCGCTGAGGCATATTTTCTCAGATCTTCAAGAAGCACGATCCAGGACCTTCTCATGGGATCTCAGATGTCACTTCACAGAGAGCAAGTCCGCAGAAGGCGACAAGTGTTGGAGCGCATTATAGATGTAATAAAGCTCATCGGCAAAAGAGGTTTGAGCTACAGAGGCAGGCAGAAAGAGGCAGCATACACACTGGATGACGACACTATTGACCATGGTAACTTTTTGGAAATAACAGTTTTACTGGGAAAATATGATGTTTGTCTCAAGGAACACCTCACTCTCTGCATCGAAAAGAGCAAGCAGATTCACCAGTCTGGTTCAACAAAAGGTAGAGGTGCCCTTGTCACTCTCCTATCCAAAACGACCATCGACTACATCATCACCACCATTCAACGCCTCATGAAAAGTGCCATCGCTGCTGAAGTCCGGAAATCTGGAATGTACTCGGTCCAGATCGACACCACACAGGACATCACAGCCCATGATCAGTGCTCTGTTGTCATACGGTATGTGACAGACACTGTTCATGAGCGACTAGTTGCTGTGACCAGATGTGAGGCTTCCACTGGGCAGTACTTTGCCCAACTTGTGAATGGCGTGCTGGTGGCCATGGATCTGGATGTGAAGCAGTGTATTGGGAATTCCACCGATGGGGCCTCCAATATGCAAGGCCAATATAAAGGCTTCTCTGCATTGCTCTCTGAAAAGTGCCCAACACAAATCCATGTGTGGTGCTATTCACACCTATTAAATCTTGTGCTGACAGACACAACACAGTGTGTGCTGGCAAGTGGCTCTCTTTTTTCTCTTATGAACCACATCGCTGTCTTCTTCAGAGAGTCCTACCAGAGGATGAACATCTGGGAAAAGGAGAGCAAAGACCCAAGACGCAGACGTCTCACCTCTATAGGAGAAACGCGCTGGTGGTCCAAAGATGCTGCTCTGACGAAGGTGTTTGGCTCTTTTGGAAAGCCAGACGGGGCCCTGTATTTTGATGTCCTTCACACCCTCTCAGCCATTCAAGATGGAGAGACCATCAATGCCACGGCGAGAGTAAATGCCCAGGGATACATCGGCCAGCTTCTAAAGTATGAAACTATACTAACAGCTCAGATCTTCCTGCGAATTTTCCAGGTCACTTCACCAGTTTCAAAATATCTTCAAACCAGTGGAATGGACATCCTGACAGCTCATCGGATGGTTGCGACTGCAGAAGCAGAGCTGAAAGAAATGACCAGAGATTTTCAGAGCATCAAGACAGCAGCCGACAAATTCATCCAGTGGGCCAACTATAAAATTGGGGAGGAGAGTGAGGAGACTGAGCTGGAGGTGGAGACCACTCTGCCACAGAAACGGGGAAGAAGGAAAAAATCGATGCCTGGAGAGAGGTCCCGAGATGAGGCTGTGACAGATGCCGAAGCATCATACAAGATTGAGGTTCACAATCGAATAATGGACACAGTCGCAGGAAGCATGCACCAACGTTTCCTCAAGAATGGCACTTTGTATGCTGATCTGGCACTTCTGGACCCAAAAAACTTCAGCCAGGTTATATCCTACGGCGAAAGTTTCCCAGAGGCAGCACTTCAAGAGCTAAGCAAATGTTTGCTGCCATTTGATGACAGAGCAACAGAGGCAGAGTTACAGAGCGAACTCAAAAGTCTGGCACGACAATGGGATAGGCTGAAGTCATCAGTATTTGATGAATACACAACAAAGACAACAGAACCCGGGCCAGAGGATGCTGAAGATGAGGCAGAGATAGTGTACAAAAAGTGCTCATCTTGCAAGGACTGTCCAATCTGTTGCTACCGAGTTCTGAAGCAGTACAACCTCCTGACAGATGCATACCACATCATAGGCCTTGCATACAGGTTCCTGCTTACCCTCTCTGTCACACAGGTAGCATGTGAGCGAAGCTTTTCAACCCTGAAATACATAAAAAACAGGCTCAGGAGCTCACTCTCTCAACAGCACCTGGAGGCTTTTATGTTGATGGCTACTCAAACAGATGTTTTGCAGATGCTGGACAGTGAGAAAATCATTGACGGTGTTGCAGAAAAGAGTGAGCTGCTGCAAAAACTACTCATGTAGTGGGCTTATAATAAAACTGTTATAGTATGGAGTATACTGATATTGTTTTTTATATCTATATATATATATATATATATATTTATTTATAACCATATATATATATTTATTTATTTATGACCTTAAAGAACCTGGGCTGCTAGTTTAGGTTCTGTTATGTAACTTACTGTTTTGTTATGCACCTTCAGCACCCCTACACACACAAACAATCACACACCCAGCATGCAACACTACTGATACCACTGATGTTCACACCCCATCGTATGTTCTGTTCTATTCATTTCTAATATATTGTTCATACAAATTCTACCCACTGATTCCAGTTTCTTTATTGTGTGGTCTTTCTCTGCTGACATTCATTCCTTAAGGCTTGGTAGTTATACTTGTATAACCATCTGATACTAGCAAAGAGTTAAGCATATTCATCTAGCAAACTATACCTACCTTGGAGTGTTACAATAGCCAATAATCATTTTATTCCATGTGTCCATCCAGGCAAATTGGTGGATCCAAATGTTATTAAAAAACAAACATACATATATGATGTAATTTCTTTGTAATCATCCAAAATAATGTTAAGTGTATGGGTATTTTTCCCAGAAGGCCACTGACTGTTCGATACGCGCGATCCATTGAGTGGGCAACGCGGCTACTTAGTGGGCCGCGCGCCGTGTATTGAGTGGGCCGGTCTGACAGAAACTCCCGGGCCACTTTTTTCCCCCAGTCCGCCCCTGTTTGTAGTTGTCTCTTTGTGGAGAAGGAAGTGTTTGGTAGTGGTCGGCTGTATATCGTTGGTTACATCTGTGTTCTATAAGGGATTAGTTTCTGAAGAAACTATTTGTTATCAAAAGATTAGTGATAAAGATCTTAGATACAGAAGGAGTGAAACTCTGGTCAGCGGGGGTTCTCATCGCTATTCTCGCAAATGAACTACTTTTTTTTATTACATTTGCTTTATTCTAGTATCATTTCAAATTAGTTTTTCTCCAATAGGCCCTAATACTCAGAAACTCTCCCTACTTCATTTTAAGCGAGGTTGTGACACTAGCCTGAGTGAAACAACACATTTCCGTGTTAGGCACCGGGACTCCTACATCTAGGATTTGCATGCTTTACCTCTTATTGAAAGTCCATAAGCATAGGATGTGTCGCATCTGCATGCATCGGAGAGTCACCTCATCTGTTACAGATTCTCCTGGGGCCACTTACAGTAATCTTCCAATAGACAAAGCCTTCAGGCAGTCCAGCTATCAAGTGCTCTAACCGTCAGTTTGTTTATGGATTTTCAGCATGTTCCCTTGAAGAAATTAAGGTTTATCCCCACAGGATGTTCCACATTACCAGCCACTCAATACTTTGTGACACCAAAGTGACGAACCTAGTGACTCCTACGCTGGAGGTTTCCAGGGAAGCCTGCTCACCGAAGGCAAAATATTAAAAATAAAGAAATCCAATAGTTTTGAAAATTCATCAAAGATGTGCTCCGAGAACTCCCTGCGAGAGAAATGTGTTTGATAAAAAAAAAAAACATCCCCATGTCAAGCATGATAAATGGCATCACTCCATGCCCCCTCTCTGAAAGGCACCGAGCAGTAATAAGAATAGAGTAAGTAGTGTCATTCATCGTGTGCTTGGAAGAGCACACTTGAAGCGCCACATGCCGAGAGAAGGACTATTCTGCAAATAGAGTGCATCTTGCAAAAATAATTGAAAGGTCCTTGCCTACAAGGTAATAGAATTGTCCTCTTTTTGGATGTTGATGCATCGAGCAGAGAATAATAAACCAATGGTGTTCCATTCAGTGGTTTCAATATTGTACTGTGTTTCACACTGAGGGGAAGACCTACTTTAGCATGAAGCTAGCCCTGACATGAAGCACCCGAGAGGCTTCAAGCACAAAGCCCCCATGTTAATCCAGCTGTAATGTAAACATGGAACTGCTGTTGTGTTTGCAGATGGAGGTGCTGATTTACATTTGACATTATAATAGGTGCCAAGACACAGAGGAAATTCAGATAAATAACATGCTGTGTTTCAAGGATGAATAATGGATCATTCAGTACTAGGGTTCATTTTGAAATGTTCAATTTGTGCTCCCATAATCTCCCTGGCGGTGAGCCATGAAGTCATAAGAATGAGACAATCAAATATAAACTAAAAAGTGCGTTCTTCACTCCTTTCCAGTGTTTTTAACCTATGTAAAGTTTGAGTAAGCATTGTTAAAAGTTGCTTAAATAGAAAGTTTAATCATTATACCTGATGCTTTTTTATTTGCTGATTCATTAAATATAATCTGAATGACAACAAAACATATGAGTTAAATCAGATTTTGTTTCGGTACTATTCCTCTTTCAAGCCACTCTCTTCATATCTAACAGCTTTTTGAACAGTGATGTTAAAGGGCCCATATTGTGTAAAATACATTTTCTGGGCTTATACTATCTGTATTTACTTAAAGGAGGTCCGTAGGGACCCTCAAAGTATGAAAACAGTCACTCCGCTGAGTGGACTGTTTTCACTCAGTCCATTCTAAGAAATTATGTTATTGAAACGTCTTGTTTCGTACTTCCTCCCCCGTATGATGTCATTCGGGTTGCACTCGTCTCTCGGCCCAACCCAGCTGATACCAGTCCAGCCTCTGTAATGCCCCCACCACCACCTCCCCTCTGCACCGAACGCGACACAAAGCTTAGTTGTTGCTGAGATAGCAGATTGTTAGCAACCACAGACTAACCACACTAAACAACACTGAGGAAACACTGCAGCGTGGAGGATTACGAGGAAAAAAATGTGTCCGTGCACATTCCTCCAAAGAACGTTACTGTTCGAGACCAGCGGTTACGCTTTATTTCTTCTGACGTGCTGTGTCAACGTTACTTGTTACTCGGGACTGAAACTCCGTACCGTAACTTGGGACGATACTCCTACATTGGCCCGACTGTCCTGCTAAAACTTGAAACAAACATGAAGACGGTGTAACTTATCGTTCAGAAACATCCTGTTGTAACCTACTGTGAATATATGGCTGGTCTTCTATAGCCATATCCAAACATACCAACGTGAATTTCAGCTGTGTTTACCAGAGTGAGTGCAGTCAGTCAATCAGAGGAGGGGCTGAAGAGGCAGGCGAAAACAGCCAGTTCTGTCTGCAACTCCAGAGACAGGCAGAAGAGAGCACATAGTAATCCATATTGTTTTTTCGACTGTTAACCACTGATGTATCATCTCAGGAGGACCAATACTTCAGATTAAATCCCAGAAAGGTGTCAAACATCGGCCCTTTAATTTAATAAACAAACCAAGTTGTTCATCCAATTGAGTAAATGCTAGCAGTACTAACAACAGGTCAGAAATGTGTAACAATATTTTTTGCCAATGCTAGTTAGCAAACATCAGCAAGAGACTGTTATCATATTAAGTTGGTCTCTCAGACTAACCCTGTGCCCAGGTTCGGAGATGCCTGGAATTTATACATCCTAGGAGAGGGACAATTCATACCTGTCGCGTTAGAATCAAGATTGCACGTGTTCTCAGTATCAAAGTAATCTGCAAGTAGTTTAGTCTGCACATCAACTGGTGCTTTCAGACAGGAAATGTAGGCATAAAGAAATGGAACTTAACTAACTTAGGCCCGAGCCACACTAGGTGCATGTACAGAGGCTGTGATGGCTGCGGCTCGAGCACATCAGACGCTCACACAGTCTGTTGTGCCACTTCTACAGAGGTGCTACATGAGGTTTCTAGTAAGGCTATCGAATTTCCTGGCATAAAAGAAAGGTATATGCAAGGACTCTACGGTATGAAGCCGTGCATCTTCTGCCCTTGCAAACATAACAATAAAAAGCTTTCTAAAACAAATGAATGGATTCAGTCGGAAGAAACACTCAAGTGCCTTTTCTTTGAGACAGGTACAGGAAGCGTTGTGGGACAGATGTGGGCAGAGTGGCTGCTCTGACCTGATAGCATAGGTGCTAATATGAAAAGCAAGACACTCTGCAATGCAAACCCACTGCTCACACATCCAGTGTGGCCAGTGCATTATGTAAACTGAATACAAACTCCAGCCTCCAGCACAATTGCACTGATGTGCTGTACTAATCATGTATTTTTAATATTTTTGTAGCTCATCCTCAAGGCTATAAATGTTCTTAAGTATTCTCTCACATGTATATACATTAAATCTACAAGTATTACACTGTACACTGTCATTTTGTGTTAATGTAGTTAGGCACAGACTGGTTTAAAGGTATTGAATTTGGTATATAATACAGTGCATCTATAAAGTGACATAAATGAATAATGTGTTAGGTAGAAAAAATGCATCGAAATGTCTAAAACACAACAGCCTGGTTTTCAAAATGGTTTTGTTGTTAAATAGATCAATGATTCATAATATCTTGGCCTAAACCACTGATACATTCATTAAAGTCATGAAAGTACACCACATACATACAACTTTCGTCAACTGTGACTTATAATTAAAGAAACTCTCTCTTTACAACTCACTTCTAAGCCAGGCACATACTTATAGCACTTTGTAGTTTTGCTTTATTTTGAAGAAATTGAACTTTCTTGATTCTTGTCGTCCTGGGTCTGTACCCTCAGGGTTGAATGCAGTTATTGTAAGTTGCTTTGGATAAAAGCATCAGCTAAATGAAATGTATTGTAAAGGTGTGTTTCTGTTGAAGCTGCTCTCCCCAGACGTTGCTGCTTTGTCCTTGTCTAGATACAGTAGAGCTTGGTGGTTGTACAACGTGGTTTTGTTCCTTTAAATATAATTTGAAATTTCAACGCTTGTTTCATCAGTTATGTCTTCATCCCTCTACAATACTCTAGTATACAATATATAATTTACCAGACTATGCAGTGTTTGGACCACAGTGAAACAATCCTGTCACGGCCAGTAATGGTGTCGGTGACCACAATTTCATAGTCTGTCATGCAAGAACAAAATCAATATGGGAGCAGTTTCATGCCAATCAGATAACACGTAAACACACAAACTCTGTGACATGCGGCACCCAGGCGTTTTGACAATCACAACGATACAGTACTTCTCAAATTCAGCTACCAACACAACTACAGCACTGACAGTGAATAGAATAGGGGAATATTTGATAAATTTCCCACTTCAGTGCGTGAAATGTACAGGATAATAACAGTGGGATAGCAGTACTGATAGAGCCTGGACACATCTCCCCGCAGTGTGCCGTTCCTGCAGAGATTCGAGACCATCACAAAATAGTAAGACAGGAGATGGGGTTGTTTACAAAAATGCACCATCAGATGACAGAGACATGTATTTTAAGTAGCCCAAATTGATGAAATGTGGAGTAGAGGAACTCCACAATAACTGATATTGTCTCAGTTCACGTTTTCTAACTTGTGGAGGAAAAAGGTCCAAAGCTAATGTGTGCTGGGAAAACACACACACTCAACAATATGAGTCAATAAAAATGCAAAACACTGAGTTCCCACACATCACAACCTCTTCATTTTATGTGGAAGGTTTCCATCAACTGCAGCTCTTCCCATTTACAGAAATATGGCAGTGCCCATTTTAAATCTGTCTGTTTGGAATAGGCTGTTTATGTCACCGAGCCGTGACATAAAGACTGTCTTCAGGACTCAGTCCAAAGAATATCCTGAAGCTGCAACACCGCTGCTGCACAAAGAGCTGTTCACCTGTTTAGATCAAAGTTCAGTGAAGGTTGACTGAGTACGCAGAACCCCAACCTGGAGAATCAGTGGTTGTTGTCATTATCAACAATGTCACTTATGTTGATGAGTCCCAGGCGCCCCTGCTACAGAGTTCTGGCTGCCTGTTCATTTAATTTAATCGCACAAAATTCAACACTGCTCTTCCTAAGGGGTTTAACAACATACACTCTGTGTTCAATTTTCTCTGGATAGTCAGAGTTTCTGAGTCCCCATTTTTAACTCAATTCAAAGGTGGCTGCTCAGTACATTGACAGTAGTGACAGCTGTAGACATATGTTGCACATTAACAGGTCAGTCATTCAATCAGTCATCACACAGTACTGTCCATTGTTGCCACAATGGTTGTATATACACAATACAGCATACTGCATTGTTATCAACTGCTATTGCTTTCAATGGCTTATAAGACACCTTTGACTTTTACAGAAACGTGATGTCACTCCCAGCTCCGGCATATTACCATCTACCTCTGATTCTAAAGAATTGCAGCTTATACCAGTTCAATTGTCTGTAAATTTAAAGTTTACTTACACCCTGACTAGATATCGATTTTGTGCCAGATATGTACGGGACGTTTTGGTATTATTATATTGACCCCCAGTAGTGCTCAATAATAATTAGCATGCAAATTACCAGGTTCCTGTACCATGAAGATACTGATTGGTCAGTATTTGGGCCGTTGACTTTGATCTAAATCTAACTTGCTCCAGAACAGATTTGCAGTTTAACTAACGTATCACGGTAAAATGAACCTGAAGCTATCCTGATTTCCACATGTAGATTTATCCAGCAGAAAAGTCCAAGTATGACTGAACCAGCTCAAAGTGGCTTCTAGTCTCCATGCAGAGCAGTTGACTGTGTGTTTGAGTCAGACACATTCACACTATGAGGGAAAGCACTGCTCTGTCTGTTCTATGGGCTGACGGTGCCAGGCACCTCCGACACACACACACACACACACACACACACACTCACACAAAGTCAGGACCTCGGGACTGAGACAGCATCTTCTATCACTGCTACAGTTAAAATAAGCCAGGCAAGCTTCTAAAATAAGGTCAGGGGCAGAGGAGAGATCTGATTAACGACCTGTTGCATGAACACGTAGACTTACAGCGACCAGGTTACTACCATATCCATCAGTGAGGCCAATGTGATACACATTATGAATGGATGAACTGTTCTAATGCATTAAAGATACACATGAGGAATCATTATGATTTCATACAACGTGACACAATGTTAACTGAGGACGTTCCTCTTTTCTCAGTTTGCTTCTCTAATACCTCAACTCAAGCATTACATTTGTGGTAAACACTGTCACAAGGCCTTCATAGTAAAAAAAAGATCTATTGCTAATCCTAAAAAAAGAAAAATATGATCTGGAACTTGCATAAAACCAAAAACATGGAATGTAAACAAAGTACTTGCATATGAATCATCTTTGTACATGTTTTATGAGGAAGAAAATTCACAAAAATATGTTTATACATTTTAGATACACAATGTGTTTTCGATTGGTCACACTGATTGTTCACACAGAAACTTAGATTGCCAATACACCCCACAGTATATTACATGTTGGCTACTTGCTTACTGCACAATGGCTTATTGTTAAAACTAAAAAATTCATCCAATAGCACATACTCCTCATTTTGCATGTTGTACATTTATTTAAAGATTTTCTAGGGAGAACCAGCACATAGCATTAACCAATCACACAGTATGTATGAGTTTGCATTACCATCCACAGATGTATATACTTACAAATCAACACAAAATACAAACAATCCACGTAGTATACAGACTTTCAATTCCAATGAAACTCAGTGACACACAAAAACATAACTGATCCCTTTGGCAAACCTCTTTGAAGTTGACTTTTAAATTGATGCCAGTCATGATCCATTTTAAGGCAAGTGAGTTAAGATTTCCATTTATTTTTACAGCAAAAAAAACTCGTACTCACTAAATTAGGATGTACAATGTGACAACATAGGCAGTGTGTTCCCAGACTCGTTCTACAACACAGACGTCTTTGGTGGGTTTAGGTGAGGAGTGGCGCAGGAGGCAGAGCAGGACATAACATATGTTTTTGGTGGCCGAGATATTATTGTTGGCCCTGATGACCAAAATGAGTTTGTCAATTTTAATTCTTTATCTTTTTGTTTTGTCTGTGCCGTGTTAGAGACGTCTTTAACACTTGAAAGAGGTTGTCTTGCTGTGCTCTCAAATTCTGACATCATTCAGAGTTTTAACCAGGGGGGCGTGCAGGAGTAACTCCAGAGAAACTCTGGAGTATCTCATTGATGTTAATTGACTTTGTTAATTGATGTCAATGTGAGGATGATTTCAACAGAAACCACTTTACCCATCCTACCTTTAAGACGCTGGATATTTAGGCATTTATGGATGACTTCAGTGTTTGCAAATGTAAAAAAATATCATCAGATTGTCATTCATTATTTTGTGATTAAATGCTGTATTAAATTGAGATGAACGTTAGAAAAACGATCAACACCGGATCTACTATGATACATTATTTTCTTAAATATTCTGCAGTCATTGAAGGAGAACACACTACCAAAATCCTTGCAAGTCTCATCACTCGAGAGCCATCTTGCCAATGCAATTTTGTGTGTGAATGAATGGGGAGAGAGCTGCAGCTGCACAAATGTGTCACACAACTCCCATCCTTTCTATGGAGGATTCTCACCTCAAGATAACACAGTATGATTCACATGGTAACTTCTGGTTTCCCCACAGGAGAGACAACAATCTCCTCTTTATTTCCGCTGTGTGACGTTCAGTCTGACAGGGTTTAATGGAGGCAGGGGGATCAGCTTCAGATTAGGAAAGGCTGGCCGGAGACGCAGGCAGGATTAGATGATGAAACATTTTCTTAAGAACTGAAGATTTTGTAACGTGTGTCAAAACCCCTGAAGGAAGTCAGAATCAATTTGTCCCAGTCACCAAGCAAAGAATTTCAATAGATGGTATTTTTCAGCCTGACCTTTCTCTATCATGTCATGTCCATTAAATTGGGAAATGTAAGAACAAAGGGAAACAACTGATATGTAGTTTTAAAGGTACCCTTTTCCTTTGGATCGATACAGGAAGGGGAGCTAGAGGGGGAGGCAGACAGCGGAAAGGGAGCAGCAGTATCAGCCCCAATCAGGACACTGCACTGTCTATAGCTCTATTTGAGCCCTTCTGTGTGGAGCTTGTTTATGCAGCTGTTGGTGTTAAGTGATTGCAATATTGCTGCAAATTATAATAATTAAAACAAGTGATAAAGTGATGCACAAAAGTTGTAAAAAAAAATTTGTATTCACAGCCACAGTAATGCAGAGCAGCTCTATATAAATGACTGCTGTCTGCAGCTTCTGTCAAATATAATCAAATGTCTATAATCAGCAGACCAGTGGGAGACATTTATAAAAAACATTACTTCAGACATCTCACACTGCTTAAGAAACACAGATGAAAAGAAATTGTAATCACTCACTCATCGTCATCCGCTTATCCGGGGTCGGGTCGCGGGGGGAGCAGCTCAAGCAGGGGGCCCCAGACTTCCCTTTTCCGGGCCACGTTGACCAGCTCTGACGGGGGGATCCCGAGGCGTTCCCAGGCCAGTGTTGAGATATAATCTCTCCACCTAGTCCTGGGTCTTCCCCGAGGTCTCCTCCCCACTGGACGTGCCTGAAACACCTCCCAAGGGAGGCGCCCAGTGGGCATCCTTACCAGATGCCCGAACCACCTCAGCTGACTCCTTTCTAAGTAAAGGAGCAGCGGCTCTAATCCGAGTTCCTCACGGATGACTGAGCTTCTCACCCTATCCCTAAGGGAGACGCCAGCCACCCTTCTGAGAAAACTCATCTCGGCCGCTTGTACCCGCCATCTCGTCCTTTCGGTCATCACCCAGCCCTCATGACCATAGGTGAGGATAGGAACGAAGATCGACCGGTAGATCGAGAACTTTGCCTTGCGGCTCAGCTCTCTTTTCGTTACAACGGTGCGGTAAAGCGAACGCAATACCGCCCCCGCTGCTCCGATTCTCCGGCCAATCTCACGCTCCATAGTACCCTCACTCGCGAACAAGACCCCAAGGTACTTGAACTCCTTCACTTGGGCTAAGGACTCATTTCCTACCCGGAGTAAGCAATCCATCGGTTTCCTGCTAAGAGTCATGGCCTCAGATTTAGCGGTGCTGATCCTCATCCCAGCCGCTTCACACTCGGCCACCAGCCGATCCAGTGAGTGCTGAAGGTCACAAGCCGATGATCCAATGAGGACCACATCATCCGCAAAAAGCAGTGACGAGATCCTCAGACCACCGAACTGCAACCCCTCCCCACCACGACTACGCCTCGATATCCTGTCCATGCATATCACAAACAGGATTGGTGACAAGGCGCAGCCCTGGCGGAGACCAGCACCCACTGAGAACGAAACTGACTGGCTGCCGAGGACCCGAACACAGCTCTTGCTTTGGGAGTACAGAGATTGGATGGCCCTGAGGAGAGACCCCCTTACCCCATACTCCCGCAGCACCTCCCACAGTTTCTCCCGGGGGACCCGGTCATACGCCTTCTCCAGATCCACAAAACACAAGTGGACCGGATGGGCATACTCCCATGCCCCCTCCAGGATCCTTGCGAGAGTGAAGAGCTGGTCCGTAGTTCCACGTCCGGGGCGAAAACCGCATTGTTCCTCTTCAATCTGAGGTTCGACGATCGGCCGAACCCTCCTTTCCAGCACCTTGGAGTAGACTTTACCAGGGAGGCTGAGAAGTGTGATACCCCGGTAATTGGTACACACTCTCTGGTCCCCCTTTTTGAAAAGGGGAACCACCACCCCGGTTTGCCACTCCTTTGGCACTGTACCCGACTCCCACGCGATGTTGAATAGGCGTGTCAACCATGACAGCCCCTCAACACCCAGAGCCTTTAGCATTTCTGGCTGGATCTCATCAATCCCTGGGGCTTTGCCACTGCGGAGATGTTTGACTACCTCAGTGACCTCCACCAGGGAAATTGACGACGAAACACCATCAACCTCGAGCTCTGCCTCCAACATAGAGGGCGTGTTATTCGGATTCAGGAGTTCCTCAAAGTGTTCCTTCCAACGTCCGACGACCTCCTCAGTTGAGGTCAACAGAGTCCCATCCTTACTGTACACAGCTTGGATGGTTCTCCGTTTCCCCCTCCTGAGGTGCCGGATAGTCTTCCAGAAACACTTTGGTGCCGACCGAAAGTCCTTCTCCATGGCCTCTCCGAACTTCTCCCACACCCGCTGCTTAGCCTCCGACACGGCAGCAGCTGCAGCCCTTCGGGCCTGTCGGTACCCTGCAACCGAGTCCGGAGTCCTCCAGGATATCATATCCCGGAAGGCCTCCTTCTTCAATCGGACGGCTTCCCTGACCACCGGTGTCCACCATGGTGTCCGAGGGTTACCGCCCCTTGAGGAGCCTAAGACCCTGAGGCCTAAGCTAGCCACCACAGCTTCAGCAATGGAGGCTTTGAACACCGCCCACTCTGGCTCAATGCCCCCAACCTCCACAGGAATGCCAGAAAAACTCCGCCGGAGGTGTGAGTAGGACGGGGGCCTCCTCCAGACGTTCCCAGTTCACCCGCACTACTCGTTTGGGCTTACCAGGTCTATCCGGAAATTTCCCCCATTCCCTGATCCAACTCACAACCAGATGGTGGTCGGTTGACAGTTCCGCCCCTCTCTTTACCCGAGTGTCCAAAACATGCGGCCTCAGATCAGATGACACAATCACAAAATCGATCATTGATCTGAGGCCTAGGGTACTCTGGTACCAGGTACACTTATGAGCACCCTTATGTTCGAACATGGTGTTTGTTATGGATAATCCATGACTAGCACAGAAGTCCAATAACAAACGACCGCTAGGGTTTAGATCAGGGAGGCCGTTCCTCCCCACCACGCCTCTCCAGGTGTCTCCATCGTTGCCCACGTGGGCGTTGAAGTCACCCAGCAGAACTACGGAGTCCCCTACTGGAGCCCCATACAGGACTCCATTCAGGGTCTCCAAGAAGGCCGAGTACTCTGAGCTGCTGTTTGGTGCATACGCACAAACAACAGTCAGAGTTTTCCCCCCTACAACCCTTAGGCGCAGGGAGGCGACCCTCTCGTCTACCGGGGTAAACTCCAACACCGCGGTGCTCAGCCGGGAATTTATGAGTATCCCCACACCCGCCCGACGCCTCACGCCCTCGGCAACTCCGGAGAAGAATAGAGTCCAACCATTGTCCAGGAGTACGGTACCAGAGCTGAGACTGTGCGTGGAGGTAAGCCCCACCAGATCTAACTGATAGCGCTCCACCTCCCTCACAAGCTCCGGTTCCTTTCCCCACAGCGAGGTGACGTTCCACGTCCCCAGAGCCAGCTTCTGCCGCCCAGGTCTGGTCCGTCGAGACCCCTGATCTTCGCTGCCACCCATGTGGCTGCGCACCCGACCCCAACGGGTCTTCCCACAGGTGGTGGGCCCATGGGATGAAGAGAGGGGGGGTGCCACGTAGTTTGTTCGGGCTATGCCCGACCGGGCTCCGTGGCAAACCCGGCCACCAGGCGCTCGCCATCGAGCCCTCCGTCTGGGCCTAGCTCCGGGCTTGGTCACATCTCCTCTCCTTCCGTTATTCATTGAGGTTTTTTGAACCATTCTTAGTCTGGCCCCTCACCTGAGACCACTCTGCCATGAGAGACCCTACCAGGAGCACAAGGCTCCAGACAACACAGCCCTCAGGTTCATAGGGACACGCAAACCTCTCCACCACGATAAGGTGACGGTTCCAGGAGAGGTGGGAAATTGTAATGTAATATAGATATTTACAGACTTAAACAAAAAATGATGTTGCAAACAGCATATTTGTGAAACGTCGTTCAAAGACTCTGTCCAGAGCTGGACAGAAACCCACCTCTGATCCATGGTTCTATTCTATTCTTTTCTCACGTACTAGCGCCAGCTGCTATAATGGACTCTTGACCATATTGGCTATCTATCTATCTATCTAGTTATCTTGCAATCTAGCAATCTGTCGATCTGTCGATCTGTCGATCTGTCTATCTATCTATCTAATTACCAACATATAGACTGTGCCAATGCAGTGATTGAACTAAAGATGCCCAACCTCACAATGTAACGTGACAAAATATTCCTGCATCTTCCCCCTGAATCCAATTCACTTCAAAAGTTAATGGCTTCTTCCTCGGCCCAATCCCTTCGTTCCAAAGAGTTTCAGTAAAAAGCAGCTCTGTACTTTTTGTGCAAACATTTTCTTTTTGGCAGAGGTTAAAATAATTGACACTATCAGGAGAACTACTCCCTCTAAGCACATTAACTGGGCTGTTGTAATATAGGGATTGGCTCGTCCACCCTGCTGCAACTAATGGGGTATGATAAGCTATGCCCCTAGTATTGAACACAATCACCTCATTTATACCAGTCCCCAGCATCGGAAGATGAATTTAGGGGTAAAGTAAAAATACCGCATATGAAATTTCAATGCTGTTATTTTTATTATCTAAAATAAGAAAAAGTAAATATTGGCAGCCTTAAGGTCTCTCTGTACTTGGGGCTTTTAATTCAATCAATATCTTCTTTAGAATTATTATTTTTGTTGTTCACACAAAAAGAAAATTTTACAGAGTGAATATGCAACAGAATAATTTCCCTGGCTTTTCGCACCAATCACTGTGCAGTACAGTATTTTGGGTTGTACAACAACTGACCTCAGACAGGTGCCAGACTATACTCTGGGTTAATAGGATCACAGTATTGTCCTCTATGTCCTCTGATGCATCTTTATTGACCCCAGCAGGACGTCAGACTGTCTCACCGACATCATAAACAATTTCCTGGACTGGGTTCATAGTTGAGTTTCAGCTCCTGTATGTGGAAGCGAACACTATGTCTGTTTTTCTACCTTCTAAACTGGGAAATCAGGTCTTTTGAAAGATGAAAACTAGATCATCACCACTGGATGATACCGAAGTCATCACTTTTTCTGACGACTGATATAGTGCAAAGCTTTTTTTTAGCTTTTTCTTGACAAAGTGTTGCAACCGTTGCAAACACTGCTGCTATGAATAGCTTTGATGCAATATATTCACAGGCGAGTATTTCCACATTTCTGTTTCGTGTGTTTGTCATGCCCTCGGTGTGTAAGGGTCTGCATATCCACACTGGTGTAATTCATTATAATTGCTGGGATCCAGGTCCACAGTAAATGACAAGTCCCCAACTTGTAAAGCAAACTTGAGCCAGTGTTTCATCAAAATTTATTTTTTACTTTTTAAACCCATTTGGTTAAATCTATCTAGTTGTTCTTCAGGCTTGAATTTGTCTGACTGCCTCAGCACCTTCCTCGGGTGATGTTGGCACAGCAGCACTGGTCCAAGTGCAATAAGATCTCCACAGTGGATTTATGACCAACACAATATTTGAGCATGACAATAACCTCCTCCAGTGTTTTGCAAACACCAGAGCCTCATATGAGCTTGATCAGACCGCTGAGAGATAAGCTGGGGAATTTTAGAGGGTCGGATATTTGAGCCTCGTGCTTGATTTGTTCCATAATATGGAGACGCTTGTCCTCATTCTGCACAGCCGGCTCCAGCAACAGACCATTGACTCTATGTAACGCGGGGAATCATCTTGCACTTTACCAACAGTGTATCAATTATCAGGTAAATTAAATTCAACCGTATTGTCTGTGTATAATATTGCAGATTACGTGAATGTTTTTTTAATAATGCCAGCAGCAGTACAACAGGTGGGAATCTGATATTGCTTGTGTTATTATATTGTCACCTAATATTCTTTTTATTGTTTCTCGTTCTGGGTTCCACAGCCTCTGTAAAATGTTTTTGTATCTCGGTCTATGAACAGATGAATCATATAACCTAAAATGATGGCCCAAAAAATTAAAATACATATGCCTCAGCGATGGCCATAGCCAGTGGCAAGAGGCATCATGTTTTCTGGTTGTCTGTCCGTCTGTCTGACCAAATTTTAAAAAACGATATCTCAAGAACGCATTGAGTGGCTCTGGTGACGACGTGGCAAGTTCTATCTCACTTCTTTTTAAATAAAGAACGGAGGATTACAAACAATTATAAAAGCAAATACATTAAAAGCAAGATTAAAATCCACACAAAATTTAGAATAGAAATGGGCAAATAACAAAGGGGAGGGGGTACTGGCTGTTCCACTTTATTATAACATATATCATAACACCTACTATTATATATTATAACATATATTCAGCTATGCTATAGGGCAGTGGTTCTCAACCTTTTTTCAGTGAAGTACCCCCTTCGAAGAAAAAATTCTGCCGAGTACCCCCTAACCAGCGCAAAGCATTTTTGGTTGAAAGAAAGATGTAATGTGATTTATTAAGCCTTGTAACTAGACACATTCAAATTTAAAACTCCATCAATGTCCATAACATTGCTCATTTGTAATGGTCTCTCTTGAACTATTACGAAATAAAAATATATAAAATAACTAAAGACTTTTATTATTATCTCAATATAAATAAAGATTTGTGCACCTCAAAATAATTATCAACTTAAAGTGACCTCTTTTGGGATCATAATAAAGATATGTTCTCAAACTGAACTCATGAACTTAATTATAGCTAAACACTTCTTCCCAAAAAATAAATCATTAACTTAGTTTTAAATAAAAGATAAGCTCAAAACATATTTTTTTAACATTCATCATCTTAAAATATCTTCTTTAAGGATCGAAAAGAATACTGACAGGTAGCTTGTTTCCGTTTGCTTTGGGGAGGCTTTTCGCATCGTGTCTTGAGATGACCTGAATTCAGAAAGTTTCCTCTTAAAAAACTCAGGTGGCTTACCAACATGACTTTCATGTATTGTCTGGAGATACCGCTGAAGATGTGGTGGCTTAATGCCACTGCTGGCTAATCTCTCCCCACAGAAAATACATAAAGTGTAAATAACCCAATCTATGTTATTGTTAATATTATTGAAGTGTCTTTCTGTTATTTTATTGTGACATATTTGCTCGCTTTAGGGTCATACAATTTCATTTCCGCTTTTGTATTACATGCTTTTATTTTGAAAGGGTACCGGTAGAGACGCGGACTTATTGTTATGAATCATTAACTTCACAACGGAAAACTTTTCCATTTTAGCGCCCCTCCGAAGAGGCACTAGCTCTCACGGTGTTGTTTAGGGAAGGCTCTCTGCTCTGGTTTCGCCATCTTTGGTACTTGTCCCTCCGTGTTTCAGCAGCATTGCTGCTGCACTTCAACTCAACTCCATTGTTGGCAGGTGATGACAGGTGATGACAGGTGGCGTGTGCCAGGTTGGGTCAAACCATCGGTATGGGGGAGACTCTGTTTTTTTAGGATAATTAAATTGAAAAGCCTACTGAATATAAAATTTAGTTCATGAACTTACACTTATATTTTATTGAATATTTGTTAAATAACAATTTTTCAAGGATTTTTGAATGGATGCTAATTTTAAATATATTTTAAAAAAATCTCAAGTACCCCCTGGAGTACCTTCAAGTACCCCCAGGGGTACGGTACCCCCATTTGAGAATCACTGCTATAGGGTGTCTGCATGTATTTAACTATTCATCTTATTTTCCTTTTATTTTATTATCATCATCATCATTATTATCATTGCGATTTCTTTTTCTTTCTTTCGTAATAAACATAAAATACCATCATATATTTATTACAGAACAAACACCACATCCTTTTGTCTCTCCGCTGCACATTCCTCATCTCAGACCACAGCTTGTCCAAACCAATTGAACATGGACTCATGCAGACATAGCTGACATTTAAATGCACATGCACCCCCCCCCCCCCCCATACACACACACAAACACACAGACACATACACTTATTTCATCACAAGATTATCATACACATCACTTTAACTGCATTATTAGGACCAGAGTGGGCGGATCTATTGAAACTTTAAGGATTTTGGAGGGCTTTGACATGCTCATATTGTTGCAGAAAATTATGAAGTGGCGAAAATGTACATATTCTGGAGTAATTTTAAATGGCCGTGGCAAAATGGCTCATCGGCGCCCCATGGAACACCGCCCCTGAGTTCACATTGACAGATCTTCACGAAAAATGTAACAGGAAGCCCGCCATTTTGGATTTAGTGTTCATTTTTGCAATTTTTCATATTTTTATAATTTTCCTAATAAATGTTTTTCTTAAACACAAATTTTGTATTAATTAATCTTGAATAAGTCTGAATTTTTTTAACTGGTGAACTCCATATCCTTCATCTTTGCTAACTACTGATGTGGTCATTTTGGTCAAAGTTAATTATTAAATTATTAATCAAAGTTCCAAATTTGTAGTTAGTACTTTCATGAGACTTAATCAATAAATTGGCTCTTTTCCCTATCTTTGAATGCTGGTGCCCCGAGGTAGCTTTAATGTAAACTAAAGTTATTATTTGATGATGTCATACTTTTTACTGCACTCACACACAAATAAATGAGCAAACTTGAGCTGAATTTACATTATAAAACCCTGTTTTAATTTTCCGACACTGTTTCGATTTGTTTGCACTTTTTTTTCTGTCTCTTAAATGTGACTTCAGCTCTGCAGTTACGTCACAGACTCCCCCCCCCTGCACATCCTGTTATTTAACTTTCACTTTCACTCGAGCAGAACTTCCTCTGAATATTGAACACTGCGAAGATCACAATCATATTTAAGCAGCTATTTTACAACCAAGTCTCTTGTCTGTGTGAGCTTGTTGCTGCCAAATTACTTTTGACCAGTTATCAAATCCAAGGCTTGAATAACTTTTTACAATCGTGTCCTGACACACCAGAGAAACCAGGAAACATCTTTTCCTTCCAGAAGAGACGCAGGCTGAAAACCAGACGATCACATTCACCTTCCAAACCAAAGTAAACCAAACCAGACCAAACGTCCTGAGTGAGTCCAGCTACAGGAGAGAAGAGTCTAACTAAAACCTGCCGACGCTCCACACACCGACTGTGAGTTTAACAAACACCTCGACTCAGAGAGGAAGTAAACCTCAGTGAAGTTTGTGGAGCTGTGACTGACTGACTGTTTTTCAGCTTCTCCTGGAGACTCAATGGCTTCCAGATCAGCAGAGGATCTCTGCTGTCCCGTCTGCCAAGATATCTTCAGAGATCCTGTTCTTCTGTCATGCAACCACAGCTTCTGTAAATACTGTCTGAAGAGATGGTGGAAAGACAAAGAAGTAAAAGAGTGTCCATTTTGTAAGAGAAGATCTTCAATGTTGGAACCACCTTGTAACCTGGTGTTAAAGAACCTGTGTGAGACCTTCTTACAGGAGAGAGATCAGAGCTCTTCACATGATCTCTGCAGTCTGCACTCAGAGAAACTCAGACTCTTCTGTCTGGACCATCAGCAGCCAGTGTGTCTCATCTGCAGAGATTCAGAAAAACACACCGACCACAGATTCAGCCCCATCGATGAAGCTGCACAACAACACAAGAAGCAGCTTCAGGAAACACTGAAGCCCTTGAGGAAGAAGTTACAGTGTTTTGAGCGTGTTAAAGGAGAGTTTGAACGAACAGCAGAACACATTAAGGTCCAGGCCGGAATTACAGAGATGCAGATCATGGAGCAGTTTAAGAAGCTTCATCAGTTTCTGGAGGAGGAAGAGGAGGCCAGGATGGCTGCACTGAGGGAGGAAGTGGAGCAGAAGAGTCGGATGATGACGGAGAAGATTGAGGCTCTGAGCAGAGACATAATGACTCTTTCAGACACAATCAGAACCAGAGACGACGAGCTGAGAGCTGAAGATGTCTCTTTCTTGCTCAACTACAAGGCTGCAGTGGAACGAGTCCAGCAGCACTCCCTGCTGGATGATCCACAACTGGCCTCAGGAGCTCTGATAGACAAGGCCAAACATCTGGGCAACCTGACCTTCCACATCTGGAACAAGATGAAGGACGTGGTCTCCTACAGTTCCGTGGTTCTGGACCCAAACTCTGCTCATCCAGAACTCGTCTTGTCTGAAGATCTGACCAATTTGAGACGAGGAAAGAGACAGAAGCTTCCTGACAATCCAGAGAGGTTTGCTCAATACGCCTCAGTCCTTGGATCTGAGGGTTTTAACTCAGGGACTCACAGCTGGGACGTCCTGGTTGGAGACAGTAGTGACTGGTCACTGGGTGTAAGAGCAGAGTCTGTCCAGAGGAAGGGAGACAAACTGTCTGGATACTGGAGAATAGCTTTCCGTGGAGGGAAATACAAAGAAGTGTCACCATCAGCATCATCTGTTCTCTCTGTGCAGAAGATCCAGAGGATCAGATTGAAACTGGACTGGAACAGAGGAGAACTGTCGTTCTCTGATCCTAATACTAACAAACGCATTCACACCTTTATCCACACTTTCACTCAGAAGATGTTTCCATACTTTAACACCAGAGGTCATTTCAAGCTGTTACCTGTGAATGTCTCTGTGACACTGGATCAGAGCAGTTAGAGATAAAGATTTTACTCATGTTTATGAATTCTGCTGAATTTAAATGTTGAAGTTGTTATATTAAAACTTTGTTTATTACTCCCTTTCCTTCTCACTCATTTTTATTTCTCCTGTCGACTTTGCCACGTCTGTAAAAAGATTTCATTATTTTCTGATGTTTATCTTTGGTTTGTTTTTAACTTTCGTTGAACATGTTTTCTATCATTAAATTTTTTTTGTCTAGATGCATAAAGTCGAGCAAACTGATGAAGATCCACATAAAAACACATTTATCATAACAGCTGATCATTGTTCACATTCAACAAACTTTTTTAAAACTCACACATGAGACATGATTCATGTTTAATCACATAAATTCTGTTCACATATGAAATAATCCAACATATAAGAAAATGTTTCTGTTTGATGTGATGAAGTCAAAATGATTCTGTCTGTAACAGTGTTTATTCAACAGTAGCCTAGTGATGTGACTTTAATATTGTGATAAAAATAATAAAAACTACGAAACATAAACAGAGCTCGGACCTTTTTTAAGTTGAAAAGTAAATATAACATTATCTGTCATTTAGTAGGATTTAACACTCAGATAAGTTCACTAGACTTTAAACTGCACCTCAAAAGGGACCTTTCCCCTGTTTCATGAAGTGGTAGCATAACTGAGCTAATTACACTAGGCCTATGCATAGGACTGTTAATTTCTATTCATGTGATTGTGGGAATCTAGTAAACTGGCCCCTGTGATGTGGTTCAAGGCTACATGATCATCCGGTAGGCAGGAAACAATAAAAGTCTACCAGGTTCAGCAGAGGGTCCCTTGACTCTGGTCCATGCAGATTGCTGCGTTGGACATCTCCCTTTAATGCAGATATGTCAATTGATTGTTGCAGCGTTTATAGTGCATTGGATTGATTGTATGACTGTGATCCTTCCAGGGTGATAGCCGGTTGCCAGCATGAGAGAACGGGGGCAAACATAACTGATTGTAATGTTCATAGCACCGTAAGCTTCTTTCTATAGCACTGAATAGCAGAGGCTTGTTCTATCCAGCTTATGTCTCGCTATGTCTCGCTACAGCATTTTTTTGCCTGTGTTTATCAACACCAAAACATGGGTATTGTGTTAACCATATCTGTATCCTTCAGTGACGTGACCACAGGCAAGCTGCCGTGGCGATATAGAGACCCTGAAGTGTCACAGTAACACTGGAGTTCGGCCCCCGTTCTGTATTACTGTGCCAAAGGTCTGTGTGTTTGAAAAGAGGCTGATATCGGATTTCGTCTTTAAGAATGTTTTTTTTTCCTGAACAAACCAATGCAACATGTTGGGCTGGCAATTAACGTGTTTTGTTTTTTTCCTTAAAAGGGACAAAAGTTGTAGTTGATACTTTCATGAGACTCAATCAATAAGTTGGCTATCTTTCCCCTTCCTTTGAAGGGTAGTACCCCGAGTTAACTTTAATCAATTCAAATTGTTATTAAAATGTATAGCCTCTCCTGGAACCGTCACCTTATCGTGGTGGAGAGGTTTGCGTGTCCCTGTGAACCTGAGGGCTGTGTTGTCTGGAGCCTTGTGCTCCTGGTCAGGGCCGGTCATAGCACATTTGGCGCTCTAGGCAAGCTTCACTCCTGGCGCCCCCCCCCCCCCCCCCGATTATTTTCATTATATTATTTTTTCAAAACGATTTTCCACGAAAACTTATAAAATTATTTCTTCCTTCGTCGAAATTGTTTGGACACACACACTAACCATAAGCCTCAATGTGCTAGCATGTTCTGACAACACCAAGGAGGTACGTAACCCTTCCGTTTTCCGCTCATTTTACCCTAATGTTTGATTTATTTTTTTGATGTCAAAATATTGGTCGGAGATATATGTTACGGGTCCCAAGATTGATACCACAGCAACAAAGTATATCCGTAGAATACAGCAGGAATGCAGCAGCAATAACGACAGAGCCTTCAGTTCCTCATCCAGTCTGCATCTTATTCAATTTAAACACAATTTCAAGCACAAGCATTTCTCTGAGTGGAACTGCATTTTAAAGTGCATAAAACATACATTCAATTATTATGGTGTCTCTTTACTTCAAACATCTTAACATACATTATCACTCATAAAGAAATATAAACATTTACAATAAAGACCTATTGAATTAGCTTTTAACTGGTCTTTATAATGCACAATAACAATACATGACTTAATTACAGAGTCTGTGTGTGTCAGAGCTGAACTACACACTGTAAAGTAAACAATATACTATCGCGACCCGCCTGCAAGACGACGTGCAGATAAAATAAACACCTATACAGGTGAATGTAGCCCCGCCCACCTAGTGGTGCGAGTGCTCACTGCCCAGCGGAGTTTCTCAGTTTTTACCAGTCAACACGTCTCAATGACACTCGTGGTGATCAAGCAAAGCTTTAGGAGGTAACGTAGGTGACTCTCACCCACTACTAACCTGTAGAATACAGGATGGATGCAGCAGCAGTAAAGACACGGAGCATTCAGTTCCCCATCCAGACTGCACCTGGCATGTGAGTGGACGTTACCCCCAAAGAGACAGGACGGGGTGAAACTGCTCCCGTGCCAAACGTTCCTCCTGAGTGCTGCTGTCATTTACTGATTTCTCTAATGAAACGTAAACCCGAGTGACTATCACGTATATTATTAGGAATAATCTTAAATGACTGTTAAAGTAATTAAACACAATGTTTTGGGGCATAACACATATAGAAGGGGGCACAAAAAAACTTTATTTTTTTTGCTGGGCGCAGTTTTTGGCACCCCCTCTGAGTGGCGCCCTAGGCAACCGCCTATGTCGCCTGTAGGAAAGACTGGCCCTGCTCCTGGTAGGGTCTCTCATGGCAGAGTGGTCTCAGGTGAGGGGCCAGACTAAGAATGGTTCAAAAAGCCTCAATGAATATCGAAAAAAGAGGAGATGGGACCCGGCCCGGAGGAAGCCCGGGGCCCCCGTCTGGAGCTAGGCCCAGACGGAGGGCTCGATGGCGAGCGCCTGGTGGCCGGGTTTGCCACGGAGCCCGGTCGGGCATAGCCCGAACAAACTACGTGGCACCCCCCCTCTCTTTATCTCATGGGCCCACCACTTGTGGCAAGACCCGTTGGGGTCGGGTGCGCAGCCACATGGGTGGCAGCGAAGGTCAGGGGTCTTGACGGACCAGACCCGGGCGGCAGAAGCTGGCTCTGGGGACGTGGAACGTCACCTCGCTGTGGGGAAAGGAACCGGAGCTTGTGAGGGAGGTGGAGCGCTATCAGTTAGATCTGGTGGGGCTTACCTCCACGCACAGTCTCAGCTATGGTACCGTACTCCTGGATAAGGGATGGACTCTATTCTTCTCCGGAGTTGCCAAGGGCGTGAGGCGCCGGGCGGGTGTGGGGATACTCATAAATCCCCGGCTGAGCGCCGCGGTGTTGGACTTTACCCCGGTAGACGAGAGGGTCGCCTCCCTGCGCCTAAGGGTTGTAGGGGGGAAAACTCTGACTGTTGTTTGTGCGTATGCACCAAACAGCAGCTCAGAGTACTCGGCCTTCTTGGAGACCCTGAATGGAGTCCTGTATGGGGCTCCAGTAGGGGACTCCGAGGTTCTGCTGGGTGACTTCAACGCCCACGTGGGCAACGATGGAGACACCTGGAGAGGCGTGGTGGGGAGGAACGGCCTCCCTGATCTGAACCCGAGCGGTCGTTTGTTATTGGACTTCTGTGCTAGTCATGGATTATCCATAACAAACACCATGTTCGAACATAAGGGTGCTCATAAGTGTACCCGGTACCAGAGTACCCTAGGCCGAAGATCAATGATCGATTTTGTGATCGTGTCATCTGATCTGAGGCCGCATGTTTTGGACACTCGGGTAAAGAGAGGGGCGGAACTGTCAACCGACCACCATCTGGTTGTGAGTTGGATCGGGGAATGGGGGAAATTTCCGGATAGACCTGGTAAGCCCAAACGAGTAGTGCGGGTGAACTGGGAACGTCTGGAGGAGGCCCCCGTCCTAGGTATCTTCAACTCACACCTCCGGCGGAGTTTTTCTGGCATTACTGTGGAGGTTGGGGGCATTGAGCCAGAGTGGGCGGTGTTCAAAGCCTCCATTGCTGAAGCTGCGGCGGCTAGCTGTGGCCTCAGGGTCTTAGGCTCCTCAAGGGGCGGTAACCCTCGGACACCGTGGTGGACACCGGTGGTCAGGGAAGCCGTCCGATTGAAGAAGGAGGCCTTCCGGGATATGATATCCTGGAGGACTCCTGACTCGGTGGCAGGGTACAGACAGGCCCGAAGGGCTGCAGCTGCTGCCGTGTCGGAGGCTAAGCAGCGGGTGTGGGAGAAGTTCGGAGAGGCCATGGAGAATGACTGAGGAGGTCGTCGGACGTTGGAAGGAACACTTTGAGGAACTCCTGAATCCGAATAACACGCCCTCTATGTTGGAGGAAGAGCTCGAGGTTGATAGCGTTTCATCGTCAATTTCCCTGGTGGAGGTCACTGAGGTGGTCAAACATCTCCCCAGTGGCAAGGCCCCAGGGATTGATGAGATCCAGCCAGAAATGCTAAAGGCTCTGGGTGTTGAGGGGCTGTCATGGTTGACACGCCTATTCAACATCGCGTGGGAGTCGGGTACAGTGCCAAAGGAGTGGCAAACCGGGGTGGTGGTTCCCTTGTTTAAAAAGGGGGACCAGAGAGTGTGTCCCAATTACCGGGGCATCACACTTCTCAGCCTCCCTGGTAAAGTCTACTCCAAGGTGCTGGAAAGGAGGGTTCGGCCGATCGTCGAACCTCAGATTGAAGAGGAACAATGCGGTTTTCGCCCCGGACGTGGAACTACGGACCAGCTCTTCACTCTCGCAAGGATCCTGGAGGGGGCCTTGGAGTATGCCCATCCGGTCTACATGTGTTTTGTGGATCTGGAGAAGGCGTATGACCGGGTCCCCCGGGAGAAACTGTGGGAGGTGCTGCGGGAGTATGGGGTAAGGGGGTCTATCCTCAGGGCCATCCAATCCCTGTACTCTCAAAGCGAGAGCTGTGTTCGCGTCCTCGGCAGCCAGTCAGTTTCGTTCTCAGTGGATGCTGGTCTCCGCCAGGGCTGAGCCTTGGCACCAATCCTGTTTGTGATATACATGGACAGGATATCGAGGCGTAGTCGTGGTGGGGAGGGGTTGCAGTTCGGTGGTCTGAGGATCTCGTCACTGCTTTTTGCAGATGACGTGGTCCTCATTGGATCATCGGCCTGTGACCTTCAGCACTCACTGGATCGGCTGGCGGCCGAGTGTGAAGCGGCTGGGATGGGGATCAGCACCGCTAAATCTGAGGCCATGACTGTTAGCAGGAAACCGATGGATTGCTTACTCCGGGTAGGAAATGAGTCCTTAGCCCAAGTGAAGGAGTTCAAGTACCTTGGGGTCTTGTTCGCGAGTGAGGGTACTATGGAGCGTGAGATTGGCCTTTAGAGTCGGAGCAGCGGGGGCGGTATTGCGTTCGCTTTACCGCACCGTTGTAACGAAAAGAGAGCTGAGCCGCAAGGCAAAGCTCTCGATCTACCGGTCAATCTTCGTTCCTATCCTCACCTATGGTCATGAGGGCTGGGTGATGACCGAAAGGACGAGATCAAGGGTACAAGCGGCCGAGATGAGTTTTCTCAGAAGGGCGGCTGGCGTCTCCCTTAGGGATAGGGTGAGAAGCTCAGCCATCCGTGAGGAACTCGGATTAGAGCCGCTGCTCCTTTACTTAGAAAGGAGTCAGCTGAGGTGGTTCGGGCATCTGGTAAGGATGCCCACTGGGCGCCTTCCTTGGGAGGTGTTTCAGGCACGTCCAGTGGGGAGGAGACCTCGGGGAAGACCCAGGACTAGGTGGAGAGATTATATCTCAACACTGGCCTGGGAACGCCTCGGGATCCCCCCGTCAGAGTTGGTCAATATGGCCCGGGAAAGGGAAGTCTGGGGCCCCCTGCTTGAGCTGCTACCCCCGCGACCCGACCCCGGATAAGCGGACGAAAATGAGATGAGAGATGAGATTCTTTCCGATAACCAACTTTATTGAACACCCAAAGGCACACCATTTCTTGGTGTGACGCTTAATGTATCATATACACAACATATATATGAATCCTGAACAAAAGTATGAAGAAATGCATAAACAGAAACTGCACTGGTTGTTGGAGGAATACAACTGCAGTGCAGTAACAAGTTTATTTTTCTATGTTTTGTTGTAACACATTTGACTTCAGTTTATCTGTGTGGATGCAGTTTGAAGGCAGAAACAATTTCATTGATTGTTTTAAATCTCTGTATACCTGCACATTGTTTCAAAGTAACATTTAACTCAAGCCTGATGAAGGAGACAAGTGTTCCCCTCCGCAGCTACAGCATTTGTGAAAGCCAGTCAATATTTTATTTTTCCAAGAGTTTATTATATTGTGTGTCATGATGGAGAGTTAGCGTATCCACTGTCCCATTCAGGACATATTATGAATTTGTCTGAATGCCCCAGCACCTACTTCGGCTGATGTTGGCACGGCAGCACCAGTCCAAGTGCAATAAGTGGATTTATGACCAACAAGATATTTGAGCATGACGATAACCTCCTCTGGTGTTTTGCAAACAACAGAGCCTCCTATGAGTTGGATAAGACTACAAAAAACATAAGAATGAATGTTCTTATTTAACAGACCTCTGGTTGAATATGGGTGGATTTCAGCCAACTTTATATAAAAAATAAGATTCACAAAGGAACAATCCCTATATGTATACCTAATATGGACCAGTGAGATATCTTTGCCCTTAAATGAGTTCCGCCTCATGCTGCTCAACCCTGTTCCAAATACTGTTTCAAGGATATGTTATTGCTGCCTTGAACAAATTTATTCTTAATTTGTTGACACCAGGGGACAGCCAGACAGAGGAGCTGTTTGGCTGTGCAGGGAACATGACCATCAGAGACCTGATTGATGTCTTCCATCTCTTGATTAGCTTAAGTAATGCCTGGGTCATGCTGGGAGTGGCTGCAGTGCATGACAGCAGCGTTGCTGATCGTTGTTCACACAGGACGCATGCCTGCTGCAAAGCTGCTATGTCAGGTGTCTGGTATGAGCACTTTATTTCCTCAAATAAAAGTACTCCACTAAATTATTTGCATCTTCTGGCTCTACAATAGTAATTACAACCTTTATACAAATGAATGGAGTCATTTGTCTAAGGCAGCGGTCGGCAACCTGCGGCTCCGGAGCCGCATGCGGCTCTTCAGCCCCTCTGCAGTGGCTCCCTCTACAGTGCATGCTGCGCATATTTTTCGCGAAAGGTGAACTTAACGAATCAACGTGAGTGAACGTAGCGTTCACGCTCATTTTTTAAATAATCATCGTATCAGGCCATCATGAAATACCAGGAGCGGATGAATGTGTGTGTGTGTGTGTGCGCGCTCCCAGATAGCCCACAAACACACAGAGCTGGGGCTCCGCCCCCCGCCCTTAGCCCCGCTCACTCTCTCAGAGAGACACAGTGAGATCGGAGCTCGTTCACGAAGAGCAGCCTCTCAGTGACTGACCGGCTGCTTCTCAACAGTGGAAACAACGAGTTTCTCTGGTCTCAGCTGATCAGAAATCAGCTCCTAAGCTGCTTGATCAGAGCAGAAGCTCCAGTTGGTTTGTACCGAGCTTCAGTTTCTGTGTCCGCAACTAAAATATGCGTCACATCCTATTACGTCCCGGAGCTCTTCCCTGCAGGTCGCTAATCTATAGTTCTGACCCCCGGCCTCGGTAAACTAATCATGGATAAATCCCAGAAAAGAAGAGTCTGGGAGGGAAATAGAGTTTAATTCTGCGTGGACAGATTCATTTGCTTTCACTGCCACCGATGCTGTCTTACATGTATGCTTGATATGTGGCGAGGAATTATCAAACAATAAGAAATGTAATGTTGAAAGATATTTCCAGAGCAAGCACACAGCATCTGCTGAAAAGTACCAAGCTTGGAGATGAGCAAAAAAAGCTGAGTTCTGTGTTTAATTTATTCCAAACTAGGCCCACACGTGTATTTTGTTCTCCAATTCATACGAGTTTAGTGTGTTTTTCTATTTTGTAACAGGTAAAAATAGCAGTTAAATGTCAACAGTTTATTTTATTGTCGTTCTATTATTTAATAAATGCAACAAACTATAGTTTTTATATATATTGTATAACTATGTATATATATATAACTTTATAAATGTGTTATCAAATATGTTGTGCGGCTCCAGACAGATTTAATTTGGGGGAAGAGGGGGCGAAATGGCTCTTTCGATAGTAAAGGTTGCCTACCCCTGGTCTAAGGCATGTCTAATGTGGGCAGTGTTGCTGCTCTAACCAGATACCATGCGTGCCGAAATGAAGAGCAAGAGGTTCTGCGACCATGGTAACACATCTAGTGTGGCCTGAGCATTAGGTAGAAGATTTGGTCGAGGTTCGGAGGAAAACAACATATACATACACTCCACCAGTCTTCTCAGGGGACGTCTCATTTCCTTAAAAAAAAATGAAAAGTGCCATAACATAGTTATATTGAATAAAGACAAAGGGAATGGGTCCTATCTTTTTTTCCAGGTCTGTCTTTACTTTAAATTAAAATATTGACCTAGTCTCAAATAACTTAATTAAACGTATAGTTTCCACAAAGCATATTGTGGAGAATAAAACAAATGTTTGACAAATTGACATATTTACTGATGAGTTTGTTAGCTAATAGTCTTTGTGATTTAGTGTTGTTCAAATTAGTTTCAATGAAAATAATTTTTATGGAGAGAGACATGTTGGCCTTTCAGGAACGTACCTCCACTGGAGCTTCAATTATTCAGCACAATAATCCCACCGATGCACTCCAGTCAAGTATGGCTGAACTCTAGTTCTGTACCACAGCTCTCTCCAAATCCATGAAAACAAGAGGCTGTCCACTTTGTTTTTAACTGCATGGCTGCAGGTACTTGCACTGATTGTTCACCCAATCATTTAAAATAAAAAGCAACAAGCGGTGAATCATTTCAAGTTTTGTCCTTCAGCTTCCCCTTGCAGCCCTGTCACAAGTGCCCAGTCCAGAGCAGGATGTTATGAAAGTGGTCAGCCAAGGTTGAGCTGCTTCACTGACGTTCTCCGCTCCTTTGTGCTTGTAAATTTCACTTACCTTGAACATCTTGATGCAACCTGATTTGTCGTAATGTTTTGTGCTCCTCTGCTGAACACCTTGACAATGCTGTATTTATTGATAGAACCTCTGAGCCCTGCTACATAACAGCCGCATAACTTGCGCTTCAAATGTTGACATATATGGGTACATCCTTTTAAGCAGGCATCTCATTTGTAGCTATTGACATTGAATTGTATTTTATCCTTGGGTCGGCGATGATAATTATTTTTGTCAGATTTTACTTCTAAGCAAGCCAATATTCTGAATCTCCAAGTGTGTTGAAAACACCACATGGAGATTCAAGGTAAAATGGTAAAATGTTGCAAATGTTGCAAATTGGTACCGTTGTTCCTCTATGTTATTAACCCTGGTTATATAAGTTTAATCAATGATAACATGACATAATGCAAATCTATTTAACAGTGCTGGCACTTTCTTTGAAAAGAACACTAGGCATACGAACATTAACCTCTTACGTTAACGCAAATAAAGTTAATCCATCTCTCCAAATTAGAGAAACTCACACAAGTTTAGTAAACTATCAAATAATTGTTTAAACTCAGAGATGAGCAACAGCCAAGCCAAAGTTCCAGCGATGGAGTGGCATGTTTTGATTGAGAACAAAATCTTTGAGGACATTATTCAGGCCAAAGAAAGAATGCAAGGCTGCATGCAGACCTTCAGCCTCACAACTTCTTTCACACTGTGGGATTATTATTTTTTCCTTTCTTTTGGAAGACTGTTCATTCAAGGATGAAACTCATATTCAATATGAAGGTTAATAATCCATTGATGTTACAAATTTGTTCGCACAATATAGAAAGAAAGTCGGCATAAAAACCTTGACGATTTTGTGAAAAAGGAGCAATGTGTAGTTTTTAGTGCGATCACAGAAATGTAAAAATATGAATAATTATTTTCATTAACAAGAATCATGTTATAATGAGCCCTTTACATTTACATAACGGCCAGATCCTCTTGCATGTATCCAACCATGTTGCTTGGCTATGTCTCTAAATTATCCCACTGGACAAACCAAACATTGACTCTGAAGAATTTGACCTATAGGGCAACATTAGGTTCTTCTCCTCACTTGGATGGGGTGAGACAACGGCTATAATTTTTTTAGGGAAATATACAACTTCACCAATAGATGCCACCGAATCACACACTGATCCTTTAATATTATTTAACATTTCAGGTTTCACTACCAATCAATGTGGAGCACAGGGAGGCATGATAGCTGTGCCTGATGAGTGAGTTAAGAAATGCCTCTTTTCATGGGAACACCTACCAATTACATTGTGAACATTCAGATGAAGCGAGGGTCGCTCGCCTCAGTATCTAATTTTCTTAATATCCAAAAATTCATATGTAAACCCATTCCATAGAGCTGTCTGCTGGTCACACTGATTACAGGCCATCGCATCTCTCCCAGATGAGAGGGAAAACATAATTGAAAGCAGAATCTCTGCCAAACGGAATCAGGTCAAGAACTTCCTGACGAAACTGCCTGGGCCTTGCATGATGGGAGGGAAGCTTGCCAGTGATATTCCACACAGCAGCAGCACAGTTACTGACAGGACAGCAAATATTATTACATACAAATATTATTTCATTTAGCTGACGCTTTCATCCAAAGCGACTTCCAGTAAGTGCATTCAACCCCCCAAGGGTACAATACCAGAACAACAAGAATCAAGAAAGTACAATTTCTTTAAAAAAAGAGCAAAATTACAAAGTGCTATAAGTAAGTGCCATTTAATTGTTACTAAATTGTTAGTTTCAAACAGGTTTTCAAGGTATAGTCGGAAAAGTTGTGTTTTTAGTTTGCGGTGGAAGATGTGTAATCTTTCTGCTGTCCGGATGTCCATTGGGAGCTCATCCCACCAATATAGAGCCAGGACAGCAAACAGTCGTGATTTTGATGAGTGTCAAAGAGAAATTAAGTGGTGGCTTTTTGAAAGATTTGATAAGCAGGTATTGTTAAAGTCAGAATAAAAACGATGAATTCAGAAAATTCCTTACAAACCTTTCATTTGTTTTAATCATGTACCATGGACAGTATAATACTATTATCATTGGTATAATTAAATGTATTATAGTTTCACTCTAAGCTGACTCTTTTCTGATTAATATTCTTTCATTTTGCACATAATTTGTTCTACCAGCACTTAGGGATATGTGCGATAAACATATAGAATAAGGTGTGCTCTCTCTTTCTCTGTCTCTCTGTCTCTCTCTCTCTCTCTCTATCTCTTTTTCTCTCTCTCTCTCTCTCGCTCTCTCGTTTTATCTGTGACCTCATTTTACATACAGACGACAGATAAACAATTAGCAGCACAAAGCTAGTTCTGGTCATGTGTGACTACAGATACACTTCACTGAATCCTCAGCTATAACAGGGGAGATCGGAGAAAAGAAGAAAAATAATGAAAAAAACATGGTTGCAAATTTAATACATGTTTTATTAATACAATAATGAAAAATAATGTAAAATATGCTGTTTTTTTAAGTTGAACATTCTAAGGCTGTGTTACTCTGCCCAGCCAAGCAATCACTGAGTTAAAAGCTAATGAAGGTTAACTCTGTAGGGATTATGATTTAAGAACATTTCAGCTGGGCAGGTCCAGATCGGCTCCATAGGAGGTCTTTGGGCAAAACTGAGCTGTGGGTCCTTGTTGACCCCCTGTTTCTCCCAGAGATACACATAGTCAGTGTTGGTTGGTAATTAGCTTCTAATTAAGCACACAAGTATTTGTTAAAAACACAGTCAACTGAGAAACATGATGCATTCACTTGCAGCTGTGTTACAATAATGGTATTCTATGAGTTTTCCTCTGAGTCTGTTTTACCATTAAGAAGATTTGCTACTCACTGGTGCTGTGTCTGGGCGCTGTTTTTCTCCCCGACCTTCTTTTAACCGTCAGAAGCCTATACAGACGAAGAGATGTCTGAACATAGTGTTATATTTGAGTCAATATTTTAAACTTACTATTTCAGTTGGTATCAAGGTTATAAATCATGACCTTCGGTGTAGCCTGACCTTCTTTCTGGTGAACTGTCACCGTCCTGCATGTGAACATTAACACTATTGTTGTCGAAGTCCGTTGCTCTGGACATCATCTGAATCTTTCCTGAGTGAAACGTCCGGAAACTTCCACAGCAACTGAATGGCCGTGTTGATGACGTGATGTATTCAAAACTGATTTAAACAAAAAGGATACAGATATCTCATGATGACCAATAGCTACCATACATGTAGAGAACACCAACAATGATGTCAACTTGGAAAGACAACACGTTTCAAGAGCTGTTGGTGATACAGGCCTACACTGGTTTATTTTGCTGTAAACATAAATAAATAAATCCTGCATTGGAATATATATATATGCAATTTCTTGCCTCCTGCATGTTCCAGGCACCACCTCTCGCCTGATTGTTCCACACATTTTCCTGTTGTCGTGAACAATTCTGACAAACTCCTGCTAATTTCTTCATCTGTGAAAAGCAAACTGGTTGTCTGTAGGAGTTCATGTCTGAAAACTGCTAAAGAAAAAGTCTAAATCTTTAATAAATAACTCTTTTTTTTGTAATTCAATGTGAAAAGTTGTATTTCAGTGTTTTTAGCTTCATGTCATCTTTGTTCCATATACACCTCTTTCTTGGTGAGTAATAGACACGAGGAGGCAATTTCGCCACTAAAAGCCCAGTAATACACCCACATGCTGTGAGTCTGAGAAAATTCCATGTCCAGTTGAACCAGCAAGCTTACCTTATATCACCTCTTTGCGTGCATTGTAAATCTGTTATTGTAGTAAATGACCATTAAGGTCACCTGCGAGAGCAGAGAATCAAACTATTTCAGACTCACACTCATAGCTTGTTAACTGTCAGTTCAAGATTGATACAATAACCTGCATCAATGCAATGCTCGGTTATCGAAGGTTAAGCCTTTATTTGTTGCTTGTAATATTAGTTTGACCGAAAACTTTACTTCTTATAATGTCTTTGTTAGTCTCTGCAACCGGGTTGAGCTCAGAGGTACCTCACAGCAGTGATGACCAAGCTGTGAAGGAGCGTATGGTGTACAGCCTGGATCCTTATGTCAGACTAGAAAAGCAGCTGGACAGTGCATGTGATGCCTATGCAGTATCCTGATCCTGGACATCATTTGAAAGGAGAAAGTACCCAACACACAGGCCCTAGAACGTGCTCACCTCAGGTGGATTGGTCATGTCTAAAGCATGTAGCCCAGTCGGTTCCCCAAAGCCATCTGGTACGATGAGATGTCCACAAGCTCCAGGCGTAGTGGTCGCCTGTGGTTCAACTATGTCTGAAAGCGTGGAACGAAGCAGGCAGGCATTAACCCCCAGCGCTGAGGAAGAAGACACTGGTGATGGCCATACTGCATTAGAAGAAAGAGAAGTGGAAACAGAGCGGTGGCCCCTTCTGCTGTACCAGGTCCAAACCACAGGACAATGTCACTTCAGAGTAGAGCTGCAACCAAATCTGAAGGCCTTTAGGTGTATATATATAATTTTATTTTCTATTTAAAATGTTTGATATTCAATTTTTTATTATTTTATTCAGTGTTTTTTTGCTTGTAATATTCTGAGCATTGCTATAAGAGAGCCTGTGACTGAAGCATTTCATTGCCAGTGACTGCTTAATGCAATTTGACAATAAACTCTTGAAACTTGAATTTGATCAGGCACCGTCCAACGTCGGCCCTGACAGACTGAAACCTACTCAGTGAGTAATAGACACTAGGAGGCAGCTTCCACTAAAGGCCCAGTAATACACCCACATGCTCCTGTCAGCACAGGGATCATAACATGTACACATGTTTACAGGTGCACCTTATGTTGCAGCTGACTCTGTATCCTAGCATTCGTTGTAAAATTGTACTTTACATAAAAATGGGGTGATTGTAAACTCTTTATCCGGCCCCTTACACACCTGGGAAAATACCTTCAAGGTCAGAGATCCATTAAAAAGTAACTCTGTTCACACATTGTCCCAGTCTGGTTCATAGGCCATGACAAACAACAGGAAAAGCCTCACAAAGCACTAAGGAAATCATTCACAGTGTAAAGAGCATCAATAATAGATGAGGTGTGTTGACTTTGTAGCATCATGTGGATGTGTGTGTGTGGATAACGTAGTGCAATGTGTTGTGGCATGACAAACAAAGTAAAAGCAGAAGAAAGCAAAAGGTGCTGGATGGCCCAGAAGGGCTGGAGAGTGTTAGGTGCAACATGCATTACAAGTAGGCGCTGCACATTGCCGCATTAAATCCAACGCACATACTATTTCCTTTCCACTGGGCTTAGATGCTCCTGATCACCTACAATTAAGTCAATCAGTGACTCCAATCAGCAGAGGTAAACACAACATTCTTTCATCTCATATTTAAATGTTTTAGAGACGTATGTAACAGTGTGACAGAACTCTGAGCTCAATCTGTGGCTCAAATAAACCCAGAGTTTTTAGTTTTTAATAATTACTATAGTGTGGCAGAGCAGGAATGCCAAGGAACATGTCTTACAAGTGTACTTGGCACCCGGGAGCACCGCGGGCCGGTCTAGTCTAAGCGCTGTATGTGTGACTAAATAAAAAAACTAAACATCTAGCACTCAGACTACACATATCTTGAGTGTCACTGTCTCTGGCACATGTATCACCAGGTCTGTCCCTGTTTCAGGAGGTTTTTCTGAATCCTTGCCTTAGTTCCTTTTTTCTACTTTTAGGCACCATCGCACAGTCTTGAGCTGTGTCCCAATTCAGCTGCATCCTGCAGAGGACCCGTTCTACACAGTCTACATCGGAAAGTCGACAAAGCCGAAATAAGAGGGTCTGGTCTTCCTAGTGAGAGCCGTCACATAGCAACAAAGCTACAATTTGGTTGATTAAAAATATTGAAAACTTTTCAATCATGTTTACAGTTAGCTGTTTGGTTGATACTTTATATTTAAAAATACATTCTGCTGACCTTTTGTCCACCTTTACCTCTTTGAAAAACAATTTGTCACTGAAGCGCAATGAAGGGAGTGGAGCTTCCATTGCACGGGGGTAGAAGGACACATTTGTTGGCCACATTTAGAGGAACCTTCCAATTGGTACAGTGTGGTTAGAGGAACCTTCCAATTGGTACAGTGTGGTTAGAGGAACCTTCCAATTGGTACAGTGTGGTTAGAGGAACCTTCCAATTGGTACAGTGTGGTCGCGCCGCTGTGAGAATCCTGCCAATGGAGGATGCAGGCCCTAAATTGAGACACAGCTCTGGTCTCATGCCTGGACATGCACAGCATTGGGCTAATTTTGCCTGGGCAACTGCCCTGTTTGACTGAACATCCCTCGGAGAAAATATATTTAACTATTCTTGTGGATGTATAAATTAAAGAATCCCAATATTTGCTTAAGTTGGACCAAATTAAATCACATTATCATCCAATTGATAATCATAAAGAAGCGATGTCCCTTGCCCCTTCTCACGTCACATGGTCCAAACTGGGTTTGTTAACGTATAAATGGCCGTTAAGGTCAAGATGCCAATTAACATTACTGCTTAAACTAGGTTTTAGGAAACTGTAGGCACTACTAAGTTAACTAACACTATCATGGGGGGTGGGGGGGATGTTGTCCCTTTTTAGGGTGTTGTGGTTTATAACAAAAATAAATGTTTGAGAGATTATAGGTCTACATGAAGCCTGCGCCTCAGTCTCCACCTCTCTCTCCCTCACACGCTTACTCTCTCTCTCTCATTCTCTCTCTCTCTCTCTCTCTCTCTCTCTCTCTCTCTCTCTCTCTCTCTCTCTCTCTCTCTCTCTCTCTCTCTCTCTCTCTCTCTGTGTATCTCGGTTGCAGGAGCCACACTCCAGGCAGGGATGGTGAAGATGAAACTCGGAGCGCGCACACTCGCGGCCAAAGTGAAGTGAAGATGCTCCTTCTCTTCTTTCTGTCAACAGTCCAACCAGAGAGCCACTCAGCACCCCCTCCTCTCCCCTGTCCGCCAGAGCGCCACACTGCCCCGGTCCCTGGCTGCCTGGAGGAACTTGCGCTGCCGGGGCTCGTCCAGCAGCAGCTCGCCGGAGGAGGAGGAGGCGAGAGGAGGCAGCGGAGACCCGGAGAGACGTCCCCACTCTGGCGTCCCCGCGGACAGCTGGACGCGGCGGGATGGGCGCGCTCTCTAAAGGACGTTACCTCTCCATGACGGGCCTCCTGCTTCTTGTTTGTTGCGCGGCACGCGTGATCTCTAAAGGTAGGAGCTTCCCGCATGCACGCGCCTGTACTTCTGGTGTCAGTGGCTTTCGAACGCGTGTGCTCGGCTTGTATTACAAACACTCTTCCGGTGCCATCCTCATGATTTACGCACCACATGTGGCATTTCCTCTTGATTTGCAGAGCACGTGTAGCATTTCCATCACATTTTTATTCTTTTTTAATATTAAATAGCAAATATTCCTGTCTTCCATCGTGCGTTTTTTTCACTCCATCCTCGGACTTATTATCACTGTTGGAGCGTTCTATCCTCTCATATTGACTCATCAAGCCGCGGCTCCCACTGTCAAGTTCTCCCACTGTTTTATCTGCGTCCATATCCGCGTAAAATCGTTGTTAATTGTTCCCTCATCACTCAGTTCTCACAGTGTGTAATGAATCCATCATCGCGCCCGCGCTGCGAGCTGGAGATTGGAGGCTGTGGCACGGTGTGGAACAGGCACGCCTGTGCAACAGGCATGTCACCGAGGTTTGCTCTGGGAGTTGAAGGACTGATGCTGTGGGTGTCTGTCTTCATCTTTGAAACATCTTTGAAACGATTCCCCCCCCCCCTGATATGATGAACTGGAGGCAACACGGTGGGGGGTGTGCGAGCCAAAAACAAGAGAAACATTCTGCCAATGCCAGAAACGGGCGGCAGTGCTGGATTCCAGCAACATGTGTTTAAAGCCATGCTCGCGTGTGTAATAATACTACTGAGAGTGGGGTAACTGTGTCAGATGAGGGGCAGTGAAGGAGGTTTTGTGACCGGTGATATTTGATGCATGCACCGAAAGTCACTCATTTAAATCTAAGGTTACAACCCAAGCATCCACCTCCCTTCAAAATCGTTGGCTTTCAGTCTTCCCTATGTGACTTGGAGGTAAAATTGTTTTCTCACAACTCCTCAGGCTGCAGCTCAGAGCTGATTCTTCAGATTCCTCTTAATGTAGGTTATAGGTGAGTGTGTACAGTGATGGTGTTTGAGACTGATTTGATATTACTCTCTCCCCCTCTTGGAGCCACACAATCTGGACTCACTGTACGGCTGCGGCTGGAGCTGAACTGAGTGCAGTAATAGATTGAGGTCACAGCATCACGACTCCATCGGCCAGCACACTCACTGAATGTGTGTGTGTGTGTGACATCCCCAGTTAGATTGAGGACAATAACACTCCAGCTCTTTCTTCTTATTGTTTAATCTGGTGGTCTGTTGGATGGGGTGTATATTACGCTTTTTCTGTTGTATCACGAGGACAAACACTGTTGCACATGTCCCGCATTGTTTTGAGTTGATCTGTCACATAAACGGGTGCCATGTCATGTTGTGCAAATGCAGAGCAGGCTCCTTTTCTTAAAATCAAAAGGAGCACGGTCCTCAAAACAGAAAAATTAGCTAAATGCATAATTACACTTTGCATTTAACCCATAAGTCCACGACCTCTTTTTCCTTGTGACCTTTACAATGAAGCAATGTCCTCCTGTAATCCCCACCCACACAGGCTGCATATATTTATGAGATCCAGAGGCTAAAGGTGCACTTTGATAATTTAGTATCACCCCTCCAAAACATTGGGGGACTGGCGAGGTCAAAATCTGTGCAGCAGAGGCCAAGGTCCCCTGATGTTTGGTTCCAGGTATGGGTCAAGGTTCAGAAACACTGGATCCTACAATTACCATAAAGTAACTTTCCTATTAAGCGCCTCATCTTTTAAGCGCCACATATTAATTCTGTTGAAAAGATTAAGTCTTAAGCGTAAGTCAATTAGCTCCGCATCGTCACATCAGGTCGCATTTGCCAGTGGGTCTGGAACCTTGCAGTTAATTCTCGGTTCAGGGATATTGTGAATGATCACAGAGCAGGCCCACAACAAAACAGTTGATGTAGTTCCGAGTTACCTCTACACACCAGCAGCAGCCATCTTGGTTGTGAATGAAAATGCTTTACTTGTTCTCCCCCACCTGACCGCTGGCAGCATGGTTTGAAATCTGGAAGGTGTGCGTGTTATTGTTCACTCAATGCAATAGTCTTTATTATAAACAATTTAAGTTGAATTGTTTGGCAGAATAAATTATATGCTTTGGCTTAAATGGCAGAGTTACAAATTTAGGGACCTCATTTCCCAGAAGCCCTGGGAGGTGACACCCGCAAATTATATTCCTCTGTCATGCTTCAAAGAAGAATCCTAATCAAAGAACTGACAGAATGATTGTGTTAAAAGCTGATTTAAATGATTCATTAATTTATTTTAATTTCTCCTCATTATCTAATCAATAAATTGACTGATGGTTTTAGTGCTTGACGCAGATGGCGTGCATAAAAATGTCACTCAAAACACAGTGAGTGCCTCCATGGAGTCCGCAGCAATCTAAGTGACATTTTGCTCTGTGCCCTGTGCCTGGTGTGCTGCACCAACACCTTCCATGTTGCCATTTCCCCGCACGTTACATCAGTCTCAAAGGCCATAAATCTAATGACAGGTGTCACACGGACATTTCCCCCACAAGGTTGACTTTTAGTTGAACCAGACAGCGGTCCCACCGCAGCAGGACGTGACAGCGCTAGCACGCACTCAGCAAGATTTAAGCTCTTAAGGATCAATGGTGAAGTTTGCAGGTGGGAGGGGGGGGTGCGACTGAAAAGAGGGGCTGTGAGGGAGGGTCCCTCCTGTGTGACATGGGTGTGAATAAGCATGCACGGCTTGGCCTGTGGGGGAAAGTGAAAAGGCCTTT